>NC_136611.1:18559694-18986246 GCF_933228915.1 Telmatherina bonti
TAGGTCAAATATAGCCTATGGCACAAAACTTTAGTTAATGAGGTTTTTTTTTCAGAGATTGGCATGCGCTCTATGAAAGGGTTAAATTGTTGGGGGGGTTTTTGCCTCAATTGTCAGAGACTCAATATAAAAAGAAAAATAGGGACTTCCTGTCTTTAACCTGCTCAACACTCTCAAAAATAGAGGTACAAGATAAGGACATTTCTGTACCTATAGGTACATTTTAAAGAAATATTCTCTCAAAAGTACAATACTGGTCTTTAAGAGACCAGAAGCACACCTTCAGAGTATGAAAAAGGTTTCAAAGTGACATAAAGTACAATTTTGTACCATTTTAATCATAAGGGTACCTGCAGCATTGAAAAATGTTTGTTGTGACAAAAACTATTGTTAGCAGCAGTGCTATTATTTTAATTAAAAAAAATTTAAAAAGTCACCTCAAAAGAAATGTATTGTTAAGACCGGTTTAGACGCACAACACTTGCTGTAGCCCACAACGTCATGTTGTTCACTTGCTTCTGTGTTTACATTGAAGTGGACGTGCTTTGGATGAGAGGAAAGGTGGAGAAAAAAAACTATTGCGGCTGTAATGTTACAAACTAGAGCAGAGTTGAGTGATGACAGTAGTACTACTTAACAGTCATTTACTACACCAGACCATGAAGGTCTGATGCTGCAAACTAAGTGTATGGCTGGTCAGTATTTTGAGTTTTTAAAGATTATTTCCAGATTAAAGATAAGATAATATTGCTAAGTGGCATGGACCAGGCCTAATGCTGTGGAAAACATAAAAAAAAAACATAACTTGTTAAGGTGAGGTTGAACTTGATAAGGTACAAAAATAGACCAGAACTGAAGGGTACAGAAATGTCTCTCAAAAGAGTACACCCCCAGCGACAAGCATTTGTACCTTTTTAGGCACCAGCTCTATTGTACTCTATGGTACCTTATTTTTGAGTGTGAATGATGCATGGGCAGAAAGAGATGCAGTAAAACCATCTGAAAAAGTAAGAAAACATTTACCATCAGTGTTGCTAATTTTATGAGGGGACCTGAAATGTGACATTATTTCTGCAAGTAAAACTTATGAACAAATAAATTTGGTTGCAAAGCCAGCAGAATTCGATGTCAAAGCAAAACATCTGGGAAGTTAAACCAAATGTGGAGCAGTTTTGATCAAAGTAAACAAGATTCCCTGATCAACTTAGATTATGTCATTTTAAGAGATACACTATCACTGAGCTATTCTTGCAGCTCAAACCAGTTATGATTATTGTATTGATCTTTTGAAGGGCTACATAGCCTTCACTCTGAATTGGGCCATAAATACAAAGGGAGATGAAGTAGAGATAAAGTACATTAAATAAATACTTTCAGTTTGAATTTCTGTGTATCATTTTTTTCATTCAGTGAGCTGCTGATCATGACTGTCAATACAGAGACATGATATGTCCACAATCATATGGCTGTATCAGATGCCTGAAATCAAACATTCTAATTAAATACTTTTGGCTTTTGATGAATTGAATCTGTAAAATGATCATTTGGTCAGCAGATCTTGCACTCAGTCAGCTGATCCTAAAAAAAAAAAATTAAAAAAAAAAAAACAACCTAAAAAAAAAACAACCAGATCACGTGAGGTAACATCACAAGAAAATGCTGAAAGGAATAGACAATGTGGTGGACAAATGAACTGAATCAATGGCAGCCTATTATTAGTATGAAGTGCATCCATACATCCACTTATGTCTGTTGGGAGAAATTTGGGACTGAAAGAGATGTATGGTGAGCTGCAGGAAGACTTCTGTGTTTTCCACTTTCCAGAGTTCTGCTTACAACAAAACTGAAATGTCCATAAGGCGTTTCCTGACTCGGGATTCTCTGTATTCAGCCACAATTGTTTTTTGTGTACACGAAGTATGTGGTTGTGTGCATGTACCTATATGTGTGTGTATGTATTAGTGTATGTGGGGGGATTAAATGTGTAAAGTAATTTGTGATATATTTTTAATATATTAAAAATACTTTATAAATTAAATTTGATTCAATTTGATATGATATTCCACATAAAACACATAGGGGCATATGCTAGTGAGACAGGTCGGAGAGTGATATGAATTTGAAAAAAGTTATGCGTGCAATTGTTGGACAAAAGGTTTGGATACTAATTTGCAGAATTTTATGAGTGAATTGAAAATAAATCTCACTGTAGTTGTATTATGTGCGTGTGTTTATGTGTGTTAAAGGTAATGTAGCTAGCCAATCTCTAGCTCTTTCTTCGTTGCCTTTACAAGTGCTCCAAGCCTCTGGGAGCAAGTGATTCATACACAAAGAGGGGCAAATGCAAAGGAGTGAGGGGGAGGACAAATGGCAGTTGAGTTTGATGGAGATCACTGGTCAATATTTTAAAATGATTGGATGGGTTTTTTTTTCCAGTCTTCTCCATTCCACATGTGAAAAAACTTTTTATTTTCCTGTTAGAGTACTTATCTACTTGGCTGCTAAAGAGGATTTTAAGAGATATCGCAAAAATGCTCCTGGAAAACTATTTTTCATCATTGAATGTGTGTTTGTATATAGTGTGGTCAATGCAGTGTCTAGCTGGATTATTTTCAAATAAATGAAGAGTGCTTTTGAACAATGCCCATTTTAAACAGGGATAACATGTTTTAAATATATGGACACTTACATTTTACTGCATATTGCATTGCCATATCATATTCCTGTCACTTTTATCACTATAATTCAGATGGAAAAAACAAATGTTAAATGTACTCATATGATTTACATGTCCACCTAGTTGGCAAATATTTCCTTCCAACTCATGCAGAAAGACAAACTCCAGGAGTGAAAGCTAGAACCAACTACTAAAATCACAACAAAAAAAAAGATGTTTTCATGATCAGCTGAGGTCACAGAGTGTGTGTATGTGGAAGTATGAATGAGTTCCAATAAAAATGGAGAACTGGGGAAAAAAAAGGGGGGGAAGAGAAAGAGACATCAATCTTTCCCATGCTCCCAGTGGTCTGGGGTACCTGTCCTGTTTCTGACATCAACAAAGCCAAGCCTTCTGGGTAGTAATCAATCAGTCACACTCTGACAAGCTGGAGGAACTGAATGGTCTGTGTTAGTGTGAGTACAGGCATACGTGTCTGCGTGAGTATTCAAGTGTGGGAGTGTGCGTTAGAGTGGAGGGGGTGCATCAACCAGGCTCGGGATGAGAAGAAACAGGGATAATGAAGTGTGGAGGGCGGTGAGAGAGAAAGGCAAGTGAAACCTGGGTGTGAAGAAAGGAGAAGTGACAGAAATTCAGCACAAAAAAGGTATGGATCAGGTGATAGGTGAAAGGAAAATGAACAAAGGAGCTGTGCAATAACGGACAGATTTCAAAAGACTAATAGTGAACATTTCATCACATGAAAATCACGTCCATCTTTATGTAATTAACCTTTAACACTTTAACTCAGCTGACATTAATAAAGCCTGTTTAATTAATTCTTTAATTCTCTTATTATAGGCTACTTGAGATTTACAAAACTAAAAAATGATCTTTTAATTTCTTTATGGTGTAGGCCACACAAGTTTATTTGTATTTATCCTTTCATGTAAAAGACAATTCAAAGTTGTGTACAGACTTGATAAACATACCAGTTCTCTTCAATGAGGGATGTTTGATATGAGTGCAACAGCATTACAATAAAAAGCAATATTGCATTACTTGCATCATAACAGCATTGTTACCGTTACAGATGATGATAAGTTACTACTGCATAATGAGATTCATTGCTGTTTTGGGCAAATGGGTATTAAAGGTTTCGAGAAGGGCATCCTTTGCTCCTGTGTCCCTGTGTGTTCCATAAATTATTATTCCAACTATTATTATTCCAATTATTTTAACCAACCTCAATCCATAATTAAAACATTTTTTTTTTTTTTATCTTTTGACAATATTTGTAAGTAGTAACAAGAAAATATGTGTAGTGTTTTGCAATTAAACCCCCCTATTTCAAAAGAATGTCAGATTGGCATCAGCTTACTGATAGATGATGATAATTGTCGGTTTCAGCAGCTCAAGTAATCATCTTACCACTATTTCATTTGACTACTTTTATCAAAATACATTATAAAAAGTCAGTTATTTTACACCATAGCCAACTTTTATTCCCCAGTTTCCATCATCATTTAAAATAATTTGATCAAATATCATTACATCCTTTACAGTCTAAGTATTCTACAACAAGTCAATGTAAAAAACAACTAAGGGCACAGAGAAGAGTGAAACATCATTTTTATTAGACATTAACTTTGATTCATCCTTTTACCCCTCTCTCAGCTCCTCTTTCATTATACAACTAGAAATTTGTTGTTTAACAGAAAGGAATCTAAATGAGGATCTGAATTAAAACATCAATAAAACAAAGTAATAAAATGTACATTTCTGCAACAAATGCTAAACTTTTACAAGTTTGAGATTGTTACTGGTGTATTCTGTTCAAGTTGTTAGTATACATGTTTTCTGAGGTCTTCTTAAAGCACCACAGTCATCCCCACCCGCCAACTCCGCACTGCCATAAAGCAGCCATCGTAAATCACCAAGGATCTCTATTGAATTAGCCTTGCAGCCAGATCAGATCTAACATAATTGCTTAAAAGCATTATGTTGATTAATCGGTTCTGGTCATTGTAATAAACTAACAAGCACCACACTCAAAGATCTTTTCCTTTTTTGTTTTTTTCCTTTGGTACTTCATGCTAAAGAAATATTCTCCAAATGGACTAAATGAAGGTTTCTTTCTCTCCTTCTTACTCCCAGCCTCTCACTTATCTCTCGCTTTTGATTTTGTGTCCATTTTAGACATCAGGCTTCCAGTAAAAGGCTGTTCTACCACAACCCCCTGCAAACTCATTATCTTCCTATCTTCTGATGCACTGGCTTTTAGGAATGAAAAAAGTTTGGAAAGCAACACAACTGTCTATTCTGAAGATAAAAATCACATTGTCATGCTCTCTAATCACAACCTCCTCATCAGTAAAAGCCACTCGCATGCTGCCTGTATTTAAAGGAATGCTCTTGGAATCTGATTAATGCTTTAATTCCTGAGTACTTTTTTTTTTGGGGGGGGGGGGTAATCACCAAATCCTTTTAGGAATACTCAGTGAAAATGTGTTACAAAGGGGCAAAAATACATTAATTGTGCACTATGTCACCAACAACAAGCAAAAGGTAATTGTGTAGGCTAGATAGAAATTGTTTATCACGGACAAAACATATACCATTACATGTGTTGGTTTTTGCATGCCTGTAGTTATATTTTTACACACTGAAACAAACAAGCACATTAAATATCCAACGGTACCTCGTTAACTTTCAATGTGTTGAGGTCTGAGAAAATAATCAACTAACTGGAGTTTGATCCAGAACTTACCACTACCTCTCAGGGGTCAAGCAATGCATGAAGTTATGGCATTTCACTGTATCCTACAGGATGTGGTGGACTGTAGATTCTAAAAAATACATTTTTTTAAGACAACTGCTCGCTTAAAGTTCTTGATTGTGTTAATATTGACTCATTGAAAATTAAATTAAGCACTCCAGCATTGTTTTCCTACACATATGAGAGATAATTCTGATGAATACTCACAGCTGCAGCAGTTACTAAATAAGAAACTGAACACCATCTGACATAGCAAAAACAGACACCATCAGGTGAAATGGTTGGAAACTAATCAAAAAGGTTCTCTTGTGATCTTTCATTGAGAAATTTAAATGTTTTAAGCAGAGGACCGATACAACTATCACTTAAGGTGGACAGAGCCTGCTTTGGCTAGTGTCAGTTTTATGGTTTACTTTGTCATGTTGTCAAATCTGGTTAATTTATGCTGATGATTCAAACCAAACTTATGTAAAGGTTGCCTAAATTAAACACTCTAGTGAGCATTTACTGTGAATCTTAACCATAGAGCTGCTCACTTCTTTTCTGTGTGAATAATAACTGCCTGCTTTAAAAATATAGTCCAAACAGTTGACTTTATTTAGTTTTCTCTTCCCCATTTTAAATATTGCAGGAAATGAATACAACAAGGAGATGCGTATATTGGTCTTGGTAGACAGCAAACATTAAATTACGGTAAATGCAACATTTTACTCTGCTGTAATATTGTGCTCTAAATTATAAATGCAAGTGTGTGCATGTTGCACTTGACTTCCTGTTTTTGAATCTATGGCAAGTTGAGACCATGCGATTGTGACTGTAAGCCTCTATATCCAGCTGGCATAAATGGACACCAGGAAATATTTGCAATGGCTAAAATTATCTCTCCTGATGATTCTAAGTGGAGCACAAGAGGTTTCTTCACTTGTCTCATCTTAAAGCTTCACACTTCAAAACCAAACTGAACTGATTATCAGTTTTAAAATTGTGTAGTGAATTCATTTAACTACACTTTTTACCTACTGGGCTAACAGTGCATTTATCAGATTAACCATGCTGATCAACAATGCTTAAAATAAGCCTATATGTATTTCGTACATCAGCTGGTTGGATGCCATAGTGATGTCTAACTATTTAGAAGCAGCAAATATGGCTGCATAATCTACAGAATTTTTTTACGTCTTTGAAGCATTAAAAAGATACATAATTGACTGAAGTTATAATGCATTTAAAACACTATCTCAGAGACAATAAAAAATCTAGCCTTATGTTTTGCAACTCCTCTCACTTCATGTTAATGCATTTTTACACGTGGTCTGTACCTTGACTACAGATTTTTTTTTTTTTTTAGAATCTGCACATCCATTACGTTGTCAAACTTAAGGCTGCTGTCCAATATCCAACCAAAATATTAATCTTTTAACTGACCCAGAGCTGCAGTGCTGTAATTTTAATAAGCACAGTATGCTGTTGTACAACTAAAACATCCCTATCCCTGCACTGCAGTCACACACAGGCCCCTCTCTGTCCACGTATCACACAGCACTGATGTTGTTTGACAGATTATGCTTTTATCAGAGTTGTTTGGCAAGAGACCAGAAGCATTTATTCCCTGAATAAAAGCTTTTAAGGGTCTTCTTATATACTTTAGACTGAATACAGCTCTTTAGTATGATTATATTTGTTCTGTCTGATGCCTTTTCATTTTTTCTATTAGGTAATCAGAGCATAAACAATGAAAGATATTTTTTTATGAAAAGTGTGCTCCCATCATGCGAGTCATTTTGCACCGGTGCTGTATGTCGCTGCAAGCTCAAAGCCAGGTCATGGCTTACCCATCAACTTTTAATTACAGTCAGTGTGATGAGGTGTGAAATTTTTCATCTGGCCCAATCCACCAATGCCTAACTAGTTGCTGCTACCTATTTCATCCAGACTGACATTTGTAACTATGACAACTACATATGGAATCAGGATTTACCTCCAATTCAGAAAAGAGGAACCACACACACGACCAAGTGTGTCCAAATCCACTCCTCAAGATCTGCAGTCCTGCAAGTGGTTTTTTTTTTTTTTTTAATAGCACCACTTCACAACAATATTGTCACAGGGCACTTTACATATGCGAATCAACATACACTGTTGGGGTGATAACTGCTAAGATGCTAAAAGATACAGAATGTCCATTAAGAACCTGGATATCTTGATGGACGGTACACATAGGAAGCCTTCCAGGAATGCCTTTCATGCCAAGAGACTTTGCAGCAGCAGAAAGTAGCATGGTCCTCTCTGATCCATCATCCAGGACTGCAAAGGTACTCAGGGTGCGATCCTCATATTGTACAAGGACTGGTACTACCTTCAACATGACCTGGGTACCAGATCCAGGTCGACCAAGGTTGAGTGAATCTGAGGCTGAGCTGGTTAAGCAGCTCTCCTCGTAGCTGCTACATTGGTGGTCGTGTCCCTCGGCCTAGCATTTACCTCGTGGAGTGCCCGGAGATGTCTCCCTTGACAAAGGTCCAGGGTTTCTTTAATGTACACTGAACGGCCTGATGAGATCGTGCACAACGCCAGCACCACTTGTTGCTTTGGATCCACTCCTTTAACTGATCTTTGGATAGTTTGATTACGTTGTTGCATTGACTGGAGAGATGCTCAGTCCTCTCATAATAGTCACAGTACGCTTTGTCATTGCGCTTCACGAAACTCCCTTTGTATGGCAGAGAAGCAGGCTCTGAGGTTTGATTTGCGCCATGCAGGACCGCCACCGTTCGTTTACCTGGATGACTGCTCATCTTTGTATGCCGTCTATCATTTTCACCTTTCTCAGCCTGCTGACTGTCAAAGCCCTGACACCATGACTCATAGTGAAGCCAGTCTGAGAAATCATTGAGGGCATAGGTGGCACCTGCCTGCTTGAACCTATCCCGTCAGAAGTTAGCTCTCTGTTCTGGGGGAAGCTTACTCAACAATCAGGCAACATGGGAGCCACAGTTCATTTCTACTTGCCCTTCTGGTCCTAATGCCTGCAGGAAGCCCACAAGGAATTGTATATGCAGGGAGAAGCTTTGGAATGCTGCAGTATCACCACGCTTTATTTCTGGGCCATCTAAAACAGTTGCTATTTTCCTCAGGGCCAGCTGGTGAGGCTGCCCAAATTTGTTATGAAGTGCTGCCATAGTGTCAGTTGTAGAGGAGTTGTAGAATAGATGACTGGGTGCTCCGAAGAATGCTTTAGAGGTGCTGCCCCAGTGGCTAATCAGGTGGATCGGTTTTGCACGGTCTGCGTGCATTGGGCTGGTGTAAGACGGAAGAGGGCGTGAGGGTTGCGGAGTTGGTTTGGCTGAGGTGTAAGCCCAAGTCTCTCTCCTTGAGGCAGGCTAAACCTGAGAATGGAAAGGTGCGGCCAGGACAGTTTTGGGGGCTGTACGTGCAGTACCATTAGCCGGTTGGTATTGTTGGCTAAAATGAATCTGCTGGTCCCTTACTGCAAGGTTGCTCAGGGCCCCAAGTAGATCCTCATCTGGTTCAGGCCATGGTGGAGGCTCAGGTTACTCCTCATCACTTTTATATATTATTATACCAGCAGGACGGCACTTCACGGCACTGACTGGTGGTGAAAGGGTAGTGTTATACTGGGAGGAAGCCAACCATCTCAAGTCCGTTCTGAGAGAATGGGCCTCTCCAACCAGTGCTTGGAGTGATTTTGTTCAGCTCTTGTATGCCTCCATGAAGCTCCCGTTGTGACTGGAGCAGCCATGCGTTTTCCTCTCTAATGAAGTCCTATGTGTGAATAGGACCCGAAAAACCCATTATGCAGGTGTGGATCAATGAATTCTGATGGTAAGTCCCATTCTACAGCTCTCCTATGGGTTTAACTCGAGGCTAGCTGAGGAGTCTCACTGCGAGCAGCATTCCTATCAAAACCGGTGAGTGGTTTATGTACATGAAGGAGTTGTCTGGACAGGACTTCTATGAAGCGTCCTTATCCCACCAATAGCAGGTGGTAGAGCCCCCTCTGCGGGGTCTCCATTATATCTTCCATAATTCACTTCGTAATCCTCAAACCTAGCAGGGCGATATCTTTGTCACTTAGGTCTGACATCACAGTGAAAAGCACCATCTTGCTCCATCATGAATTCTGTATCCGGCTCGAAACACCAGTGTTGAGGTGATAACCAGGAAGCCAGTTCTTTAGGATTTCACAGTAAACAAGATGTATCTGTCAAGATACAGGAAGGGAGGCTGATGCGTGTTCCTTCATCAAACTGTCTTCGTTCCTTTATTGTAGCCGTTCAAACTTGGCAGAGTTACAACAGTCTGAAAGAACAGATAAATCTGAATTAATGAGTTACTGACAACAGCAGTACATCTTATTTACCTAGACAGTCAAGCCTACAGCATATATATTCACATGCAATCTCATATGAATCAATAAAATTTAACTAAACAATCCAGGTCAATCTACATTGTCTGATAAGGCATTATAATCTGGCTCACTCTACACCTGGCAAGCTTATTTCTCACATCCTTGTGGGCGAACCAACATTAATGTAGCAACAACACCACCCTGTGGTCACAAAAACATAGCTTCATGGTCGCACGTGTGGCGCACGTCCTGAACAACGGTGCTCCACTCAGCACTCTCTGCCAGACATGCATAACAAATTAGTACAGAAATAAGTATAAATGAACTGGCTGTACTCACTTATCATTGACTTAACACTGAGATAATCAAACTGGCTTGCAAACATCTGAAGAACACACATCTCCAACAGAATTTCCGAGCAGGTAAGCTTCTCCTTGGTAAACCCGGAACAACCAACTCTACGTATGTCACTTCCTCTCTACTGACATCGCAACATGAACATAGAATAAGTGCGTATCATAGACTGTATATGAAAGATGGATGGAACCCCCGGTGGTTAAAAGTGAAGCCCATGCAGAAGTGCATAAAACTGCAGTTCCGTCTTCATCCGCTAGGGGCTGGCTGCAAAACAGAGCTATAATCCCTATAGACTTTTACGTTAAAAAGACCAACTTCACAACAGAAATAAACATGTTTACAGTCTGGTTGAAAATCCATTTTCGGTTTATAGGTCAGGTTTACCTTCATGACAACTGTGGGGGGAGTGAACTTTTTTCTAACTCACCTGTTTAAAAGTAATTTAATCTCGAAGTTTGGCATATTTAGGGACGTGTCCTTTTGATTGACAGGTACCAATCTCCCACTTCAAGTAAAAATAATGTAGATTAACCGCGGTCTTTAGCTGGTTAACAACGTGACTTAACTTTAGCCCGCTTACCTTCGTTAGCTGGTTAGCTCCTGTTATCGCCGGCTAGCTCCTGTTATCTCTGGGTTAGCTCGGTTAGCTCTTAGCTACAGAAAGCTCGGAGTTCACTTGATGTCAATCATCCACCATGACGCTCACAGCCCCCCTCTCAGCTCCACCTCTTTGCCCATATATGTATTTTCCAGGTGACAATGCGCATGCCTCTGCCAAGATGGCGATGGAACCCCCCACCAAGCTTCAATTCAGTTCTTCAGAAACCTATGGGTGACATCACGGAGGCTATGTCCACCTCTATATACAGTCTATGGTGCACATACGTAGAATACGAACATATTACATTAACAATTTCAACCTTTAGTACATACACATCATTTAAAGCCAATTCATACATAGCCTATAATAGAAACCAACTGATTGCATCGAATCATAACTTTGATCCAATCCTCCATCCTGAGCATGCACAAGGCAGCAGTGGGAAGGGAAAAACTCCCTTTTAACAGGAAGAAAACCGCCGGCAGAACCCGGCTCAGAGAGGGCAGCCATCTGCCTCGACTGGTTGGTGTGGAGAGGACAGGAAAGACAGATCAACATGTACAACTACACTTATTCAGGAAGACCTGAGGAAAAAAGGAGAAATAAGTTAGAAACAGCAATACTGTCAAACATTTATACATGAATACATTAAAGAAATAGAGCAAGGTACTTCTCAGTGCATCAGGTGACGTACCCATTGCTACATAAGTAATGGATGGCTAGACTACCCATAACTAGAGCATAACCTGGACAGTTGGGTCCCGTACATGCACATGTACGTAGATGACTCCAACTCATTCCTGCTGCAACACACCTGATTTAAATCAATGAATAATTAGCAGACTAGTGTTAAGTTTGATGTCAAGTGCTGCATAAATCTGATATGTGTCAAGTGTGTTGCAGCAGGGAAACACCCAACACTTGCGGACAGTTGCTCTTGAAGACTGAAGTTGGCCACTCTTGCATTACTTGTACAGAGGCTGAAGCTCCTTAACTCAGCCAACATGGGTTGGTATCTCTGCACTCTTTCCCTTATCTCTGGCCCCTTTCCAGTCAATCTACTTCCATATTAAGGCCAATCATTACCAAATATCGAGTAAAATGTACTATGACTGAAGCCCATTTACACATCCATGCATAGAAAGCTGTTGCACAGCTGACGCTAAATGTAGCATGAATTTAATCACATGCAAAGCAGCAGTCATAATAGGTTCACTCACCCTGATGTGGAAAATTAATTTTTTTCCCCTCACAGTGCCTGTACTTACATAAAACACATTAAACAACCTTCAGTATTACACTATGCAAGTCTGAGCAAGCATCAACTACTGGTTGCTTTGATCTTTAGTTATTTTGGGGTGTTTGGATTTTTTTTTTTTTTTTTTTTTTTTTTTTTTTTTTTTAATCTGCATCAGACAGTCAACACTTTTAAAGTAATCTGTCAATTTGCACAATTAAAAAGTGATTCCAAGAAGCTTTAAGGTACTTTAGTTAACTGGCTACACTAATATCTGAATACAATCATCCTTTTTCTTTCAACAAATATCCAAATTTTGCAAAAATGTAGTAAAACAAAGCATTTAAACATGTGAATCATATAAATCAGTGGTGGCCAACTGTGGTCTTCGAGAGCCACAGTCCTGCAAGTGTTGACGGTTTCACTGCTGCAACTACCCTGATGGAAATCAGTGGCTAATCAGCATCTGTGTTTTAAATAATAGACACAAATATTATTATTGTAAACCTAAGCTCTATTGATGTCTGGGAAAATGTATTGCATATACATTCAAAATAGTAGAAAAGAAAAAGCAAATATCCCTGGCAAAAACTGTAAGACAAGTGCCATTTTAAATACTTTTACAGCTTCAGCTGTTCCCTAAGAGTCTACAACATGTTACAGTACTTTTAACATTCATCCACACGCTTCATTAATAGACCTTAATATCTGACCAGGATGGGATCATTCACTGGCAACTTTGGTCTGCTCATGGAGCAGAGGTTTGTTTTGATACATCCTCTTTTCTTCAACCACACAGCATCACAAGATCACTTCCAAAATCTGTGGAAGATTTTTATCTTGGGGATGATACATAATCCGTTAATGTGGAATCAATATCTTGTTTCCTTAGCTTAATTGCTGAAATGCTACAGTGAGCAAAACAGTGACTGAAACTGTATTGAAAGTTGATAGTTTGGTAATCAGGGAGTTAAAAATAAGATGTCTTCTAAAAAAGAGAATTGATTTATTCAAAATTATACTTTTGTTTTGTTTTTTTCCTTCATGTTATTCATTTCTGACCAAGAGTCAGTGTTTCTGTAGGAGCACAGTAACACTATGAAGTGTTTAGTATCTGGGAGATCATCAGCTTTTGGTCTGCATCTGCAGTTCTAGTTTGCTGTGTTCTCATTACTATGACTGCCAGCTGTTTGTAGCAAAATGCTCTAAAAATCGGCAAGCATAGAAGAGAATTTATCAACACAAGAGTCCGATATAGCCCTCAGGGGTTGATAGAAACAAAAACAGACCAGGCACCATTAGCTTCAAGTATCCATAACTCCTCAGATTGTGTTGCCTTGTGTCTGCTGGAGAGCTATACTGGCAAATGCTGGATGATAATCTAATAATATAAATTTAGATTAATAAATTCATACCTCCTCAACCGATCTCTGAATGATCAAATGAGGAATTAGCTTGTGTTGAGCCATTACTTGCACAGACATTCTTTTGCTAATGGAGCATGTATACAGGATAAATGAGAAATTGTGTGAAATTTCTCCCAGTGATCAATGATACAGCAAGCTCATGTTAAATTCATTTAGAATTTCTCAATCTCAACTATTAATCCCTTTTTCATGGAATCTTTTTTTTTTTTTTTTTAGTCAAGAAAAATGCACATAAAAAGCAACTTATCGCTCTAATGGCAAGTTGGACAATATTTTGTTTGTTATTTTCACATCAATATAATAACAGAAGGCTTCAAGAAGCTGCCTTTTTAAATAACAAACACCATCAGTAGACGCAAACACAAACTAACACTGTCTCTAATTTAGGAAACTATAAATCACGCTTTCATTCTCAGGAGGGACGCAGTTTTCTTGGCATTCCCAATAGTAGTGCTCAGAATGCATTGAAAAGGTGGATGCTCATGGAAGACTGGAGACTTTTTATATCTTCATATGTAAGGGGGAAAAAAAGGCTACAGAGATGCACCCATTAAAGCAAACAGTAGAGCAAATTTTTCAGTGACTAATCAATCTTATCGAAAATTTGTGGACGTAAATATGGCTGTGCTATATCTGCCACTTGGTTTTGGTATGTAACACCAAAGGTGTTTCTTATCCAATTTCGGTTTCAAGTTTTGACCATTTAGCAATTGCTACTGTATCATAAAGAGTTGTACTAATAATTTAAATAAGTTTTCTGTCTGTTAGGGTGAACTTCAAAAAGGTCTGAAAAGAAATTAGAAAAAATATATATTAATGGAAAACTGGTAATTCGCTGAATTTAGGCCTTCAGTAAACTTCATTTTGCAGACACATAAACCTAGAAATGACCAATTTAAGCAATGTTCATTTTTAACACTGCCCTCAAAGGCTTGGACAGTGGGTGCTTTATATATTGGTCACACCACAATATTTACAGCTATTCCTTCTGTAATGTATCCATTCCTCTGGAACCATCGATATGGACTCAGACCACATGCTGTTCACCCACTGTTCCAGAGTCCACTACTTATACAATCTCTGACACAGTGAAACCAAATTTACTTCATTAGTGTGAATGATAACTGATGGTTTTCTTTAAGCTACACAGCTGTTCAATCCCATGCTTCGTTTTCTCTCCACACTGGAAATGTAGAAACATCTTTACTTCTATTAACTTTCACCATCAGTTCTATAGTTACATTTTCTTTTAGCCATTATTTGATTTTACCAAAAGGTTTCAGCAACTGTTGATCAAGAGCATGAAAGGGTATTATTGATAATAGTTTATTATTTTTACTGGTTTATGAATAAAAATAATTAAACAAAGTTTAAAACAAAAAAAACAAAAAACAAAAAAAAAAAACTCATCCCAAAAGGAAATTGTCAATTTAAAAACATTGGGATTTATTTTATTATTATTATTATTTTGATTGAAAACAATTAATTAGATGATATTGCTTTGTCCCAGAGGCCGATATCTGCTGACAGGAAACTGCAGCACCTTTCTGTTTTGCGTTGGAATTGACAAAGCCCAACACTGTACAAACTTTTCACTTGCTGTGTTAAGGATGTGAAGAATCATCTGTTATTTTTTAGCAGCTTGTACAGTATTCTTTTCTGGACAATCAGCTCCAGTAGGTCCAATTATTCCCAACACAGAATTCCTATGCAGTTGGTTTAGTTTTTTTGCAGTCCAACATCTTTGGGCAAACATTGAATGATCACAGCTTCCTTAAGAAGAAGAGTCTGCTTCTTTCCTCTGTGTTGCATCTCTGGTCTAGTCTGTTGTCTAACTATTCCTCCACTACCCCTGCCTCTTCTCTCTGGATGTAGAAAGGGTTTTGTTTACTCTTGTTCCTTTGAAAGTCAACAGATATCTATTTTGTTTTGTTTATATTGAAATGGAGGAGATTTTGTTTCGAATCAGTCTTTTGCCTGGAAAGTCTGCTTCATTTAATATGAATGTTTAAATGACCAATACACCAATACAATATGTGGATTTCAAAACAAAGTGCATTACGGGTTCAGCATCATGGGTAAACGCAACCAAATCATACACGCATGTGGGACAATAGGCAGTTTGGGAAGGGAGATACAACGCATGGAGAAGATGTGAAAGAATTTGGTCAAAGTTCTGATAGAAGTCGGAACAACCAGACCACTACGATCTGATGCAGATCTGATACAAGATCCAATTTGAGAAGCGCAGTATGAATGTAATTTTGGTCCAGAATAATTTTGACTTCACTGTTTATTGTTACTCAGTTTCATTTCATAGCAGTTTTCATCCTGTGATCTGAAATCAAACAATGAATCAACTCTTTAGGAGGGATTCAAGCTTTCCTGACACAAGCTTACATCTCCACTATTTATCATTATAAGGAATGATTTATTTCCCCACCTGTTTTCATCATTTCTATTATTCAAACACTCCTGAGATCCAACAGCAAAAGGCACAACAGTTGGTTGTTGTTTTGATTCCTAGTGTGAACTAAAATTAACTTGCCCGCTCACTGAAGACTTGCATCTGTCATCTCTCCAGCTTGAAAGAGTCTACAAGCTTTTCATCTAAGACAGAAGGTAAAAGTTGTGTTGAAAAAGGAAGTCAGCATGCTCTTAACTTGAAAATAGAAATGCACATAGACTTAATCAAAAACAAGACTTTACTGAAATTTAGAAAATATCTATATGGAAGATAAAGACAGACAATATTTCCAGAAGAGCCAAAGCAGGTGCTAAGACACTGGTTTCACACAGCACTTCCACAGTTAAAGAAAAGCATCTCTTAATGGCATTTAGATATAGCCAGATGACTCCAAATGACTGCTAATCAGGCTTCTATTCTTAAACTTTAGTTTTTTTTTATTATAAAAGAAGGAAGCAGGAAGTTCAAGTCAGCCAGTAATGATTTCATCAAATTAAAAGACAAGTAAAGTCGGAAACTGGTCAATCAAAAGGTACAGTGTACTCTTCCCTCTGCAGCAGGGGTCTGCAACTATATTTAGCCTGGCGGTGAATTTCTTTGACCAACTGAATTGTGGGACAAAATTACGTCTTCATCGGGCAAAACTTTTTCTTTTTTTTTTTTTTACAACCAAACAAAACTTTTTCATATCTGTACAATGGTGCATTATATAAAAACACGCTTTAATATATTTGTTTATAAATAAACATGTTATTGCATAACTGTTCTGGCTCCCCACTAGACGTGTTTTCATTATGCCTCAAAATGTGCAAAATCTGAATAACTGCAATAAAAGAAAAATACATTTTAAATAACCTCAATAAAAAATGTTCATGCTCTCATGAGGTTGTCTTTCAGGCATCTTGATATAGAAGTATTTCCAATAAGTTTAATAGAAACACTTTTTGTTGCATTTACATGTCACCCGGATGTGATGTAGGTGGTCACATGGACAGTTCATTTAAACTAAAGATGGTGCTGTATGGATGGATAGATGGAGGAAACAAAAAATCTTTTTAAGAATAATTAAGGAGAAACATATAAGCGCCATCCTTGATAACAAACAGCAAAATGCAGTTTTAAAATTAACTGGAAAAGCAAATGCTGGAGAAGGGTTTCAAAATCTGTGGCAAATTCTTCACAACGAGTGGAAAACCTTGAAATGACGCTACCTGGCTACCTAGTATAAACTGTAATTCTGGGAAAATCTCATCACACACACAGGATTTTACAATAACTTGTTTTTGAAAGTCACAGTTGTTCTAACATAAATGTTCATTTAAAAAAAAAAAAAATTAATTGACATGTATGTATTTCTATAAGTGTGATTAAATGATTCTAGCTTTTTTTTTCTGTGAGTGAGTGTGTGAGTGAGTGAGTGAGTGAGTGAGTGAGTGAGTGAGAGAGAGAGAGAGAGAGAATTAGTCACTTTGCCAGAATTGTATTGTCATGTAGTGTCATACAATATGATAATGATTTAAGAAGTACTGGTGGTTGTGTTATTTCACTCTGACTGGCACAGATGGGGCTCCCAGCAAGATATGAGCCACTTTCTGAACCAGTCATGTGGTTCAGCTGGGCAGCGAGGCTTCGGGTGTAAAGACTGACATCACTACGAGATTACATGTTTTGTGGAACTACTTCCTGAATTACTCAAAACAACACAAAAGATTCAGCATGGTACAAGCCATCACTAATGGGAGGTTTTCAGATGGTTACAATGTTTAAGTTGTGCCACTTTATGTCATTTCAGCACATAGACACTAAGCTATGGGGAAATTAAAGTTATCTAACACAGATATTTACAATCTTAAGGTCTACATTAGTGCTTCAGAAATAATAATGACAGAGGAACTGAGATATTTGTCAAATAGACAACATCCTTAGATCATTTTATACTAAATTATTCAGTGACAAGTAGAGTCATTGTTAATCTTCCAGGTTTGTTTGTGTTCAACTTTACTTCTACTTCATACTTATTAAATCACTTTGCATGGTTTGCCATAATACGACAATGCTCTTGCATTATGTCTTAGAATGAGCATTAGCAATGGCATGAAATGAGAGCAGCGAAATGTTGAAATGAAATCAGACATCTATTCTTGAACTACAATAGAATGATGAGGAAAGACAGAGTGGGAGGAGAAGGAGGAAAGAAAGGTTGAGAGGGAGAGAGTGCACAGGTAAATTAGATTGAGGGGGAGAAAGAGGGGCCAGGCAGCCGAATATGGAAGAAATAGAAATAAATCAAAAGTGTGAAAAAGAAATGACACACCGCAGTGAGCTGGAAAAAGGAAAGAAGTAGTGAGAGAGATGGCATGAGTAGGCTCTGAAGAGGAAATCAGCGGCCTTCTAATGGGCGCTGATTACATCTCCACCTAAATGTCAAGTACATTTCCATTTAAAGTGCCCCGCTACTTAAAAAGGCATGATGAGAGGCACGCCCAGACCCCCCACACACACACACACACACACACACACACACACAGAGAGATGTGTGCACAAATACATTTAATCACAGATTCACAGGCTTATACAGCAAACAATTCAAAAGATGTACACAAAAAGATGTCTCATTTCATCAAACATCTAAACCAGAGGTGTCCAGCTCCGGTCCTCGAGGGCCAGAATCCTGCAGGTTTTCTATGCATCCCTGCTCAGACACACCTGATTCAAATTAATTAGTAGTAGAGCTTAATCAGTTGTGCACGTCATTGGCTGTTTGATCCATTTAGTGGAAGCTAGATGTGTTGGAACAGGAATACATGGGAAACCTGCAGGACAGCGGCCCTCGAGGACCGACTTTGGACACCCCTGATCTAAACCCTCCATGTCCGTGAATCACACACACTTTGACAATGTACACCTTAATCCCATCAATAAAATCCATTCAGACTCACAAATGCTGCTTTATCTCTCATTTTCCAACCCTCCCACACATCTGCTCTGAACCAATGAGGCATGCTGTCCCGCAGGGTTTTAGTAATGACAGCCAATCAGGATCCTCGTCGCTGTGCCCACCAGCGAAGACCAGCAAGACGGATGAGTGGCCAAGAGGGCCCCCACTGCACTGCACAGTCTGCAGCACATGGACAGATTTAATATGTCACAGTAACACGCAGATACCTATAAAGAAACAGCCCAGTGTGTCTATGCAAACAATGAACTTACACAAGCAGAAAGCTCTGCACAGTGCCATTCACAAAAAACACACAATCGATGGATGACTTCATAAGTCAGTGGAAATTCAAAGTGTCACTTCAAAAAGAGACCGTGACAGCTGCTCAGCAGCGTGTACAGTGCTGCAATAACAAACTGCAGTCAGAAGTTAACACTTCCTGACAGCCACAAAGACAGAAACAAACTGATAAACAAGGGCATGAAGAAATATCAAACTCACGTACTTCACACAAAAGTCTGCTTTTCTGTCCACTTAGATGATGAAGAAGGGGACTAAATGTTCCATACCACACCGCAGTGTCTCCTGTCAGGACTCATGCCAGGACTGGATGACTGCTGTTATTACCTGCATTACAAAACAAACTAAATAGTTCAGATTTTTGTTGTTTAGTTTGGTTGTTTGCTTGTTTTGCAGCCTGTTGTTAATTTCCAGTAACTAAAACTTTTTTTTTTCTTTAAATGATTGGATTATATTATGAGGCTTTAGGCAACAATTACAAAGCTGCCATCCAGAAACTGCATCTACTTCCTCCACACTTGTAATTAGAATAAATTACTTTCACCTGTTGAATGGCTGCAATTCCTCTTTTGACCACACATGCAGACTCACACTGATCTGTCATTATAACTTGAAGAGGCGCTATAGTGCTCTTTTTCTTTCCACAACAGTTACTGCTGTTGACAGTCCTGATTTGTGTTTTCTTTTCCACTTCAAATTCCGCAACGTTATATATGATAAAATATTGACTGTATCATTCTTTAGATATTCCTATTAAATATATCATACAATAAATGTTTCACAGAATCAGTTTTCATCACAGCAGATCTAATTCTGTCCCTCAAATGTCCTCTGATGCTCCATGTACGTGGAGGCGGGACACAAGCTTGTTTTTATTTAATAAATAAGACTATTATCAAGATTAAATTATTGAAGTGACAAATTTGTTAGCAAGTTGCAAAAGCAAAATAGTTTACAGATCTTGCAAACAAAACAGCAGCACATTTAGCACAACAAAATTTTATTAAGCCTTTGTAAAGCTCCATATGTTTAATCATTTTCATTGTGTTTAATTGGTTAATAAAAGCAGATGCACACAAAGTGGAAACTTTTACCATCACCTCCAGCAGTCTGGCAAAGCCAGGATTCAGTAAAATAAGTGTATTTGTGCAACTGTAAAAAGGATTGGCAATACTGATATTTTACTCCTTTTATGGGGTAAGACTGAAGAAAAAACACAAACAAAGCTTTAAAGAGCTTTAAAATCACAGCGGTATCTCTGGTATCTCAAAGAAAGTACTCCAAACCCTTTGTTTTACAAACTTGTACCAATACTCTGGTTATAGTATGAATGTAAAGAAGTGATGAAATAAGCGAAGAAAGGCTTAGTATAGAAATCATTTCTTATTATAAGAAAGAGAAAAAGGATAATGTGTCAAAATATGATGAGTTGTTACTCTGTGAATGTGTTTGCGAAAAAAAAAAAAAAAGAAAAGAAAAGCAGACTAAATTTAATAGGGTTTTTTTTTGTTGTTTTTTTTCTGGAGGTTAGTGAATTTTTATTAGTCAAATTATTGCATCAATTTCACCATGCTGCACTTGCACACGAGGATCAAGTTACTGTAAAGGTAGTTGTTTGATCAAAACTCATTTAGGATGAATCAGGAATATTTTTAATAACATCAAGCATCCAGCAACGGCTCTGTTGCCCAACATTATAGTGAGAATCATGCACATCCACTCTATGCATTCAAGTATAGATGAAGATGTCCAGCAGCAGCATCCACTGACTGTAGCCCTGTCTTGTTATTCTCATTCTAATGAAGTCTTACTGCCTGTTCTGCCCTTGTCAGCACTTGTTAACCTGCACATTGATTCTTCTGCACTACTGTACATCTCCTTTAATTAAAGACACCATCTAATCAGACTTTTTGCCATCCTGTATTTGTGAGGGTGCAGCTGCCATCTCAAGATGATTAAGGCTAAATATAGCCTATTGCATTAGCATGTATTGATGTCATAAGTTATACAGTCAGCAAAGAAGTGGTAAAACTGCTTTGACCTTTAGTAACTCAAAACAACTTCCACATTAAAAGAAAAGGTGTCTTACATCCAATAATTAGTGCATAATAACATGAGGGAAATGTTTACTTGATATGCTTAAAAGTGCTTTGAAGATCTCCAGTCATAATTAGTAACATTCATCTCCATCCAAGAAGATGCAAAAGTAACATAGAATAAAACTATGAAGCTTTTTTTTCAAAAAGTTAAGCCAATTAGAAACCAGAGTTTCAACTAGACGTAATAGTGAGAAAGAGTCAGGTTGATGGGTCTCCTGCAGGGACATGAAGTAATCCTTCCATTTAAAAGAACAGCCATCAATATGTTTTAAGCTTTCTTCAGTAATTCTAAATTATGTAACCTTTGTATTTAATGATGGGCAGAATACTGGTGTAAAAGTAATATACACGCTAAAAGGAGACTTAAACTGGCTTTTATGGCTGATGTTTTAACACTTAAGTGGTAGTGAGCAAATTTAATAAAAGTGAAGAAGACCGAGGATACAGTTAAATGGAGGACATTGTTAAATACCTTTTGAAATTAAAAAGGAAAAGAACAGCTTGTTTATTAGCTTGTTATTTTATCATTTTGATGAGCTGAAATATCAAGATGTCTTCAGAAAAACAAAGAATATAATTAACAATTTCATGCCTAATTTAGCACAAACAATTGCATATATATATATATATATATATATATATATATATATATATATATATATATATATATATATACATTCATATATATATATATATATATATATATATAAGTGTGTATATTATTATCTCCTTGAGGCAATTTACATGAATTTTATGAATCAGAATCCCACTTACCAATAAAAGCATTGATCTACTTGGCTCCGTTTAACAACTACAGACAAATCTCTCATGAGACGCTTGAAGGTTCAGCAGAGCTAATTAGATTTAATAAGGGGTCAAAAGCTGAGATGGTGATTTAATAAAAAAAAACTTAATAAAAACACCTTACGAAGAAAGTATGTGGTCATCATGAGGGGACAGCATAAGGACAAATAATACTGTCTTCATCCAACACATGACATGTTTAAGTGACAGCGCTTGGAAGTGTGAGAGAAATTAAAAGCCAACGAAAGAAAGAGCCCATTTCAGCATCGATCACTTTTATGCCCTCAGTCTGTTTGCATATTTTAGACCTATAAACAACATGAGTGATGTGCCGTGTAATGCACCATAATCGAGATTTATTCAATCTTGGGTGGAGGGGGCACAGGAAAGGAGATGTTCAAAATCCAAGAATCAAGAAGGGCTTTTGTGCCTGTGTGTGTATGTTTCTGTGTGTGCGGCTGGTGATTTATTTGATTTAATTAGATCGCCGATGTAAAACAGCTCGCAGCGGGAAAAAAAGGTAAAAACGAGTGTCGAGGGAGACATAAATAACACCAGGCTCTTTTCTCCATCTACACTGCTTTCGTTCTTCTTCTGCTTCTTGCTTTTCTTTTAACTCTGATCTACAACTTTTCATCTGCAATCTCTTTTTTTGTTTCTATATTCTGTTGCCTTTTTTTTCTTCCTAACCTCTTCCTTGCTTTAGTCATTCTCAAATTTACCTTGAACGTTAACCACCCAGCCCCCACCCCACTTTTCCCTTCCTCCTTTTCTGTCTTGCTTCCTTGCTCCCTGCTGAATAATGATAGAGGGTAAACACCTCATTAGACTAAAAGGCCCATAGGAACAATTAGAGTTGTGGTACGCTGTCAACTATGTTCCGCTGTGAACATTCAGAGACAATTTGAAAAGCGGGACAAAGAGACATCATAAGCAGCATGGAGAAAGTAAGTGAGCTAAGTCATTCATTTGTTTGAATGACAAATGAATGACAAGTGTAACTTGTGTAACCTAAGAATGCTTTCACACTTACTTTTGCTGCCTTTGTGCGTTTGTGTGTATGCATAAAGCCAAAGACGATTTCAGGTGACTGATCTGCAGGTCTACACTTATAAATACAAATAGTCAGCTAAAGTCTCACACTAGCTGCATTTCCATTATCCCTACTCCCAGCATTGCACAAAACCAAAATATCGCATTAAAATCAAGTAATGGAAACAGAAACATTTGGAAAAACCTCTCAAATATGACTGAAAAGTTTTTATCAAACTCTTTCTGCCCCTCTATTATTTCTTTTAAACTGTTTATTTTTGTACATTTTTTCTTTTCCTCACTCTTATGTATGCATTTATTTATCTTAGATTATTAATTTATGTCATATTAACTATAATTTACTTGGTTTTTTTTTTTATTATTTCTATTATTGAACATTTTTCTATTATTTTTCAGTTTTTATCGTTATGTAAAACCGGCAGACTGAGGTGCAAAAGACAAAGAAGAAGTGAGTCAAGGGAAAAGCTGGTAGTTTGACATCAGTGCAGTGAAGAAGAATATTGAATAGTGAAGCAGATATGGATTATTTTCTCATTTCTTGTTTTTTTTTTCTTTAAGAAATAAGGGTTAATTTACACTTCTCTTCTTGTCTTGGAAGTTAAACATAATCAAATGCTGTGTGTAAAGCTAAATAAGCTGCCAATAATTTAAAAAAAAAAATTATTTCTGGAAATTCTGCTATCATATGTAAAGCACATACCACTTTCATCTAGTTTACTGCCTGTGGCTTTATATGAGCAGTATAGTGTGGTAAAATGTAGTTAAAATATTTATTCATATATTAAATGTGTGAATTACTGCTTAAACAAGGGGCATAAGATGCTGTTAAAACAAGTAGCAAAGACTCAAGAAAACATTCATGCATTTCTAACTATTCTGACACTATTCAATAGACCAAGGGTTTCATATGAGAGAAATGTTTCAAACAAACAGCAAAATCAATGTTTCATCATTGACTGAACAATAAAGAAGGGATCAGTCATAGCTTTGACATTTATGAAATGCATTTTATTTTAAAAAAAAAAAAAAAAAGTAAAATAAAAAGAGAAAAGGTCATCTTTATGTTGAAAGATTCAAAGGTTATTCGTCAGCTTTTAACATTAAAGAATAAATGGTGAAATTTGCAGCAAAGGAAGTGTACATTTCCTCTCCAAATTAATTCAGACACCAGAACAAGACTTGGGGAGCGATCCAGTCTCACACATACACACACACACACACACACACACACACACACACACACACACACACACACACACAAACAAACACACACAACTTTCATAACTAGAAAGGGGGGGGGGGGAAACACAAAGACTCATAAACAAACTACTCTACTGTGTTTGTTTACAGTTCAAATTATAGCTTCATTTTATTATTTATCTTTAAGTACATCTCTTGAGTTAACTAATAAGTATTGAAAAACACTCAAATTTAACAATCTCAGTTGTTACATTTTGTACATTCAGCAGAACTGGATATAACCATAAATATTCATGAAAACAGCTGCTTTCCACTGAATTAAAATTGAAATGAGATTACCTTAAAACAGAGCCCTTTACCACACTCACCCTTCACTTCTGAACTTTGACACACATAGCTCTTCCAAATACTTGTGCAGTGAAGGGGGGGGGGGGGGGGGGGGGGGTGACTGTGTTAATGGTGTTGTGTAGCTGTTAAAGGCCCAGAAACCACATGCTGGGAGCAGTGGGGACACAGTTGTTAAGCTTCACACTGAAGGTGCCTTTTAGTTCTATGTTCATAATACCTGAATTTAACTGCTGAGAGACAAATAGAACAAAGGAAAGGGGACGTGGAAAGTACAATTAAAGCAGCATGATTGGGTGCATAAAATCACATTTACAGTATGGATCTATATTTACACAGAGAAACTGGTGCACAGTGTAGTGCAGATATAGAGATTTATACTAAAGATGTGTAAATGTGAAAACAAGACAAAAACTGTAAGATAAAACAACCTTAAATTACCTTTTTCAGTGTAGAGGAAGAATAAACAAAGAACACAGATTAATAAATTGATTAAGAAAATGAAGACGAGATGTGATTAGGACTGCAGTCATGATGTTTTTGTTCAGTGAAAGTGAAAGTGTGTTTTGCTAATTTTCCTTTGTACACCCATGAAGTTCCAGTTAATATTTTCATCAGATGCTTCTGGTGAAACATTCTGTGGGCACTTCCCAGATTTTGCTGTTGTGAACCTACCATGCTCAATAACAAATGCAGTATTAGACTGCAACAAAACATACTGTCCAACAAAACATTTGGGATCTTTTTACAGCCATCTCTTACAGAGCTCAAAAATGTACTCCTGCAAACATCTGTCTTTTAAGTGTGATGAGAAGGTTTTTAATCACTGAAACCCAGATCAAATAATTCTGCAGTATAATATAGATTGTAACACAACACATGGGTGCAGGCACAAATTTTGTCATGACAGGAAACCCCAAATATAAGCATGACAAACTGTAGAACAAGCTTTCATTTTAAAGCTGAATGTTTTTTAGTCCAGCTGTAATAAATAATAAGAAAGAACAATTGCAAAACACTGCAGTGCAGGTCCTCCGAAGCAGGAACAAAAGTCCATAAAGCCATATCTTAAAATACACATACAAGGTACACCAAGGGTGAAACAAAACTGGCAATATGGCAGTAAAAAAAATAATCATAATAATTAAATAAATACAGTGGGAAGCTACTAGCATTATTCATGTGTCATAGCTATTAATTGAACCCAGGTGTAAAAAAAGGACGCAAAAAATAGAATGAACAAAAGGTAACCAATAGCAGACCAGCAAAACCTAAAAACCAGAGCTCACAAACCTCACAGGCTGCTTTCAGTTTATCAGAATAATATTGACAGAAGCTTTATTTACCACGCGTGAATTTGGCCTGTGATTGAATCTGAATGCACACTGCATTTGTTCACACCCATGTTTCGTACTGAAGGAAGCCAAGACTAATTATAATGAAAATAAATAATAACAAAACTTAAAACCAACATCAGACATCATAGATGATGACTAATTTTCCAGGACAGTGATGATATTGTTTACAGAAATATTTTCCAACTAATGTTTCCAATGGAAACTCAAATTGATCAATCTTCCTGTCTGTAAGAAAACTGGCAGCTCAGTCCCAAACCTACTGTAAGGTACTGTAATCCACAGTCCAGTCAAATGTAGTTAACCAGCCTTATGATCACTGAGGTTCACACTAAGCAGACACTGTACACAGTTGTGCAGAAAATACAAAGCAGAAGGTGAGAAAGCGGCAATGTGCTTTTGTAAAAATGCCAAGCATTATATCTTGGCATAACAAGCAGTTGTTTTAAAATACATCTAAAGTTTTAAAAATCAGTCTTACATTTGAGGGTCTGACACTGCTGAATGAGGATCTAATGCGTGCAGAGAAGAGCAGAGAAAAGAGCTGAGTTAGCCTCTTCCCAGAAGTCTTGGATTTAGGTCAGAGCTCTTCCTAGAAATACAGGACAAAGCAAAGATGGTCCCTACTACAGTGTGTTAAGGAAAACAGAAAGAACATATGGATTTTGTGTTTTGGTTATTGGGAGAAATTTTATACCCACCAAATATCCTGCCATAGTTACGGGGAGTGGTTAAAAGTATGATGCAACTTTTAACTCACACAATGGAATTACTGGTACTTATAAGCAAAGAATATCCAAGTGGTTCCTACAAATAAGTTGGTTTTGACATTTTGTGTATATCTCGTACTGCAGAATCAGTAAGCTAATTTGACCTAAGCATTTAATTAGAGTCTTGCAATTAATTGCATGTAACCAGCTAGGAGGGACACAGAAATAATCATTTAAAATGCAAGAGCACAAAAGAGCAAAGTGAAAAAAGCCATAAAGATGGCGTGCACCAAGGTGGATCACAGTCATTGAGGTTGCAGGTCCCTGGTCTTACCAAGGTGAGCAATGAAAACAAGCCGCAAGTACTTCAAAGTTTGAACTTTGAATCACCTCACCAGAAAGGTGTTTAAAAAAAAAAAAAAGACAACTGAGGTTATTATCTCTGACAAAGAGGAATACACACACACACACACACACACACACACACACACACACACAAAACATACACACTTTATCTACTAAACCTCGTGCCTAAATACTGCCTGAGGATTTTACCTCTTCTGTGTTATCAGAGCACTCGCTCTAGATCATGCTGTCTTTCTATCTTTCCCCACTTTGTCCCACTAACCTCCCAGCGCACGTACACGCATCAATATGCCAGAGGTGTCACAGCAGGACTTAAGCACATAGGCAGGGCTGCTCAGATCTTTGTATTGATCCTAATGGGAAAAGGGTTACAGGTTCAACTCCAGGTCACCCTGAAGGTTACCCATGAGGTCATGAAAATGGGGAAGAGTCTTTGAAAGTGATTATATCATTGGCATGGCAATGATGAGGGAGATTATGGGATGTTTCACTAGGTCACAGAGGAGTGAAGGAAAGTGGGATCTCAGCAGGTTGACGATTGGCGGCAGTGATGATGTTATTCAGTATGTGTACAGATGCGTACAAGCATGTGCACAAGCTGACCTTAAGGAGCGATGGATGTAAAGTTTTCCCACAACACACACACAGCGCACATGCCACACACTGAGCCAACACTGTGTGTCCTTTGTCTGCCCAAGGTAGAAACCTTCCAACCAATCCTGGGTAACTTCAAACTTAAAATCAAGCAACATGGAGAAGAGAATGATTAAAATATTGTTCATTAGTACTTCAGTCAACAGTGAATTTCAACAAAGGTTTATTCTTTAACTACACCGCTCCAAATATACAGCATGGAGCTTCTAAAACGTCACATGAGAAGCAGCAAAGTGTCTCTGTATAACTTAGCTGTGGTGAGGCATGTAACACACATCAGTCATGAAGCAAAACCATGTGGAGTACTGAAAGCTTTATCAACTGTAAATAAATGTATTTGATTAATGTTTGTTAACATGAGAATGAACTAGCAGGTTTTGTTAAATCTAAACTTGATTTCTGAGTATGGCTAAACCAAAAAAAAACAACTTTTTTTCTAAAAAAGTTTTTAACCCCAATAATAATTTAGATATGCATTTTGGGATCTAAGGATACACACAAAAGACCTGAGTTTTTCTTTCCTACTTGCATACAGCACTCCCTTGTTTTCAGCTTATGTGTGGAAAGCTAGTCTGCTGCTGCTCTGAGGCTATCGCCAACACTTGCTAAGTCTGTGCTTTTTATGCTTCAGGAAGACGTGGAACATAATTAACTCTCTGTTTTGGCAGATTAACATTTGCAGCGAATCTTTTTTTGCAAAAAGTATCCATTGGCAGCTGAAGTAAGAACCTTAACTTCACCTGTCCATCCTGTAGTCCTCTGATCATGCCTGATGTGCTCAGCTGTTTTTTTGGGCACTAGTTTAATTCTACATGAAAGTCTCCACTGATATTTGCTGGTCTTTTTTCTGTTATTTATATGCATATAGCCCGACTTTAATGCATATAACTACACTGTATATCTGCATAGTTGGAAGGAGTATGTGGAGAATGTATTTCTTTTTTTTTTTAATCTTGTAACTTGTGAAATTGTGAAACTGAACCCCTTTGATGTGTGTGCAAACAGCTGCTCCAGAGCCTAAATGACAAAACTCAAACTGGCTCATCTGGCCGGTGGGAGGTGACCGATGTGTAACCTTTAGCTGAGACTTGTAACCTATGGGGTGAGATTGTCCAGTCACACCAGCCACTCCTCAAAAAGCACCAGTATTTATGGGGAATGCACTAAATATTCACAGAGCAAGCTAGCATCTACAGTGAGTGATTTTCTCGCCCACATAATGATAGTCAAGTATGAGAGCAGATTTTGACATGTTATGAAAAACTAAACAGATTTCAAGAACTGTTAAAGGTTTAAAAAGATACACCACAATTTCAACATATTAAAAGTTAAAATCAGACTTTTACTTGAGGCAGTTTTTGGCAAAACCAAGTAACTTTCGAACTTTAAAAAGTTACCAGTTTAGTCTACAGATTACAGGTTATTGTGATGACTGTACTGATACCATGCCCATAAGAGGAACACAGCTCATTTATGGTAATCATGTAAGGTTAGATGATCCACAGACAGATGAAAAATCCAAGTAACCAATCAAACTGGCAAAAACGAGCACTGAACACAACTAATTGGAGGATCCAAAAAACAGATAAATCCACATGGATACAAGGGACCAGGAAACAAGGATATAACCACTTTCAAGACAGGGCTAAAGACAAGATTATGGCTCCGCAGAAAGGAAACAGATATGCAGAGGGAGGCAATGAAATACTCCTGTAGTCCACGCTGGAGTGTGGTAATCCTAAACTGGACCCAGGTTTGCAACAAGAAACAGAATTTACAAGACTGAAAAAATATAACATAAGAAAAGAGGCAGCAAGTCAAGTAAGGTAACCAAAGGTGAAACAGAACACTAAAAAAGAGACAGAATAATGAAGAACTTAATAAAAGTGTGCACAAAAAAATTGATTGAAAAATGTTATAATATTGCATACATACCTGATCATATCTAAAAGCAAAACTGATCTTTTGAGGATCCAAACATGTACTCAAAAAAATACAGAAACACTCTTCACTGGTTGCATTTAGTGAAAAAAAAACAAAACTTAACGAGGTCTTGCAGCAGACTCAAGCTGTTATATTAGTCTTGTAGCACGACATGTAAGGATACATCTTTAGAGACTCATACTATTACTGACTTTGTCGCTGTTGCAGGACCTTCTACTTCAGTGCTTAATGGGCTGTTTTTAACCAACTTCTTTTACAGGGTTGATGTGCCGGTGTCTGTCTGCTTGTCTTGATGCTTTTCCACCCCTTTATTTTAGCACAATCCCACCTGTGTAACTGCTTCTCAATTACCTTGTACTTTTACTTCACTCTCATCACTGTTACTCTGCTCTCAGCCGGCTAATCTTCCACTATTAGTTTTACCTGTCTGTAAGCATTTATGCCACCTTTAATGAGATATCTCCTTGTGTCATATCTAGAAGTTTCACACACACACAGCTAAGTACTTAGATGAAAACTTAAACATCATTTGACTTCAATAAAGATTTACTGCCTACAGCTAAACTGAGCCATGCTGTCTAGCTTATATGCATTCATTCATTCATTCATTCATTTATTATCCTAACCATTTAATCCGATGAAGGGTCGTGGGGAAGCTGGAGCCTATCCCAGTAGTCTTTGGGCGAAAGGTAGGGTACAACTTGGACAGCTCGCCAGTCCATCGCAGGGCTCGCTTATATGCAAGATGTTTGAAAGATTGGATTTTTTCTCTTTCTCTCTTTCTTTCTATGTTAAAATCAAGGAGAAACATCTGGGCTTTAGTCAGATCACAACAAAAGTTGTTGATTAAGTTTGATAATCAGTCAAGGGCAATCACTAACTTAGCTTGAGCCTTACAGGAGGAAGGATGTTTCCTCTGGAAAATCATCTAAAGCATTTCTGATCAAGGAAATGTGTACGGTTCTGTGTGCCTACTTTGCTGAGGTTATTCAGCCTCAACATACTACAGCAGTCAGACTGTCAGAGAGCCATTAATTCTTACAAGCAGTTTCCAGTTCAATGAACTTGCATTTCTTTGAACTGCAAGACGAAACAGGCTGGTATTAGATCTGATCATGTAACTACATGTTAGTAATTTTAGTGAAACCACCCATTTTCACTTTGGGCTAACTAATGGTGAATATTCATGCCTTCTGAAAGATAAGAAAAAAAATCTATGAGACAAAATGACATTGAAACTGTAGGCAGTGAATATTATATATTTTGAGGTTAGGAGATGAGAGAGAAGCTGAGGATCATACTTGAAAAGGTTCATTTGCTCATGTCAGTTGAAAACTTTCCACAGCAAAGGTTTCCTCATATAACTAAAATAAACGGAGAGACAAGATGAGATATAGAAGGGAAAAGCAAGAGCATGCAGCGATGAAAGCATCCACAAGCAGACATCTGCACAGGAAGATAAAAGTTATAAAACTGTACAGTACTGTATAAAAAACTTTTAGGTATCTTTATTTTTTAAATCTATAATTTAATTCTATAAAGGAACCCAGTGCTTGTGGTTAAATTCAGTCTGTAACATAACAATGACCTGCACAACCATGACATTAAGAAAAAGAGCCATATTTGGGCATGCAGAAAAATAAAATAACAACCTGCCAAATACATTGAAAACTGCAGCTGTTTGAAACTCAAAGGTTGTCAAACCAAGTGCTGATTTGATACATTTTTTTGCAGCGCACTTGGCATGAAATTAAATATCAAAGACAAAATTCTCATGGAAACACATATGAATTAAAATAGAACAACCCATTTATTTTTATGGTGAATAAATGTACATCATTTAGTGCATCTTTCTAAAGTTTACAACTAAAAGTATAAGGATTCCCCATTTTTAAAGACTTGAACATGCTGATTTATACTCATCTTATTGTAATCTATTGTAATCTACTTCACATATACTGTAACCCTAACCCGTTCACAGTGGAAAAAGATTGTATTACAATTAGCTTAGCAATCATCAAGTATGTAAAATTTCATTCCCAACATTCAGTTTTCGGTGTTCTTGTCCCAAACTAATAACAATAGACTGCACCGGTCTGTCAATTTCAACCAAATGAAAACTTGCTAAAAAAAAAAAAAAAAAGATTTCTTACAAAAGTATATGTGCAATATGCACCTTGCAGAATTGTGGTGCAAATTGCACATACACACTCAAAAATAGAGGTACCAGCTTGTACCTAAAAAGGTACAAATGCTTGTCGCTGGGGGTGTACTCTTTTGAGAGACATTCCTGTACCCTTCAGTTCCGGTCTATTTTTGTACCTTATCAAGTTCAACCTTACCTTATCAAGTTATGTTTTTTAATGTTTTTCCCAGCATTAGGACTGATCCATGCCACTTAGCAATATTATTTTATCTTTAATCTAAAAATAATCTTCAAAAACTCAAAATACTGACCAGCCATACATTTAGTTTGCAGCATCTGACCTTCATTGTCTGGTGTAGTTAATGACTGTTAAGTAGTACTACTGTCATCACTCAACTCTGCTCTAGTTTGTAACATTACAGCCATTAACATTCCATTTTTCAATGCTGCAGGTACCCTGATGGTCAAAATGGTACAAATTTGTACTTTATGTCACTTTTTTTTTTTTTTTTTTTTTTTTTAACCCTTTTTCGTACTCTGAAGGTGTGCTTCTGGTCTCTTAAAGACCAGTATTGTACGTTTGTGAGAACATTTCTTTAAAATGTACCTATAGGTACAGAAATGTCCTTATCTTGTACCTCTATTTTTGAGAGTGTAGAAAGAAGAAAATGCTAAATTGTTTAAAAACATTGATAGAGTGAAAATGTGAAGTGAAGGCTCTGCAGACAGGGCTGTAATTAAACTCCATAAGAGGAGTTGAACTTCCTCTGAACTGGGAGTGTGTACTGAAACCTGATTGAGTGGATTGTTAAAATGGTTAGCCCAGGCAACATGTAAGAGGTATTGGGAAGTTTTCTCCAAATACAAACAAAAGAATGAATTTATACTCATGAAATGCTTGTATTCATGTAGCCAAAAAAAATTATCACTTGTTTATTTGGTGATTAAACATAAATAAAGCAGTGCTGGAGTAAAAGTTACACCTGAGTGTTTTAGAATTCTATGCAGGTTGATTCACACCCAAAACAAAGATCCACTGATAGAAAAATCTTTTCCTTCTTGTCATGAGATGGCAAAACATCAGCTTCACCTGCATTTACCATAATCATCCAAGTTATATGTGAGCAAATAAGAGAACTGAAGAAGCAGTCAGATGACAGAGAAGGAGAGAGAGAGAGATAGATAGACAGAGAGAGAGACCATCACCTGCAGAGACCTTAGGCTGACTAGGAGACAAATGCAGAGAAAGAAGAAGGAAGAAAGGAGTTGTATATCCATTGGAACTTACAGTCTGCAGTGAAATTTTCCTTGGGTTCAGAGGAAAAAGTTTGCCAGGACTGAAAGCTGCATTCTGTTGCATATTATATAAAAACTGAAACACAAAGTTGTCATTTTTTTCAATCATAATTAGGTTGTGATTAGGTTTCATTACAGCTATAAAATGTTTTAACCAGAATGTACATTTGTCTGTGTCAATAGTCTGTGTAGGCTACATTAAAAAGATTTAACACAAAAAAAAGCGCCAACGTGTCTTTATTTAACTAATTTCACTAAGCAGGCCAATTGAGAACAAAGCTCCTACAATGTGCAATACAGCTTTGATCAGGAAACCACATCAATCAGCGTTATGTTGCTGGGTTTGAGATACTGCATAAAACATGCTGAAGGGTTTTTTGTTTATTGTTTGTTTGTTGTTTTTTTCCCAAACAGTTCAAGGCCATAAAAATTATTATAAAGTCTCAGAAGATTACAACATAGGCCGTGCCAGACTGACATTGTGCATCTTGTGTACACAAAAGACATCCAAACACTCTCTGTGTACATTTTAGCATAAACATTCTCAATAGTAGTGTGGTTAGATGTCTGTGTACATGTCATAAAATAAATACAATGAAATCAGAGCTTTTACCTGTAAGTCCCAGGTCTGGGTTGAATACTTTGAATGGAGGGTCTTGAGACAGGATCAGAGTCATCTTGGGTAAAGATGGCAGACCTGGGCTATGCTCATTGGAGCCTGATGAACACAGACATGCACAATTCAAAAAGAATAATTTCCACTAAATAATTTCATGTGCGGCGTCACAGCAAGAAGATTGCTGGTTCGATCCTTGGCTGGGGCAAGGTTTGGTCAGTGACCTTTCTGTGTGGAGTTTGCATGTTCCTCCTGTGTATGTTAGGCTAATTGGTTACTCTAAATTGCCCATAGGAGTGTTTGTTTGTTGGTTTGTCTCTGTGTGGTCCTGCAATGGACTGGCGAGCTGTCCGTAGTGTATCCTGCCTTTCACCCTGGGATAGTCTCCAGCTTCCCAGTAACCCTTCATTGGATTAGGCGATTAGGATAATGAATGAATGAATGATTTCATGTGGTGCTGCTTCAACAAAGATTAAAAAAATGTCATGTTGAATCTTTCAACTAAATTTGATTTGGTCTTAACATTTTGGTGAAACTAGTTATAAGCTACATTCACAATATATGTGATAATGCTCATGAGCAATTTTTTGCTGAGGTTCCTTTTAAGTTTGACCCCCATCAAGCTGCAGTGTGTATAATCTCACCAGTAATGGCCACATGTGCAGGAAAAGGTGTCATTTCACACATAGCACACTGTTTTTAAGAAAGTAAAATTAGATACTACAATAGATAGTGTGTGTATCAACTTTCAAGCTGTTGTGTAGTCAGACAACAGAGACCAAAATTTTGATTTAGTACTGTTTTATTCCGACAATATTAACTGTCTGGCTGTCCAGCACTCTGCAGTTTGCCCTAGTCGGTAAAGAAAACCAGAGTATATATGTAAAAGCAAATTCAGGAAACAAAACAACCACACTAGTGTTTCTTGTAAAAATGAACCACCCACAAAGCCATTTTTACTTCAGGAAGGAAATACTGAGCTCAGACAGCTTCTCAAAATAAAGGAGCTACGCCTCAGGGTTTATCCATAACACGACAGTGCTTCCACACATATTTTTTTATTCAAAACCATAACTGCCAACTGCAACTTTCAAGGAATTACTTTGCAATCAATTTTTGAAGTGTTTAAATGGGCTTCAGGATTATGGATTGTGTTCGCTGCATTTAGAACTACAAAAGCACTCTGAGAGCACAGAGTCAAGCAGCTCATATCCAACCATACTGCGCTTTCCATCCTGTTATAGTCCTACATTCATTTTATGCACATACAATTTTAGATTCCCATATGAATTTATCCCAAATCCACAGGTTTTTGGCTATAACATAGTGCTTGTTACATGTTTATATCTTAATTTGTTCTTTTGCAATGATGAAAATTCCAAAGATTGCCATTTTTCCTATTCTGGATTGTAGTATCCAGGATTTTGTCAGAATCCAAATCTAACTTTGATATATTGTAAACCCTGGTGGGAACTGCACCTGTATTCTTTGGCCAGGCACACTAATCATTTATTTTGGTATTAAATGAATATATACTGAAAACAGCCCTATCTTGCAAAAAGAGAATCCTTCAAAACATAAAACCTTAGATCCAAATGGTGATCCATTAAATTTTGGGAATGATCCCAAATTTTAATCCAAATTTTAATCTTTTAATCAAAGTTAGAATAAGACAAAATCATAACCTATAGCATTGAGGGTTTGTCCAAGCCAGTAAATACTAACTGCAACCAGTCATAACTTGCAAAGTCACCCAAAAACACACAAACTGCAAAAAAATAAATAAATAAAAGAGCTGCTGCTAATGTCACAGACCATTATAAGTAACTAACAGCCATTTATTTGCATGTGTGCCTCAAAAAAAATCAAATCGTTAAATGCTCTTACCATTATCAGAAATGGGTTTGCAGAGGACCCAGCATGATGACGAATACGTTCTTTAATGTTTCATGTACTGCAGGCCAATTCATGAATGCAAATTCAAAACTGGACCAAACAATGGTATGCAGGTTTGTCTTGTTGTGTGAATGAAAGGCCATATGTTTCTTTGTGAGGGTATAAAAGTGTGTGTGTGTGTGTGTGTGTGTGTGTGTGTGTGTGTGTGTGTGTGTGTGTGTGTGTGTGTGTGTGTGTGTGTGCGTGCGTGTGCGTGTCTATGTGTACAAAGAAAAAACGCTTCTGCAAAGACTCCAAATCTATTTATATGCAAATTGGATGTTGGTTAAACGGTTAGGGGTGCCTCATGGGTTGAGGCTCTTGGTGAAATGGGGGGCTAGTCATAAATTATCCAAATAAGTCATGAATCTATCAATTTTGAAAACATTTTCAATGGGACTGTAACTGAAGTAAATATTAGGTTAGAGGCCCACATGAAAGGCACTAATTGGACTGTATGATGGTGAAAGGTTCAGATCATACTTTTTTCAAATGTTCAGCACTTAAAAGAATTGTTTCCATGTAATGGTGTTTAATATATACGTGTGTGTTTAAGTTCGGGGGGGTGTTATTCCCATTTAGCAAAACTATTTTATAGCTTTTTGCGTTCATATTTAGGGATAAACTGGTTTAACCTGCATGGAAAGCATTGCAAACTTACTAAGTAAGCTATGAGACAGCATGGAAGTAGAAACAGTTAAACAGATGTTTGATTTTACACCAAAGCTTTGTGTAAATGGTCACCTTGCCAGGTAATAGTTTAGGTTTGCAGAGTTCACAGATGCATAATTTGAACATTTGTAGCCCACAAATATGCATACCTTCCATGACTTCATCAAGTCAAACGGCATACAAAACCACCTTTTAGAAATGGGGGAGGGGGGTTGAATAAGTGAAGTGATCACCTGGGTTTGACTCCAACATCTCCTCAGGCTTTTTTTTATTGATATACTTATTTATTGCTTTTCTTTAGCTTGTACACTTTGCTTGCAAGCTATGGTGAATTTCATTAAACTATTTTTTTCAATATTTGATTCCACCCCCTTTCATTTTTCCTTGCTGTTTCATTTCTTTAATAAGTTTTCCAATTTTTCACTGAAACAAAATTCTGTTCCATAAATACATAAAAAATACATGTAAAAATATTATCCAAGCAATTATTGTGATGATAAAAAATGAAAATGACAAGAAATACCAAAATACTAGAGCTGCACTCCAACTGTACTTGAGTAGTTCATTTCATATTCATTTTTCATCAATAATTCTTTCCTTTTTCCTCCTTGAATTGGACATTGAAACTTCTTTTGAATGGTACAAATTTTTGTTTCACGAAAATAAAAACCTTCAAAAGTCCTGAAAAATCCTTACAAAATACCAGTGTTGATGCAGCTGTTTAAGCTGCGAAGTGTCCAGATGTTATTATCCCTGATCTTTACACATTACCTTCATGACTCTGCTGTTATAAATTTACAACTGAGCAGCCATTTGAAATGCCCTTATCTTCCACTATTGGCAGATATTGAAATAAAGTGCTGCCTGTTTGAAGCAAAGCTTGACCTACCAACACAAAACTATTCACTTGGAAGTCATATTGCTTTAAAAAAAAAAAGATATCTACTGTACATTAATTTAAATTTCAGCAAAAGTAAAAAAATAAAAAAAATGCAGAACTCTTTTTGGAACTGCGGGGACACCAAAGGGATTATTAAAGGCTATAAATGAAAATCAGACACACTTAAAGACCAATCTTGATTGCCAAGAACAAGGATGAAAATGGTGAAGAAAAAGAAATTCAGAGAGAATCTGTGTCTTGCTCCCATGTAACACACGATTACACAACCAAAATGTGACATGTGCCTCTCATTATGTTTCACAGCTAATGGTTCCACATTATAAGGCACACTACTCATTGAAATTGACAAATGACCCCTTTTATTCATCTATCACCAGATTGCTCTCAGATGGTCCGAATTATCAACTACACATTAATGCATGACTATCAGCATGGAACACAAGGACATACAGTACATGTCACATCCTCTAGATGCAAATAGAAACCAACACACAGACGCACACAGACACACAAGTAAAATGACAGCTTGCAGGTGTCTCCACGGGAGGAAAATTGATTGAAACTTGGGTGACCTTTTCCAGCACACAGTTTCAAATATAAAGATTTACATGAAGCCAAATCAACCTCAATCAATGACAAATTGCTAATAATTAAGATAATGAAGCTAATTTCCACATAAATATGACCATAAAATAGATCTCAAATTTCTCTCAAAGATTCAGACCTTAGATAGGTGAGTCATGGGTGAGTCATGTAAATAGAAACTAACACTACTACTGCCTCACTGGAGTGTCAGTTCCTGCAGATTCGTCTTATTGGTGGGTCTTTGAATAATTGATGGTGAAGGCTGAATATAGCTGCATGATCCATTTATCCTAAACATGGCAGAGCTGTCATTTACTTCACACTGTCATTTCCCAACTGCTGTTTTCTCCTTTTCTTCCTGGGTAGTCGTCCTTCTTTAATCATTGCTCACCAAGGCCATTTAGCTTTTCATTATAGTCACAGTTGGAGAAAAACTAGGTGAGTGCATACACTACAAGACAACCTCACACACACGCACAGGCAGTCAATTTATGGGGACCGATGGAAACAGATTCTATGTGACGGTGACTGCTGCTGTGGTGTTACTGTGAAGCCAAATTTAACCGAATGATAGCATGGAAAATTAGCCTCATCTGTTAATGTTTGTGATTTATTTTGTGTCTCAATGCAGATTTGATAAAACTCACACTTGCAGGCCCACATGTGTAGAGCCCTATGGTCCATAATTACACCTGAATATGGAACGAAACACGTTTCCACACAGTAGTCATCAACTATTGACAGCACTCAGGTTGACGTTAATTGCACACTCTTGACATTTAGACAGCTCAGTACTTACTCACTACATACACAGAGACACACACACACACAAACATCCTTTTCAGGAGTCTGTCACATTGCCCTTGACTGTCTGAATGATATCTCAGTGTGCATATATAGTGCAGTTGACAGCTATACATTTGTGACAGCCGTTCAGCCAGTGACCCAGAATAGCTGAAATTAAATATTGATGTGCACAGGACCAAGACAGATGACAGAACTGATGGTATTTTTGCTAAAACTGAAGCAAGACAAATTAGCACAAATGAATCCTTTCCATACGAATGTGTGAAATATAGTTCAAACTGTTTCAAACACTCTGTCCTTCTGTTCTCTGAAGTCCTCAGTGGAAGCTTGTCTGAAGTAATCATATTACTTTTGAAGTTTATTTTCTTGAATGAATAATTGAATAAATAACCGAATGAATATTCTGTCCATCCTGAAAAGAAAATGATGTGCCAGTCGTGTGAAATAAATAACAGTCATAAGTCAGCCTTTCTTTTGAGCAGTCATGCAGAGTAAGGGAGCTGAAGAAGACTCTGAATGAACACACTCCATTATTAAATCACTCACAGGTTTTGCTTTGTTGACAGATATGTTAAGTAACATTTCCCACATTCTTCTTTGCACCATCAAGTTCAGGGGTTTTCAGGCCAGTTTGACCACAGCTTGCTTTCTCCATCAGCTAAGTTTCTTTGAGTACTGACTGCGAGGCTGTTGCTTCATCAGATGGTTGCAAGAGATTTCACTGTCCACTACAAAAGTAAAATACCAAACCCTTCTTCAAGACTCCTTCTGCTTTGTCCCCCCAGACACCATCACTGTATTGCAGCTTGGTCTGTTATCCAGGTGAACACATAAATATGAACTTCTCTCCCAGGATAGAAGCAGTGTGCAATTTATGCCTCATCTTACTAAAATCCACAATAATCTCTTTTGTGTCTTTTATATTCAAGATAATGTGATTGTACCCACACTATGTACTCAGCCTCTTTGTCCATCGCTAATAAATCTCACAATTACAGAACCATCAGACTATATCTGGAGATGACAGGATTATAAGTTGTGCTAGAAGTTTGAGGTTTATCCAGTGAAGAGAAACATTGGGAGTACAGCAGCCACACAAATGAAGTTTTTTTTAAAAAAATATGATCCCCCCTAATGAAGGCTAATTCAGTGTCTATTGAGCATCCTCTCTTTTCCCTGAATTCTCTCCAGACACAAAAAATCTGTTTGATGTTGACACTTATCTCTACTGCTATCGGCTTCTCTCTCTCTCTCCTTTCCTTATTTCCTCCAATAATGTTGTCTTGGGTTTTCTTGCAGAATCAGCCATGGTGATGACAGGTGTGTTGGTATCCAGTTGCTGGCGTGTGATACATTTCCACAAAGCTAAAAGTGTCACGGTTGGAGGTGGAGGTGAAGACCCAAAAGCGGAGACAGGAGCCAGAGATGCAGAGTAAGGATGTTTAATTCCAAAAACTAGAGCAAAAAAAAAACTGAAGGTAAGACAATGCAGGTGGCAAGACAAAAACACATGAACCTAAGACTAACCAAATGAACCAGCAATGAGGAACAGAAACCAAGCGGTATAAATACACAGGAACAAAATGAGACACAGGGGAAGTGAATGATCTAAATGAATCCAGGTGAACTGATGAACAGGAAAGCAGATATGAGGGAACTAAACAAGGAAAACTACAAACTAAAACAGGAAACCAGAACTAAGATACAAAACACACATCATGACAAAATGCAGCTGTTAAGTGGTGCTCCAATGGAGATATGCAGTTTTGTACAGTGGCCTCTCAGTCCCAAGATGCTGCAGGGTAATAATGGACCCAGGAGTGTGCATAATAAATATCCTTGTGCCATCAAAATGAGTCAGAAGCAGAGTTTTAACATAGGAAACTGATGCAGCGTTGCTTTGAGAAACCACTGGGTTTGACACGGGAGCTGATTTTGAGGCCAAGGCTAGTATGATCATCTCTTTACTTCACCTTATTTTTAAGTCCTTTGAAGAGAACTATACATTTTTTCTTTTATTTGGATCAATCAATTTCAGCTTAAGATCTAAAACTAATCATGTGTTTTTGTGTTATTTTATCTCATGTGAGAAAACACATGGATGTTATTTAACTGTGTCCAAAGCAAACAGCATTTGTTTTCCTTCTTTCCTCTCAGGATCACAGAACACCCGCATTTCTGTGTATCATAAGCACAGCTGGTAGCCATCACAGAGCTTGAAGCCCATCTGTCTGATTTTAGTTGTGGAGGTATGGCTGGTGTCATAAGGCCTTAATGAGGTTTTTAGACAGGTCTTCAATATAGATGGAATGACAGAGGGAAGCCATATGAGGTCCCATTCGCTTCCTACTCACACTTTATAGGCAGCAGTTAGTTTAACATTTTACTGACAGCTAGAAATTTCTGCTGTTTGCTTGTCTTGTATATCTGACTTCTCCTTTATCAACTATCTTTCCCCAGTTATCCCTAAATATGACTTTGCTGTCTCTACCTTTGTTGTCCCGCTCCTTTCGTCGCGCATACATGTTTCTTTGATTAAAATGCGTACTCCCCTCAAAAACTTTTCTTTAGTGTATCATATTAACTATGTTATTGAAAATCTTATACCTCAACCCCTCTGTCTCACAAGTCTTCATCCTTATTTCACTTCAACTACAGCAGTTTGTATTTATGTCCAGTTGGAGACAAATCTGTGCAGCAAAGATGAAGATTTAGATTTGTTTAACTCTTGTGAGTTAAGATTACCAAACTCCATTTAAATGGTCTAGGTGTAAACCAGTTATCTTTCTGATGTTGCATAAACAATTAGACCTCCTGCAGATGCCTTACTGATTTACCATTAATCTAGCAGTGGTACAAAAAGACGCGGCTGTGTAAACATCTAACCCTGGCCTTAACAACTTTCACCTCATTGCACCCCCCGGGCTGCCTGCCTGGTTCACTGTCTGCTTGGCTCCTAAACACATCACCTGCTACTAAACAGCTGTCCATAACCAAACACACACATAATACACAGCTGCTGCAAAAAGGGAGTGCATGCCCACAGCTGCATATGGTTGCACATACAAAAACACACATGCAGAATGCACACAGCTGCTGGCCACAGCTGGTGCTCATATTTTGGACAGAGAATGTAGGCATACACATAAGAAAATAAGAACACCAGGCGCAGCTGCTTACCACATGTGCCTTCTTCATCAGCATGAGGTGTGGGACTGAGAGAGAGAAAGGAGGAGACGGTGGCTGATTAACTGACAGAGAAACACAACACAACATAATGACAAGATGGACAAAAGACAGAGAAATGGACAAACCAGTGGTGATGGGTGTATAAGATGGAAAAGAAAAAATATTGCTGGTTACATAAGAATTTTTTTTTAAAATGGAGAAGCTGAGAAACTTGCAGCATAAATCACGATCTTGATAACAGACAAAGATAGGATCAAATTAAAGAACCAGGCCTGGTCACGTCTCGCATCACCTAATCAAATCTACAACCGGAAAATAAGTTTTTAATATGTTTAAATACTGATCTCTATTCTGGGCAATGTCACAGGTCTACAGTTATGTGCTGACAATTCCATTATTCACTGAGAGAATAAATACAAATGAGATCCCACCTCTCACATCTTACTTTCAAAAGCAGGTCAATACAAATGTGGTTTTGACAAACAGGGCATCTTTCCAGTACTGAACAGATCAGGTGCATCTGAAGGGCTTCATTCATCAATACTGTGGTATTTTACATCCAGCTCCTGATTTGAGCAGATTTAGAAGCCCATCACATAAAAGAATACACTATCTACAGTTTATCCACCAGTATTTTCCAAGTCAGGGAGGAAAACAAAACTAGGCAAAGAGTTTAAGCTTAAATAAAGTTTGCACTGAGCTGAAACTTGGCTGGTTTTGTATCTCAGGCCATGTGCTCAGTTTTTCCTCACCAGGGGGATGAAGGCAGTTTGGTGACTGTCCAAATTAAACAGAATATGTGGCACACCAAACGTTGCCTTCATCTTGACCGAATCTCAATTACCTTAGCACCTTGAGTTGACAAATCCTTCACTTTACAGTCAGCTTCAACCAGAGGTGTCCACCTCTACTTCTTGAGGGCCACAATCATGCAGGTTTTCAATGTATCCCTGTTCCAACACACCTGACTCAAATTAATGTGCGATTGTACTTTTGGATCCATTTAATTTGAGTCGTGTGTTGAAACGGAGATACATTGAAAACTTGCAGGATGGTAGCTCTTGAAGTATGCTCCTGTATTAAACGATCATCATAATTAAAGTACTTATTTCAAGCATAACATGACTGTTCTGTGATTTTCTATGTTAACCCCTATAGGTCAGCTAGAACTTTTTTGTCCTACCCAAAAGAGTAGTATATTGAAGAAGCCCACTTAATTACCAAAACTTACATCTGAGAAGCAGGGACTCATTTACAGAATATTGTCAGGCCAAAGAAAGGGAACAGTGAAGCCAGGGCTAACAGTCTTTCCACTGTCATTTCCAGGTTTAAGTCAGGCATTATCACCTGAGGTCAGAGGAGTGTGATCTAACATGGGACAGAATCAGATAAGAGGTTTCCCTGTGAGTTGAGATACAGAAACCTGGTGCTTCAGAACAACGATTTCTTTTGTGTTCCTTGTGCTGTAACCAACCCACTGAAACATTAAGAATAATGTGTGTAAAAACAGATAAAAACTGAACAACAGTCCCAGTTTCTTCTCTCTGGGACTGTTCCAGAGTTGGCTGTGTTGTGTTCACCACAGCACAGTATAATTGCAGGAAAGGTTTACAGGGAGTACATGGAGGCCACCAGCCCCTACAGTTTAAATGCAGAGTAATTTGGCTCGAGTTTCAAGCCCCGAGCTACAAACATGCACTGGTTTGAGGGTGGTGTAAGTCTGCAGAGTTCTGATAGTAGAAATTTCACTATTTAGTATATGTGAACAAGAAATATTTATGTGTGGGAATTTAGGGTCACATTTAAAATGTGTGCAGTAGATTTTTTTTCTCATCATAGATTTGCCTTTTTAAATTGTGCATCGCCAATGTACAATTGTTTTCATAGTTGTCTTACCAGCAGCGGACACAGTTGCATGACTTCTAAAAAATGCTTTTTTTTGGACCTTTGTCAATGCACGGGACATGTTGGTAGGTTTATCTACCTTCCCTTATGGAAACACTTTATTCTGAGTCATAGGCTACTTTTGAGAGAGAGGGATCCGGGAAGGGGGAGGAGGGGTTCCAATGACTCGTTTCTTAACATAAAGACAGCAGGGAGGTAACAATAACCAACAAAGAATAGAAACAGGATTTCAGTGCATACACATGATCTTCCAGGGCTAACTTGGAGCGTCTACACATCATAAAATCTGAGAGTGCTTCACAGACAAGTTCTCAATCTGTGCCCCATCTCACATTTTAAGGCTTACTTGTGATGCTCTTTCTTTCTTCTTACATTCTTTTGTCGCTCAAACATGCAGACTCACTTTCTCCATTCATTTTTGAGGCTTCTTAATAAGCATCTCAGTGGTTTCCAAATCTTCGTACATCATGCACCACCTTTCTTTTTCTCTATGAGTAATTCAACATCAATTTTAACATGGTAAGAAATAACTGAAGAAATAAAAGAAGCTTACAGCAGGTCCTCCAAGTACAGTTGAGATGATCAGGAGGGAGGCTCTGATATGGAAGCCAAGAGTGGTCGTTTTCCACTATTGTTTTTATTTTCAGTGGTTACCTAGCGATAACGTCTTAATTTTCTTGTTATCTCAAGATAACAAAGAGCATTTTCTTGTGATCACAGGATAATTATCTCATTACACACATAACACAGCATGACCAACATTGTTTTCTTGAGATAATGGGATAATTATCTCATTATCACAACAAAACAAAGTTGGTTATCCTGTGATAACGAGATAATTATCCCATGATCTCGAGATAATGGTGTAAAAACAAAATCTGACCGCTCTCGGCTTCCGTACTCCAACCAGAAATACTCACAATATTATTTTCTATTACCTTTTAAAGATAGCATAAGCTCTGTCCATTTCAGAAACTACTGCGGTTTGCTCCACTGAAGAACAAACCTTTGGATTCCAAGAAGCAAATGTTGCCAGTGTCACCAAGAAATCACAAAAATGTGTTCTCTGAATGGCATGTTGACTAAATAAGCTAATGTTGTCAAGTTCTCTCTGTCATCATGGTTACGGGTCAACAAATGTTGACCACAGTCACAAGAAAACAGCATTTTGTTAGGGTTTGCAGGTAGTTAGGCTGGAACGGAGCAGAAAGCATGTAGAAAGGAAGCAGTATCAGCTTTATTATTAGAGTCCAAAGTCCTTGGCGAGTCGCTCAAAAACAGAGGTGGTGGCAACGCAGAAGACGAAATATCCAGTAGTCAAAACTGACTGGGCTTGGATTCCTTCACTTGGAAAAACAACGATCTGGCAACGAGAGAACTGCTGCCTGGTTCTTAAGTAGGCTGAGCTGAACAGCCGCAGGTCACTGGCATCTCCCATTAACCCCAGGTGATCAAAATTTCTAATCAGCGCCACCACTATGCCAGTAGGATCTCTTAACAGAAGAAAAAACAGACAACATAAATAGCGGGAACATAATCCCAACACTGCTGGTAGAACAGAGTTGCATACAGCTAAACAATTTAACGAGAACTTAATTTTTCTTGGAGAGATTATCCCTTACAGGTAGGGCAGGAGATCCAAGAGAAATGGTTTGAGGAAGCTACATTTTGAAAATACACAATTTTGAAGTCCAAACTCCTTTTTTTAGATTTCCCCCAAGGTCACGCCTCCAGAAGACAGAAATATGCATTGCTTGTTCCCCAGGGTTTACAGTATTGTGAGTATAGCCAAGCTTTGACTCTCACTTCTTTGCCTTTACAAGTGCTCCAAGCACAAACAGAGGGGTTGAGGGGGGAGGAACAAATGGCATTTGAGTTTGACATAACATTCAGTTGTTTATGGGTTATTTACAATAATTGTGTGGTGTCTTTTCAGGCCTGTCCGTTCCACAGGTGACAACATTTTTTTTTCATTGTTGTGTTGGAGCATTTAAATAATTTGCTGCAATCAAGATGTCATGGGGATTTTAAACTAAAAAAAATCCTGAAAAACATTTCCTTTGCTAACTTTGATGAGCATTTGTATAGAAAATACCCAATGTAGTGTCTATCTGAATGATTTGAGCTGAGTGTTTTTTTGTTTGTTGGTTGGTTTCTTTGTACTTTAAGAGTATTAGCATTTCAACCTGTGGAAGTCTGCACAAAAGCTTCAAGCTTTTAGTCTTATACTTTCAGGACTATGTCAATATTTATGTTTCATGAAGCCTCCTTATTTTAACAGTTATCTCAGGCCATTGCCAGATTATAGAGTCAAACTTGGCTGTTTGATTTGACTTTTTTTCTGAGTAGAAATTTAATCTAAACTTAAAACACCAAAATGAGAAGAAAAACTGTGCATAGTTGCCAGAGGCCTGGGAGCTTCAGGGTCTTGTGTGGTGAAAGCTGCTTCTGGGATAGGGCTTTTCTGGACAGAGATGGTGTCTCTTGGATCTGTTGGAGCCACTCTACCAGTATAAGGTCATGACCCAAGTGCTCTAAATGACCACAGGCAACACTGCTGTGTCTCGAAGCTGTCTTTCAGGAGGGAGGGAGGGAGGTAGGTAGGGAGATAGATAGATAGATAGATAGATAGATAGATAGATAGATAGATAGATAGATAGATAGATAGATAGATAGATAGATAGATAGATAGATAGATAGATAGATAGATACAGTTGAAGAATACGAAGAAAGAGCAAATCTGTCCTCCAGTCCTCTTCAAATCCTTCTTTTGTGTCACATTACATAAATGAATTGTTTCAGGAGATTTCCAGAGTGTGATGGGGGTGATGCTGTCTGAAGCCTCGGGGTGGAAATGGTGGAAATGACATCAAGCAGCTCCTCTTATTCACTCACTTTTGCCATCATAGCTTTCATGTGAATACAAATGCATTCATAAGTGCTTTCAAACAGGCCACTGCATGTATGTATACTGAATCTAAATTATGTAATATTAAATCAATGTTGGTGTATTTATCATTTTATCAATGTAGATATAGTGAATCACTTTCTCTGTGCACTTCAGTGTGTTTGTGTGAGACCAAACTTGAATTCTCACAGGGACTCACATCATCATTGCACTGAGAGGTGACACCAAAACCCATATCAAATCTATAAGTCCATTTTCATGTTATTGTTTCTCTCTTTCGTCACCCGACTCCATCATCTTCAATAAAAAGAGGCTATACCATGATATGCTATTAACTAGCCATGGATACATATCATAAAAATGAAATGAAAACCACAGACAAAAAAAGTCAATAAGTGACAAACATTGGGTTGCTGCATATTTTGCTACTCCACATGTTTGAGGAATATCTTGCCCATGGCATTACCCTCTATGCAACTCTTTTCTGACTCATAACTCTCATCATCTTTCTCTCATATCTCACTTCTTGTCAACATTTCTGACTTCCTACATTTCTTAAAAGTTTTTCGTTACTTTGTCATCCATCAACGTTTCATTCTGACCTTATTGCACGTCTTCCTTAATCAGCCAGTCAGATTTATTTCTTCCTTTTCCCAAGAGCTCCATCAGGCAGATTTCTGTTCATTCAGCAGAACAAGACAACGCTGCTACTTAGGTGTGTTTTGCAAATATTATAATAAAATACAAGCAAATAGAACAGCTAGGTATAACACAAAGAAGCTTTCTTTTTTACTCTCGTTTTCATATTCTGATAGCTTCTCATATATATATATATATATATATATATATATATATATATATATATATATATATATATATATATATATATATATATATATATATATCTTATATATATCTTGAGCCTTTTTCATGTGATGTCTGTTTCCTCAGGTCAATTTTTTTTTCTACTTGTCTTTGTTATTAATTACATTTTTCTTGACTATCTCAGTCCTTACAAATATTTTCTGCCCGTGTTTCAGGTAAGGAAAGATATTACAGCTCTGAACATGATTGTAGTATTGACATCACGATCCAGAAAAAAGGAATTTCACAGTAACTCACTGAAAAGAGAGCTTCCACTGAAGCTGAAAAGATGTGCATCAGTATTGGCATAACAATGCTTATAGCTCATATGCTGTAGTTTAACAGTAATTTTCAGCACACAGACCTTCAAGAATGTCTATAAAAACTGTGGCTGATTCAAGTCCACATCTGGGTGAAGTTGATTGAAATTATAAACTGAACAGTAGAAGTTATCAAGCTGAGGACAGAAATATCTCCAACTGAACAGTGTCTCCTTTTGCTATATATTTTGTTTTCATTCTTCGTTTGTTCAGTCTTGTCTCCATCACCGTTGGTGGCACATGTAATAAAACCATGCTTTAATATTGTCTGTCTGCTTTTGTCAAGCCTGTTACAGAGAGAGGGGGATGAATAAGTGCCCTTCATTGTCAGTGTAAAGATATTAGTGCAGATAGATTAAAATTTGTTTGAGCGGCAGAGACATTATTGCTCAGTCGCATTGCTTTCAACACTCACATGGAGGCAACAGACCTGCTACTCCAAGAAATATATATTGTCAAATATTTGGCTTTTGTATTAGAATAAATCTGGAAATGTAATTTTATTTACTGGTGTACCAGTGTTATTGAGGGTTATGAGATATTGCATGAAGTATTACTTATTAAATTTTTATTAAAATGTGTACTGTTTGCTGTACAAAATTACTTCCAGAACAAACAATGAGAGGGTTTGAAGCTAGTTTTACTTTTGTAATAAAAGTGTCTCAAGGCAACATTGTATGATTGTATATTACTTTGTTAATTTTCGAGAAGTTTCAAAGTTGAATAGAATTTAGCTGATGTAGTGTGAGCATTGATATAGTCATTTATATTTTGTGTGCGTGTGTGTGTGTGTGTGTGTTCCATGTTAAAATAAAGCAGCTAAATTTTGAGTCAGATGCAACATAGTTTCACCTTTTCATGTTGCAAATTGTGTGTACTTTGTAGTGAAGATATGTGAACTTGACATATCAAATATTTCCTTTTATTATTCTATTCTACAGTCATTTAGCAGATGCTTTTATCCAGAGTAACTTACATACACACTCATAGCCCGATAGGTACATCGGGGGGCAACTTAGGGTTCAGTGTCTTGCCCAAGGACACTTTGGCACATAGTAAGGGGAAGCTTTCCAGTTGCAACCTAACTGCTCTTCCTCCTGATCTACAGCCGCCGTACTACCACTGATTGACCTTTGTTTTTGACCTCTAAGAATGTTTTACCTGTTGAAGCATTCAATATTCAGAGGGGTGTCAGTGGTGACCCATTCACTATTCCCACCTCCAGATATTTCAGCTGGTTTACTTCCTTTTTACTTATGCAAGTCTCTTCTTATATTTTTCTCCTTATTCAGGATTTTTTTTGTACATGAAACCAAGTAACATGAGGTTAGTTTAGTATATTTGTCAAAATAAAAAAATGTCACTGATTTTTTTTTTTCCTGTTTTTCTCTCCTCTTTTTTTTAAGCACATGGTATGTAAGATCATGAATTCACAGCATCACAAGGAGCTGATCAATCTGGTCTATTTTTGTCCGAGTATTGTTGAAGCCACTTTCAGGACCTTGATGTGAGATCCTACATAAAAAGTAAACAAGAGCTGAATATCAAATAAATGCTTTGGCATTGGACTCAAGAGCCAAATGTTAGCAGACTTTTTAACAAGCATAAAAGGGATGACGTCCTAAGGTCAGAGTTAAGCCAAGCCAAACCAACTTTATGCATAAAGCACTGTAAAATACAGCAAGTACTGAACAATGAGAATACATAACACATATAAAGGATATTTAATAGATTTTGCAATATAACACAAAAAGCATTGTAAATCTAAAATAAGAAGAAAAATACGACCAGGTAAAAATTACATCTAAAAGATGATTTTTCCTTATTCACCTTCAGTAAATGTTGCCAGATCTGATGTTGTCAGGTAGTAGATACCGTTCATTGGGTGTTTAGATTCTGACCACATTCTTTCCCTAAGGTGGGTTAGTCACTGCCCATCCACTTATCCTGGTTTCCAGTTTACCTCCTCTTTCCAGTTCCATAACCAGCCAGAGGCTCTTTCTGCTGTTTCATCCATCCTTCCAGCTTCTTCTTCCTTTCCCTCCCTGTCACTCAAGTGCCGCGAGCATTCTCCACACTGGCTGTGCAGGAAATCCTCTAACCAACCTCAACTGGGAACAGTCATGCTTTCCATCCTTTCTCCCTACACTTGTGCAGAACGTCCTGGTATTTATCCCTTTTCCTGTCAAAGGAAAGGAAGAAAAGATTGTTTTCTTTTCTACACTTTGCTGTGCGATTGTTCTGAATTTGTAAATGATTAAGAAGTTATTTTGTTTTAGAACAAAGCGGCCCTCTGTCTTCTTCCAGTATAGTACCATTTCTCCAGCCTCCACAGCCTTTATAAGAGCATTGGACATTTCTTTTGTAAATCCGTTTGTATGACGTCACTGCAGTTTGCATCACCGTGTTGTGGTCAAACAGTCAAAGAGAATGATAGCCAAGGACAGTCAAATAGCACATTATTGTATTTAGTTCAAAATGAATGTTAACTATGTTTCACGGTCATGTGAATGGATGTAGGAGTCATTTTGACCCTGTGGATTGAAAAGTCCTGTTGTACGTGTGACCAAGAGTTGGTGGACAGAAGAGCTAAGCACATAAAGACAAATGTTTTAGCTTGCTCGCATCAAATGCAAAGATTTCTCAAATTCTAAACATTTAAAAGTGTGCTCATTTAATTACATTACAGATAGTCTGGGATAAGTCCACGGTGGTCAAAGAAAGGCCAGAGAAAACAGATGGGTTTTCATAAAATGATGGTTGAGAGTCCTGTCTAACATGCAATGGTAGCATGTTGCACAAGGAAGAAGCTGAGTGCCTGTCATGTCTTCAGCACATGGTAAATGGACTTATACTTATATAGTGCTTTTCCAGTCATGCAGACCACTCAAAGTGCTTTACACTACTTGTCACATTCCCACACACATTCATACAACAGACTCATACCCCAACAGGCACATCGGAGGGCAGCCTGGGGTTCACTGTCTTGCCCGAAGGACACTTTGGCATGTCGTCAGGGGGAGCTTGGAATCAACCTCCCAACCTTCCAGTTGAAGGACAACTGCTCTTCCTCCTGAGCTACAGCTGCCCCAAGGACCAGCTGGTCAGCTGACTGAGCTACAAGAAAAGAGAGTGAATGAATGAGTGAAAGAGGCATGGCAAGACCATTCAAAGACAAATAAAATAATTAAGAGAATCTGAAAATGAACAGTTAAAAAAAACAAAAAACAAAAAAAAACAAGATCAGGCAGCCAGTGAAGTGATGCTAAAACAGAAAAATATGTTGCCTTTTCCACCCATTAAAAAACTTGCAGCAGAGTTTTGCACCAGTTGGAGATGGGCTAAGGGAGGCTTGGAAAGACCATCATAAAGGGAATTACAGTAGTCAAGCTGTGCAGTAATAAAGCCATGGCTCACTGTTAAAAAGTCCCTTTTCAAAAGGATACGTTTGATCTTTGCCACTGGTCTCAGTTGGAAAAAGCTGATTTTCATCACTGCACTCATCTGCCTGTCTGGGTGTAAATTACTGTTCATTCTCACACCCCGATTGGTGATAGTAAGTTTTAGAAATTGTGCCGGAGGGACTAAATCTACAGGGGAGAGCCTACTGGTAATGCCAGGATCAAGGAACAAAACCTCTGTATTCTTGTCGTTAATATTGAGAAAGTTAGAAACTTTCCAGTATTTTACATCTGCAAGACTCTAAATCAGCAATGTCATTGAGGAGAAGATCATAAGTTTCAGTTAAAACAAATATTATGTGGGACCCCGTAAATAACTGTTTTCATTATAAATGTTTTTAACTTTGATAACTTTTAATTTGAACTTTTTAAATGTTTCTGTCCACCATCCTCATTAACAAGCACCAGTAGCTTGGGGGTAAGCAATGGCTGGATCAGCTAGTGTGTTTCACTTTCAGTCTGGTCGCAGAGAGGAGGTGATGATCTCCTGGTCTGACTGCAGATAGGAGCTGGGTGCTGCATGAGCACCAAGCCTCATGTGTGTTCGTTAAGGGGAGTTGAGAAGAAGTTAACAATATTTTTCATGTTAGTCACTAAAAGTCTCACTAAAAGGCACCAGAAAAAGTTGCTAGATTTGTTGGTACTCTTTTTTTCTTTTTTATAGACTTGGGGGATCTGAAAACTCACTAAACATACATCAAAACTTTTTTAGATTTCTAGACGAATTCTGATGTGTGTACCAGTGTAATCAGCGTACCAGGGCTCCGGGTGATGTAAATTTTCTGGTTATCAACAGCACCAGGGTTCAAATTAAAGAAATTGCCTCAGTTATAAACCTCCATTTAATAGTGATAATTTTACTTAAATGAAAGCAGTAATGGGTTTATGAGTTATGTTAAAGTAAAATCCCAAAATATGATAAATGGTTGCCACCAGCTGTTAAACAAATAACAACTGTTACACAAATGAAAGAAAGTTTGGGTTCCATGTATTGAAAAACGCAAAAATGCTGGTTCACCTGTTACACATAATATCACACATACACATCTTCCACTTTGAAATTAAAAAGTTATGTCTGGGGAGATTCACTACAGCCCAAAATATATGCAGGCAGATGTGAGGTGGTTCACAAAGCTTCTCATTGGTACTGTAATGCCTAGATGCGCTATGGGGTATTACACTGTGGTGTAGTAGTGTAATGGTGCACTCCCAGTATGTTTTGACCTTAAAAACACAAGCAAAAAAGTAAAAGAGATGCTTTTAATGATTACAGCGTTTGTAGGATGATCACTTATTCTCTGTCCCAGGACAGGAAGCTAGAAGGAAGAAACTGGTGGAGAGTGGAGAATATGCTAAATGTAAATAAGAATTAATAGGAAAAAAGATGAGAAAGAGAAAGTCATGAAGAAATCTAAGGAATTGGGGATCAAAAAATAATAGGAAAAAAAAGGAACTTGATTAGAGCGGCAGGGAAAATTCGCTATGCTTTACTCACCTACTCACTCTCTTTTCATATCTGTTATTTTCCTCAAAGATGTCTGATTCTTTCTTCTCTCCAGACACATAATCAACCCCTATCAGATCCAAACCCCTAGCTAAAGTGCAGATCTGACAAAATATTTGAACTACTCTATGGTGTGTTTGATTTACACTGTCAGAAAGTTAAGCATCCTTTGAGGGCAGACTGAGATAAGACGATGCAAGGCCCAAATAAAACGAGCAATGCCTGTTATTCAGCATGTTCTTTACAGTCACATATTCAACATAGTCTGGAAATCTTATCTGCAGAGTGGATTTTTGGAATAAAAAGATTTAAAATTCAAAGTGTTAGTAGAATAAATTGTTAGAAACGAAAACTGAACAGTCTGGACTTCAATACAAAACACCACAAAAAATAGAAAATGGAAGATCTCTTAAATGACAATGGCACCCTTGTAAAAAAATACCATTTTAAAAGTCAAATAATAGGTCTTGCCAGCATACCAAAACAACAACTAACAAAATGCACATTTTATATTCCTGATTTTAAAAGCTGTGAAATGAGACCAATGTCCCCAACAAATCCTGAGCTTTGCTGCTTGATTAGCCTTTTAGGTTCAAGTGCAGGACACAAGCCCTCCGTACAAAAAAAAAGATTATGCAGACATTTTTTCCTTTTATTTTTCTCAGCCTTTCTTGTCCTTCTACCTTCTTATGTTCATGATACTTCATGATTGGACTCTTTTAATATCCAGCTCAGTGGGGGGCCGTTACCAGGGATACAGCCCAGGCTACAGCACAGCATGTGGCTAACTGTTACTGCTAAGCTGTCCTTGGGTGATTTTTTTATTAACTGGTCATTAAGAGGCTCTGTATGGAGTCATTGAATGTAGCCTTAGTTTTTCATGACAGAGCTCTCAAAGGTTGCATCCAGAAGAGAAAAATTAAGTGCCAGTCAAACAGGAAAATATGGATGTAATGTCAAGTACTTTTTTATTTCCTTTTCATTATTTGTTTTGTTCCTAAATAAATTTCAAAGCCCAGTTTACTGCATTCTTTTCCCAGTAAACTGCTGTTTCCTAGAGGAGGGCAGCAGGAAGGAATGTGATATGTCCATGGTATGTCGTGCTGGGAACAGCCTCTTTTCACCTTGGCCTTTGCGGCTTCCTACTTGCAAACACGGCCAATTATGTTTGTGGGAACACACAACCAAGCTGGAGGTCCTGCTACTGGGAAATAAACCAAGCCAACGGCATTGTTCAATATTTAATCACCCAATGTGTCCAGCATGTAATGAAACTCTCCCACTGTTTATTTGAACTTGCAGACATCCAATATCCCAATCCATATTAACCAATGACAACATCAAAACACTGATCATTTACAAACTGTTTAGTATTGCCAACAAGCTTTCTATCTGCATTATAATTTAGCAAATTTAACATTTAACTGTATCTATCATTATGTTATAGTGCAATTTGGGACAAGGCTACACTAAGCAATTGCCACAAAAATACTTGAGATAAAATATATCAAAGAGTGAATCACCACATTTACTCAAATGTAAAATGTGGTTGTCTTATTCTTTTATTATTTTCTATTTTCTTTTTCCTTGCAAAGGGCAGAAAAATCTTACATTCTGTATTATATTTCAATCATATTCAAATGACAATCAGTTTTGAGAGTGTTTAGCACATTGCAAAGTGGAGTGGAACTAAGTAACCACATTCTACCCACTTATCTTGATCTTATGGATCAACATATTTCCAGATGAAGATTGCTGAGGTAATAGCTCAGTATTTTTATGCCTAGTATATGTCGATTTCTCAGGTTGCTCCGCTTTATGAAGCAGTACTTGTCATGCTTACCTCCCCTGTATGGAGCCAGAGTCCTGCTGGTTTTATGTCAGATAGTTAATTGCATTTGCCAATGCCAAAGGTGTTAACCACTCCCCAAGGAGACGGCAAGAAAGAAAACCAGCAGGGCTTCACCCTCCAACATTCAGGATTGAAAACCAGTATGAGTTAAATGCTACTTTTTTCTAACTTGAAGCACATAATTTCACGTGCTTCTTCTTTATTCAAAATCATTTTCTGTAAGAAAAAACTCCAGCTGTAAAATTTCAGGGTCATTCAGAACAGGAACACAAGAGGATCATTAATCTCTCATGGGCACAGTTTGGATGAAACTTGATTTTCACCGTGAGATTTCTTTTGAAGAAAGATAAAGCTTGTCTGTGTGTAGACAGCCTGTGTCTTCCATGTTCTCATGTGCTTGACAGTATGGAAAAACAGTGACAAAACATGGCGAGAACGAAAGGTGAGATATTTTAGATCCCAGACGAGTCAGTGCTGAGGAGTCTAAAAATGCAACACCATTGGAGCTGGTTGCGAGCTCCATTGAATGCCTATTTAAAAACATGAAGAAGTTGCTGATATCCGTAAATATGGCTGAGGACCTTACAAGATAAAAAACACAAAAGTTTTAGCCTTGAACGTACAACTAGGAGCCCACTTTAATAAGAAACTGTTAAATTGTCCTGTAAAATCTGATCTGAAAATGTGAGGGCTTTTACAAAAAAGAATTCTTAAGAACCATTTTTGATTAAATCTCAGAAGATTCTTAAGAATGTGAATGAGTATGGTTACTCCTCTACTAGAGTTTAAAGGTTTCATTGCTAACCCTTATATCCAGCGGCTTCTCTGTCTTTTTACACAGTGTATCATTTGTATGCAAGTCAACACCATCCAGGTCACAAAGGGCAGTCAGTAGCTTTACAAAATCTGAACGGTTAAATTTTTGTAATTTTTGCAGTTAGGAATTTACTAAAAATTAGTTTTTTATCAACCTAATGTTAGAGATGATTCAAAGGACCTGGCTATTCTCAGTCACATATTTTGATACAAAAAACTTGTATTCTCTGTTTTACATATATACATCAAAAGCTCCAAACAGATCTTTTGTTATATTTCAGATTCACAAATATTATTGATGTTCATGTTGCTGCTTGAAAAATACAGTGGGAGTAAGAGGAAATTGAAAATACACAACTCCATTAAACTTCTCGATGGAGCACCCTTGTGGCATTGTTTTGGTATGGCCAGCAGCTACATGAATACTGCTTGATTGTTATTAAATAATCTGAATGATATATAAATAGAATACCTAAATAAGAAATGCTGGTTATACTATAATAAAAACCAAGTATTAAATTCTGAATTGATTTAAAATTATACAAATAAAAGTAAAAACAAACACTGTGGACTTAGTGTTTGGTTACACTCAGAGTAAACTGATCACAAAACTGAAGAATGAAAAGCTTATAAACATGTTTTTTATTTAGAAGTTGTGGGAGTCAAGTGTGTAGGATTAATGTCTGTTTAAGAAGAATAAATTAACAAAAACTAAATAAGGAAAGAGTCAGGGAGATCAAAGGGAAAGTTAAGTAGAAGAAGAACAGGAACTAATTATAATAGATATGACCTGTTTTCTTCAGCATAAATGCACATTAGTAAGAAGCAGGAACGAAGAGAAGCAGTCAGAAAATTGGCCCATTTATGAATGGAAAAGAATTAAATGGCAGTTTTGTTTATCTCAGACTTATGTGATTTGCTGCATTAACTCAGTGTGTAACATTAGAGAAAGGCAACTGTGGTTAAAGCAACAGTCATACACATTTACGCAAACTGCACACAGTCATACAGATCTATATGAATCTTTTACAATTTTCAAAAGAGCAATAGGGAAGAGGGCCTGGAGCAAAAGTTTAGTTTCCCTCCATAGTCAGCACTTCGTAACACCCCCTTTAGCTAGTACAGTACTGTAATTTGTTTTAAGAGTTTTTTGGTTCTTGTCTGGGAAATGTTCTAAATGCTTTCAGATATGTAAGATTCTCGGGCTTTCTTACATTCACTCCTGAGGACTTTCCAGATATTTTCAGTGGAATTCAGATCAGGAGATAGTGAGGATCAAGACTAAACCTTCACCATCCATTGAGCTTTAAGTGTTATTTTGGCAACACGTCCTTCAGCAAATTGCAAAAGCCACTCGAAATGCTGTAATTTAGGTAATAGATCGGCTATTCATCAGTCGGTCGGTGGTTCAGTTCCTGGCTGTCCGGCAATGCATGTCAATCTGAAAGAGAATGAAATTTGGTACATAGCTTGAGTCTACTTTTCTTTAGCTTTTACTGATGGTGTGGTAAAAGGATAAAGCATGATCAATTTACCCTACCCTTGCTTAACGGATCTGAGACATTCTCAGATTTATTTGCCCAAACCTTCACCTTTAGCTCATTTCCATTTTTCAAAGTAAATATATAGAGGAAGCATGCAAAAATCATTTCATTAAAGGTTTTTTTTCACAAATTTGTCTTTGGCAACCAAAATACCAACAAAACAAACAAATGAAAAAAGTGATCTAAAACCTATATGCAGATATGTGTGACAGGAACGCAACAACAGAAAAACGCAATAGGGTACTTACACAGTAAGAAGTGAACCAGTGTTGTAGTATGGAAAGCATGAAATCTGATGTTACTGCAATCAAAGAAAATCCAGCTTCATAGTACAGGCCTCTGGTGTGGCTGGTCTCCTTCACACCAGGAGATTTTCCTGCTCGTGTTGAGATAGCTATGGTCCTGCACTGTAGCCCTATGGCTGTGGTGTGGGCTCCGGCGTGCCAAGATTAGGGTGGGCACGGTGGCGGCCCACCACCGTGCCCACCCTTAGAGAAGAAACAGGGTTAAAGTCCAGAAAGGCACATACATTTAACAATCCAATGATTAGCAGCATTTCACAGAGATTAAACAGTGACTGACTCAAGTTTGTGTGGCTACCATCCAGCTGAAACAAAAAAAGCTTCTTTATCCACAGATTTGGCTTTGATCAGTCTAAGATTTTCTTCCATCCTCAGTTGTGTTTCACCGCTGTTTGTGTCATGTGGCATGAACCTTAGAGATGAAGAACGATGTGGTGGAAAATACTCTGGTCTTGAGAAGTTGTAATACATCTAAGAGTCAACTGTCTTCTTACAATGAACATTTTATTATAAACTAATACAAGCACACGCTGGAGCTTGGAGAGAGAACTCTCTCTCTAGATGCTGAAGTAACACCCGATTATAAACCATGCTTAACTCCTCCTAGTTGCTGGGCAGACCACAGAAAACAATCATTCTCTCCTCCAAAGCTAAACTGAGCTCACTAAGCATCAATCACTCACTATATTACTTTATTACCTTTAACCTTTAACCTTTAGACAACTGTGTATAACAAAATCCAGTTATTAAATCAACATTCAATCCTTTACATTTTGTTTCAGTTCCCTACTTTGGGTATCACAGGTCTTTAAAATTGTTTCCAATGCTCTAGTTTTCCTAGTTTTGTAACAGGTAGAAGGCAAAGAGCAGCTGACAGCAAAGAACAGCCACTCTACAAAGATTTGGTAACAAAAGCTATATATTTTATTTGAAGTTGGGATTATTATTTACCTCAGTTTCAGTATTGTTTCATCTCCTATTCTGTTATTCTTTTTATGTTTTTTTAACATCCTTTTTGCTTACTTGGTGACTTTGTCCCTCAACATCATTTTGTGTCCTTCAGTTTCGACAGCAATTCAATTCAATTCCACATTATTTATATACCGTCAAATCACGGCAATGCAAGACGGCAAGTCTTATGTCTATGTGACAATTTTGTAGCCTATCGGGCTGATTTGTTTCATCTGGTTTAAAGGATAAGTATATCTGAGTATCATCTTCATAACAATGAAAGTTTATTCCATGTTGTCTAATAATTTTGCCTAAAGGGAGCATGGATAGTGTGAAGAGTATTGGTCCAAGTACAGAACCTTGGGGAACTCCATTACTTACTGTAGTTTGTGAGGAGGACCTGTCATTTACATAAACAAACTGAAGTCTATCAGATAAATATGATTTAAACCAGCTTAACGCTGTACCTGTAATTCCAAAGCATTTTGAAAAAAAATGTAGCCAGTTTTAGAATAAATAATGCCGCCATAGAGTTCAGTAAGAACAATGTGCCTTGCTGTCTGGAGAAGCCCCTTCTCAGCATTTCACTCACTAAGTAAAAAATATAAACAGTACCATAATATATGAGTTTCAACTCTATGACGCATGCTTGGTAGTTTCTTTGAGGTGCAGTACCTGAAAGAAAACATAAGACAGTTCATTGCCTCTAATTTTCTTTCTGCATTATTATAGAAGTAATATAGTTGAAATCACAATTCTGATGTTGTCTATAACTCGTGTCGACAATGCTTTGATGAGATGACTGTTTAGAAATCAGGATTTTGTTGAATTAGAGCAGCAAAAATCTGCAACTGTATCTGCAACTTATGTGCAACGCTTCTCTACAGACTCCCACATTTGATAAAATGATCTTGTGGAAATAGTCAAGTCATATATATATGTTTTAACAATTATATATATATATATATAAAGAATACAATCTGTCTCATCTTATAATATATATATATATATTATAAGATGAGACAGATTGTATTCTTTTTCAGTGTGTTCAGACACCAGTTTATTCTATGTCCTATACTCTGCCAGATAAACAGTCTATAGAAATGAAGTAAAACATAATCTCTATATATAGTTGCAGTGACACAATGTGATGTAAGGATTTGATTGGCTTCTTGTAGCAGGTGTATGTATATTTAAAAACCTGTTCAAACATGTTTTGGTACAAAAGCAGTCAAAGTGAGATAAGACATGCAAGACAAAAGGGTTTAAATAAACATGAAAGGGAGATGAGTGACACAATAAATAAGAGTAATAAGCACACAGATAGAACAGAGCAGTGAGATAGAAGAAGGGATAATGTAAACAGCTCTAACTTCAAAAGATAATGATGCACACAATCAGGTATGGAATATTCTTGGACAGGTTTGCTGATATCAGAGCTGGCTCAGCATTGCATGGCAGCCTCATTTCTAGGGTACAAATGTGTTTATCTGACAGGCTGTTGTAGAAAAAAAAGCAAAAAGGGGATCAAACTGAGGGAGTTGCTTTTTTATCAGCTTAAATCACTGAAGATATTTCTAGATTTTTCTTTAGTCTCCTATTAAATCAGTTAGGATGTTGCTGGGAATTAATTAGTTCTTTCAAAGTCATGTCAAACCTCATGTCTCTCTGTAAAATAAAAACCTGTTCCTGGAACGATGATGCTGACGTTCAGCTATTAAAATTATTTAAAATATAATCAGTTGCCTATCGTTTATTTGACCGTTCCACTCGTGCATGCTGCAGCTTGTGGGGAACTACCAGTAGGTGTGGGATAACTACAGTTCAAGTTGAACTACAGGCTTAATTATTGAGTTTTAAGGCAAACCGTAAAGAAACTCAATGGAACATACAAGTATAAGATAAAGCTAAGAGACTGTGTGTAGAGTGGAAATTGATAGAGAAGAAAAAAGACAGGGTGTTCCAAGGCCAAACCTAAATGTATTCTTTCGCAGTGAGCAGCAAAGCTGGGGTTTGTGACCATCTGTCAAACCAACTCTGCCCTTGTAGCTTTGATCACGTCTTATTAATGATCACTTTTTTCTCTCTTAAGCTGACACGCTGTGCTTTGATAGGACTTCATATGTGGGCTGAATTGAAGCATTTTTCTTTCTTTTTTTTGCCTCCTGTTGTTCTGTTTTCAAACATATATAATAAGAATTGCCAGATGAACACTTGAAAAGATCATAGGCAAAGCCAAAACGTTTTCATTGCAATTTGACACAGACAGCATGTCTTAACAACTGTTAATGAGGAATAATGAGGGCACAGAGTGAGCCACTATAGCAACATTGCAAGCTCTCTTATGCCCCTCTGCTATCAAACAAAAATGTTTTCCAAGTTAAAGTGGATAGACTGAGCAGAAATAGGAGGCAGACGTTCTCCTCTGAGCTGGCAAAGAAGAAAAGCAAAGATTCAGGTTGAAATGTTGCAACTTGTGTGAAAAATCTGCGTTTATCCTGAGGCTGGGACTCCAATTGCTTTCTCTTGCCACAGCCTGTAACAGAGCACTGGCCGTATGAGAAAACTCAGTGGATAAACCTTAGTGCTGTGGAAGCGTGTGCACACATGTTGGAGAAAAAGGGGGAAACCTGAGGAAAATAACAACAAGTTCCAAATCCGTTTTGACATCAGTCAGGGACAAAGTTGTCACACAAAATGTGGAGCGTCAGCACTGAACTGCCGTGAGCATGTACATGGCGACCAGGCTGCAGCTGTTGCTTGAATAGTCATTGGTAAATAAACAAATTATGCAATTAAATTTGCATGGAAAACTCAAGACAAGATTCTCAGAACTCTTTTGCACTAATTTATGTCTTTTATTAGCTATAATAATGTGAATGAAAGCTGATGGTTGAAATTCCTGCAGTTAACTAAATAACACAAACTTCAGTTGTGAACAAATTATGCTCCTTATCGACAATGCTGTGGGTTCCCAAGTCAAGTACATTCAATAGCTACCATCCTGCAACTTATAGATGCATCCCTAACACACCTAAATCAAATGAAGGCTCATTACCAGGCCTCTGCAGAGCTGAATGACATTTGCAAGAGGGAATTCAACCATTCCATTCAAGCTGCAGGATACTATATCTCCAGGACTGGACTTTGGCATCCAAAGGCTATATCATACTTTTATATTTTCTGATTGCATTTAGAAAAAAAATGTTGATCTTGTGATGTTAATGTATATGTCATTCAAGGAATACATTCTGTTTATATGTAAACACAAAAAACTTTCGAGACACCAGTGCTTGCAAGGTGGCAATGGTCTCTCTTGTCCCTGTTCAATTTGGCAATACTTGACATGCAAAGTAATTTCATCCCAGTAACTGACTTCTTGGATAAAGTGTGTGTAGATGGGTTTTGTTCTGTGGTTTGTTTCAGGAGACAGGAGCAGCTTAACAGTCTTGGTTTCAGCTTGCAGCTTAATACACACTTTATACACCGCTTTATGTCACTGCTATAAACAGTTCAGTAAATTTTCTACAGAAAACATTCTTTTGCTGCAACTTTGAATGTGAACCATCTCCAGATAGCTAAGCCATTTTTTTTTTTTTTTTTTTTTTTTTACCCACCAGCTTCTCTTCGACAACTTGCCACCTGTCTGTGGCTGGTCTGTCTCCATATTGCCACTATGAGTGATGGGGGAAGAAGCGATGGGGAAAGAAGCGGTGGGGGAAGAAGTGGATCTCATTAGAGTCAGAGAGCAGGGAAAGCCTAAAGCTGATCCAGAATTCTGCAGCCAGAGTCCTGACCAGAACCAGCAGGAGAGATCATATTTCTCCAGTTTTAGCCTCTCTTCATTGGCTGCCTGTTGAATCTAGAATAGAATTTAAAATCCTTCTCCTTACATATAAAGCCCTCCACAACCAGGCACCACTATATATCAAAGACCTCATTGTTCCTTATATACCAAGTAGAGTACTTCGTTCGCAGACTGCAGGCTTACTTGTGGTTCCTAGAGTCTCAAAGAGCCGAGCAGGAGGCAGAGCCTTTGGTTATCAGGCCCCTCTCTCATGGAATAAGCTCCCAGTTAGTGTTAGGGAAGCAGACACCCTCCCCACCTTTAAGACAAGGCTGAAGACTTATCTTTTTGATAAGTCCTATAGCTAGGGATGGTTAGCATCCCTTAATTATGCTGCTATAGGTTTAGACTGCTGAGGGACATTTCCTGATACACTGGGCTTCTTTCTTTTTCTCTTTATCTCTTTCTTTTACCCCCCCCCCATAACAGTGTTGCATCATTAACATGTATGTCTCCTGTCTCAGCAGGTCTCCCTGGCCGGGAGTAGCAGTTCCTGTTGTCTGTTGTCTTTCTGTCCTCTTCCCCCCACACAGCAGAGGCAGATGGCTGCCTGTCCTGAGCCGGGTTCTGCCGGAGGTTTCCTTCCTGTTAAAAGGGAGTTTTTTCCTTCCCACTGTTGCCAGTGTGCTTGCTCAGGATGGGAGATTGAGTTGGACTCAACTCAATCTGTTGGTTTCCTTATATAGACTGTTATGAATTGGCCTTCATTATGTTTTCCTCTCTGTCTGTAAGCGTCTTGAGATGGCATTGCCATGATTTGACGCTATATAAATAAAGTTGAATTGAACTGAATTGAATTGAAATTAACAAACTCAAGGCCCTTTTGGTTTTATTATAATTAAACAAACTCAATTGATATGCATTATATTTATGTCACTGTTCACATGAATCTCTCTATACCTTGTGTAACGTTACATCAATATTATTCAAAAACTTTTTATATCACTCAGCCATACTTTAAGTTCTCATTTATTTAAATAATGATTTAAAAAAAATAATAACTAGAAAAGCACATTGTGAGTATGTCTGTACTGACAAGCAGCTCGTTTCCACCCACACTGTGATTTCCACTATACATTCATTTTATGTGAATACACTATTAGACTCCAAGATACATTCTATTCTATTCTATTCTATTCTATTCTATTCTATTCTATTCTATTCTATTCTACAGTCATTTAGCAGACGCTTTTATCCAAAGCGACTTACATATGAGTAAGAACAACACAAGCACGAAATCAAACAGTAGAGGACATTGTAGGAAAGTGCTAGTGAACTGTCCAGTTGGACGCAAGTCCTTCCATGAAGTGCTACAGGCTTTTTTTTGTTTGTTTGTTTTTGTTTTTGTTTTTTTGTTTACTCCCTTCCCACCCCATAATATCACCTATGTTATAATACAAAGAATTAATACCATAATGTTTGTTTCAAAGAACTGGGCTAAGTTCTCCAACTTTCCAAAAAATATAGCTACACTAAGTGTTGAAGTGCTCTTTGAAAAGCTGAGTCTTCCATAATCCATAATGCCTTAACTATATTGTCACATTTGTTGCATGTTTATGTTGTTTCGTTGTTGTTTTGTTTTGGTTTTTTGCAGTTATGAAAATTCCAAAGATCCTCTATTTATTTCCTGTTGTGGGTTGTCATACCCACAACAGTGATCCAGACCTGTCTTTGATATCTATTGATATTTATTGTGTTGTTAAATGTATATTTACGGAAAATGGCCCTATTTGGCAATGATAAAGAATCCTTTAAAAATTCCTAGATCCAGATGGTTGTCTGGATCAAAATTAAAATTTAATGGAACCTAAGTTAGACCATGACCTATCTCATGAAAAATAATTAATATCCGTTCAGTTGTTTTTACATAAAGTTATTAAAAGACAGATGGACGGACAAACAATTAGACAGAAAAATATTTTTTTTTAAAACTTAAATAATAAATAAGTCTTAATCTGTTAATTTTCCTTTTTACATACAATGGTGTAAAGTAGTAACATATGTCAAAACAAATGTGCATGGGAAAAAAAAGAAAATAAGAAAACAATTATTTGACAAGTCAACTGATACTTTCACATTTTCAATTGGGAAATTGAGATGCTGAAGGAAGAGATAGAGCAGTGAAAAATTCTAACTGTTCCTTTCATCTTCCCTTCTCCCTTTTCTTTCCTCCTTCTCTTCATCTCCACGGGGTAGCAGGCTGGATGGAACTGGAATCACAAGGATATCAAGATCTATGAAAACTGTTGCTTTTAGTTGTGCAGTGAAGATAACACGATACATACAAGCAAACATGTGACAACATGGGATCTATGGCTCTTACACAGCATGTGGCCAAGGAAATTAGGCCAAGCACAAACATGCACACACACACACACACACACACACACACACACACACACACACACACACACACATATCAAATAAATCTCAGAAACACACTTGCTTGTTCTTCCCATGAAACTTGAGCACATGGGTTATTTTTAAAACATTATAAATATGATTTAATGGAACCACCTGAACGTGTGTGTGCTTGCAGGTGTGTATTTTCACGAGTGCCTATGGTGTTCTCACAAAAGGTGCAGTTCTGTATCCTCACACATCTGCAATACCTAACCTCACTTGTATCTATATCTGTTTATAATTGAAATCCACTCACATGTACGTTATGGATTTGAATTATTCACGTAGGTTTCAAGGTGATAATTAAAACATCTGTCAGATAGAGAGAATCTGTGGGTTACCATCACAGAGGAGGAGGACGAGAGAGCTATTCCTGAAATGTGAAAGCACACATTTTTTATCTTTTCATCATCTTTGCTCCCCAGTCTCTTAATAAACTCCTCTTCAAGCTCCTTTTGAAGAAACCTTCCAATCCCAGTATATCAATTAAATTGGATTAGGAACAGCTCATGGACCTGGATCTATGGCTGATAGTAAGTATTCCACATAAAAATCCAGCCTCCACAGAGACATTGTAAATTTCACTATAGCTTTCCATTGTAGTCTGACTAAGAATTGTGTTGGTATACCTACTGTAATTGTAAAGAGGATGATCTAGAGTCATTAATGATACAGAAAAGTTAAACAAGTGCGTCTAAACTGTGTTGGGGAATGGGATACATCCTAATCAGGTGTCAATAACACTTTGGCTACTTCCTTTGGATGCAAAGTAGCAGCAGCTCTTCTCTCAATTCGCTCTGAATGCTCATATACTTTAAGCTATGTCTAAGGTTGAGCACCACCATCTGAAGGCAAATCATTTCAGTAGCTAATATCCACAATCTCATTCTTTCAGTCACTGCCGAAATCTCCTCACTGTAGGTGTGGGCTGGAGAAAAAATGGACAAGTACATGAAAAGCCTTGCCTTCTGGCGCAGCTCCTTCTCACAACGCCTTCGTTACAGCTGACAAAACATCAATTCTTCTCTTTATGTCCCGCTCAAACTTGTTATCACTTATGACCAAGACCTCAAAATACTTGAACTCCTTCATTTGATATGGGGATTCAACCCCTGGCACACACTCCACCTCTTTTTGGTTAAGAATGTAGGTCCCAGATTTAGACGGACTGATTTTCCTTTCATATGCCTCTCATATAAACCAAACAGAGCAAAAGAGTCATACATAACAAATCATCAATATAAAGGCCCTGCAACCAGACACCCTTCCTCCATCGTGCAGCCTGTCCATAAAAACCACTTACAAGATTGCTGAAGATGGGCCGCCATGGCACAGTGCAGCAAGCACATGCTGCAGAAATACAAGATGAATCAAGAATGCGGACGCAGCTCTTACAGGGACCCCACATCAGCAGCTTTGGTACCTCATGCTCTCACAGTATCCTACAGGGAACACAATTACAAGCATTTTACAGATCCACAAAACACATGGAGACAGCATAGTCAAACTCCCACAACTCCTTCCGCACATCTGCATGGGTAAAAATCTGGTCTTTGTTACCTGGTTAATAACCACATAACAGAAGTTAGAACTTTGTTTCCAACACCCTCGAGTAAACATCCCCAATGATTAGAAAGGAGCATATAGCTAAAATGATACTGGCTCAAGAAATTTGATATATCCATTTGAGTAGAAATGAATAATCTGACTTTTATTCTCAGGTTTTCCAATTTTTGAAGATTTTTGTCACTGAAGACTGCACAGCACTATAACACAAAGTATTTATCCTTCTATTCTATTATTTCAAAAATAAAATAATAAATAAAAAGCGCAGTTAATGAGTTGAATGATCTGATTTCATTCGGTGGAAAGAGCTTTTTTAAAATAATATCAGAGCCTAATAAAGGTTGTATGGACAAGATTAACTTAAATAGTTTCCATTTAATACCAAAAGCTTATATATATTTGAGTATTTTCCTGTGTACCTGTATTAGTATTAGTAATAGTATTGGTATTAGTATCTGATGAACTTACACAGCAGTGACACAGCACCTACCTACTCTACAGAATCTTATTCCACTGAAAAAGTGGCAACAACACTGCACACACACTTTTTTATTGTGTACTTCTGTATTTGAGTGGAAAGAACCAGAAAATTTCAGTAGATTTCAACTTGACCTCTGATGTGGAAGTGGCCCAGACCAGGAACTCACTGATGGGAAACAGAACATGTACAACAAACCAAAGAGAAGGAGGTGTTGTTACAAGCTTTAGTGATATTACTTTTTCATGTTCTGCAGCTGTTTCAATTAGAAGTAAGAGGAAAAGTCTGAGAAACTGGGATAGAGAAACAAGAAAAGGAGTAGGAGTTGCTTGGCATTTTTTTCCTGCTTCTGTGTTAAATGGAGGGCACACAAGGGTGAAGAGAAGAGATTTTAGGTATTATGAAGATGAACTTAATGAAAGACAGCAGAGAAAATTAAGCAACTGATGCGTAACTTGTAAAAAGGTGGAAAGCAGTGGGATTTAAATCCCTTTTCTTTTCTCTTTTTCTCTCTCTCTCTCTCTGATAGATACCTTTTTATATGAAAAAGGCATAATGACTCATGCATGCCAGTGAAAGAAAAACTTTACACAATAGGAACATATTTGTGCTTTTCATTCTCAGCTACAGCAGTCGTGTCTTGTGGCATCTCAGTACAACACCTTTTCAGCATAGTCATTTCTATAACAAATCAGCTTACAACACTATACCTCCCATCTAGTGATATAAACATTTGTATAAAATAAGTATGTACACTAATAAATTGGATTTTATTGTTTTTCTTTAGTCTGCTGGAAACAGTGCTGGTTTCCAGTGGAACTGATGCATGAAGGACCTGCAACAGCTCCTTCATGTTTGGAAAGCAGCACTTTGTTGCTGAAGGAGCTCTGGGGGGCTGTCGGTGTTCAGGAGGGAATGTGGAGTGTAGGGGATGGGGACTATCTTTCAGCATGGATGAGAGCTTAGCCATTATCGTCTTCTCTCCTAAGATCTCATCTGGTCAGTCCGAGGGGCGTCCCAGTGAAGAACTGTTCTGTATTTGGATGTCAGTACAGTCAAGCCAGCAATGAATGTACACTGATGTCAGATGAAGGAACGTCCATCACTGTTTTGATCAATGAAATCAAGTGTAAACAACAGCCACTCACTTCTGAGCACACTCTAAAAAAATTATCCCATTATCATTAAAAAAAAAAAAAAAAAAGAAAAGAAAAACTGTCCTTGTTATTTCAAATCTTTTGATTCTGCTTGCAGAATTATAATGATAGTTGTTTATTGTTGCCTTTGCCATGCCAGGACACTTATTTGAGGAAAAAATCCTGCAGACAGACTCTTACACTCTATAGGGTAAAAGCAGCCTTGAGCAATGAAAAGCAGATTGGCTGCTGATCTCCAGGGAGTAAAGGTGTTTGTCCTGAGTGTCCCCGTAGTTGGAAACAACCCATCTGGTCAGTGTGTGCATGTGTGGGAGGGCATGTAAGTAGAGGTGCCAGGTACTAATGATGACGGATGGGAGTGTTACCTTCATGCTGGGGTGAAATGGGGGTCCAAATATCTGAATACAACACTTTTTTTTTTTTTTTTTTTTTTTTTTTTTTTTTAATTAAAAAGGATCCACAAAGGGCAAATGTGTGGACACAAAGACACAGAATAAATTTGAGACATTTAAAAATACTTTGGTAATTTCAGTAGCCATATGTATTGTGAAAAGAGAGACAGAATACACATATTAAAGTGTCAGGTACAATGAAGTCTGCACAGAAAAACAAGCTAGCACCTTGTAGAAAAGAAAAACAAAGACAGAGTGAGAAAACAAGAAGACATAAGTGCCTCAACAAAAAAGACAAATTCACCTTTTCTCTTCATGCCCACCATCTGAAGACTCAGCTGCACCCATTCTAACCCTCAATGACTGATGATATAAGGCTTTACTCTGCCAGCAATCAAGTTCATATGCAGGTGAGTAGATCATCCACTCATCTCTTTGCCACACAGTGACAGCTTATGTTTTACTGCCCTCTGTGGGCCATAAGATAAACTGATAAATCATGATCAATAAGAGACAGGGGGATAAACCATCTTACATTTAATTGAGTGTAACTGAATAAATCCTCATAAATTCAACCTGCTTATTTTAACTCTATTCTCACTGTAAATTGCAGTGCTCTACTGGTTGCTCAAACAACTTTAGTGTATGGCCTTTAAACACAGGTTTTTCTAGACACCTTCAAATTTTTAACAATATTCACTGCTAATGTGGATAGACTTTAGTTCTTTGCATTATGGTTGATACTCAGGGATAATTTAAGTGGCAATGACTAACTGAATATATCATTAGAAATATTTACCGGTAATTACATTTTATCCTGGCCAATTTTTTAGGTTTTTTGGATTATGCTTTATTTCTTTTCCTCTGCACAAATTCATGATAAAGGGAAACATCAACCTCAGTTCTGCTTAAGTTTTTCTTTATTACAAAGTTCACTTCTTTTAGTGTTTTTCATGGACTGTTGCAGAACGACACATCTGCAGCTGTTTTCCAAATGTTGATAACAAAAGCAAAAGAATTCAAAGTGAAGGAAAATTAAGTGTTTAAACATAAGTAAACTTGAACAAAAGCAAGTAGAGGTGTTTCGTTTCGTTTCGTTTCGTTTCGTTTCGTTTCGTTTCGTTTCGTTTCGTTTCGTTTCGTTTGTTCTTGTCAGGACTTTGGAAATATGTAGACTAAACTTGATTAAAAAATATTTTGTTTTACAATTTTGTGATTTAGCTTATGGTATTGCATTTATTTTTACAACACTGAGTAATCAGCTAATTATTTACAATAACGTAAATTCTTACCAGAGTTGAGGTGTTCAAACTTTGCCTTGTTACTGTCATTGTAAGCTGTGGAACTGTACATATGAACGTCTTCCCTTCCCCTACTAGTCAGTTCCTTTATTTATAGCGGAGCCACCCACACAGACACGCTTAGTAAGCCTCAGCATCTACAGCCATCATTAGAAAAGCTGTGTGAAAAATGTTAAATACAACCCCCCCTGACTGCAGTATCAAAGCAACATTGCACTTTAGTGGAACAACTTTATTCAGGAAACATCCTAACAAGAGCAACTCTGAGAAGCCCTGCAACATCTAATCTAAAGAGTCAGGTTAAATTAGAAAATCATGAAAATTATTTTCCAGGCATATGCATTTAATGTTTATTCACTTATTTCAATCAAATACAATGATCTCAGATGGACTCATAATGCTATATTATATGATTAAAAGGTTTCCTTGATGCTGCTGACTTTAGCAGCTCCAAAAACTTATATTTATTTTGTACAAGGAAGATTTTATCTTGCAAAAAAGGCTAAAATAGTCTGGACCCAATATATCTACGTATCTGATTAAATAACTAATAAAGTTCATTCCAGACTTGAAGTAGAAAACTTCTATGTGGCATCAACGTTTTGAATTAGTCAACCCTACAAAAAGTTACGGTAATTCAGAATAAACTCAACATAGTACAAAACTTAATGTCAACACATGTAATAGATCAAGTATAGTCTTTTCATTTTAAGCATACAGAAAGTTTAGCTGCTGTAAAGATTAGATTGCAGTAACAAATTTGTGTACATTTTTGTTTCTGGCAGAACTTTTTGGACCCAACACAAAAAACAGGGACAAAAATACAACCCCCAGTGTGAGACACAGCAAATTCAATGATGAATAGCAAAATTCCCTCTCAAGGACACTGTACAAGTAAATGAGCATGAGTTTCAGATTGACTTCTGTCAGTAATACAGTTCAGCCACTGAATGGAGCTTTTAAAAGAGCAATTTTAATCTTTTAATTGTTCTTTTTGGAATGGGACTCATATTGTCTGTCTCCTTTATGCTAGCACAGTCTGTGTTTACCATCTGGCCAGTCCTGTTATGATCATCTGCCAAATCTAATACCACACAGTCTAAACTGATCAAACATCTTTTGGGGCGACAGTTTCCAAAGTTTCACAGATATTTTTAACATAACGGCCACCATATGCACCTGGACCAGTAAATCTGTGGCAAGTCTGTGTCAGCCACCAGCATCAGGTTATTTGTCTGTCTAAAAGTCTGTCTACGCTGTAAGAGTCAAATGATTTAGCAGTCTTCTTCAAAACCATAAAAAGAGGGACAATGGATAAAACAGATCAAGATATTTTTGCTTTTCTCAGTTAAGAGCGGGGTAGAAAATAAAGTTATGTTGCTTTGATTCTTCAAATGTCTTATCATTCAAAGATTGTCCGAGCTGCTTTGAAGTTACGTTCTCATACAACCACTTAATTCTGCCTCTCTGCACTTTTGAACTCAGGGAGAGCATGGGACGGGGGATGTGTTTGGGTTTAAAGAAAGGAGCAAGTCAGATGGATGAACAGAGGGAAGGAGCCAGACAGAAGCAAAGGTTGAACAGTCAAAGGGAGAGCAAGAGAAGTTGAGATGAAAAGAAACAGAGCAATGGACAGATGCACTGCTGATAGTCCTAAATCACAGCACGCCTATGCGCCTCCACCAGTGTGTTGACACAACCTCAGCCAACATTCAAGGACACTGTGGACTTCCTCTGGTCATTAACAAATGAAAAATTACTTAATTGAGAGCCAGACCAGCAGGCATGTGCATTATTTTAAGTGAATATTGTAATATAGTTTGAAGAATAATTACTAATAGCTCTCTTTGTGGGCATGTATAATGGATGAACATGGGTGTGCTGTGGATGTGTTTTTTTGTTTTTGTTTTTTTTGTTGTTTTTTTTTTTAAGTAAAGCAGCATTCATTAGCTATGAAATTAGGTTTGGGCCAGCTAAGTTAGATAAGGTGGGGGTTTGGTGTTACATTAGATCTCTCTAACACTAATGAACCTTGCCTCGTGCAGAGTAAGTACCCTCAGACACATACTCACCCTGATTAATGAATGCACACATGCATGCACAAATGAGTGTTTCACACTGATGGATGTACAATCAAACTTGGACAGGGATGTGTGGCAATGTGTATTTTTGCTCACCATTGGTGGACTGTAGAAGGCCGGCCCCAGGGTTGTGTCCCTAGGAGGGGCCTATTTCCTGCAGAGTACACCTGGGGCATCATCCTCATAGCCAAAGGCCTGGCCCAGGAAGAAATTGATGGGAAATGTGTCTGATGAACTAGCTAGAGACTTTTAGCCCGCAGCCAGAGAGGAAAGGCGAGAGAAAGGCGGAAAGAGGGAGATGAAAAGTCAGGATTTCTGATGGCAAAAATGCCCTGGCTTACACAGGAGTTGAGCAATGCCTGAGGCCAGTTTAGCTTGGAACTGAGAGGGGCACTGAGAGGGAAGGAGGAGTGTAGGAAACTGAGGAGGGGAGAGATAATAAAGAATACAGAGGAGTGAAAAAAGAAAGCAGGAGTGTAAAAGTGCAACAGGGGTGATATCTGCAAAGGGAGCATCAACAAAGATTTTAGCGAAGAGATTAAGAGGCCATTCTACTCTTTCTACAGCTGGGAATTACATGCCTTGTGCTTTTCAAATTGCCTACAGCAACAGAAGAGGAGAGACTTTTTCATGTTTAGTCAGATCACACCGTGTAAATAAATGATTGTCAGAGCCTCTACAATGTTAAAGCAATGTGGAAGTGCTTTAAAACGCAATGAAGCCACAGAATTAGAGGGTGTGGCTCTTGTTGACTCCCATTCAAAAACTAGCAACATCTTTCATCATGCTGAAAGGCCATTCTGGTTTTAGTTGATGTGACTCACTATTTCATTAGTTTTGTCATTCTAAAACTAAGTCTGTATTGAAGAAGATCATATTTCTTATAACAAGGTAGTTTTGTCCGATCATACTTCAGATAGACCAAGGGAAAAAAAAACAAAACATCAAAAAAAGATAACTAAAATGGTATGTCTTGAAGAACAGAAAAAAAAGAGCAGCTATTTGCTGCAAGTCCAGTGTAAATTATAAAGATGAGTGGCTGATGGTGGTTTGATTTCAGGTAAAGCACCAGAGGAGATGGTGGTTATTACAGGTGCAAGTTAGGCTTGAGATTTTGGACACTTTTTCATTCTGTCCATTAAAAGATGAGGAAGTAATTTGTCAGGGTGCCAATGCATCTTCCCACAGGCCAAGGAACATTTAAACTTTTCTTTACAAAAGAATTGTCAACACAATGACAATTTCCACAAAACAGACTGGCTCTCAACCTGAGTTCACATTTCAATGAATAATAGTCTTTGTAATAATTAAAATTTTACTTTTTTTTAAAAGGCCCATGAAAAGACTTATTTCTGCAAAGCTGACCAATCAGCGGCATATCAGAGTAACAACCCAATCAATGGACGACATTATTTTTCATGATAAAATAATTCAAATTGTTTTAAATTAGATGCTCAAAGTACTAATAGTGCTTTTTGTTTTCTTTTTGTTTAAATTATTTTGGCTTTTTTATTTGATCTGTAAAATAAAAAAGAAAAGCCAAACAATTGTTGCCATTTGTTTATATTACATGTGTTTTATGAAGTCAGAACATGACATCAAATATTTTTGCATCAATTCTGTGATATGTTTATGTTTTACAGAACAGAACAGCTGGATGGCCATCCTTCATTTCATAATTTCTGCCTGGAGTTATAATCATTATTATCAGTAATGATCAGATAAAAACCACTGCCAACAATACTAACAGTGATAGGAACAGCTAATCTTCTGTTTAGGCTGTGGGCAATAATACCTCAGCAAAGGGGTGGTAAGAGTGACCTAATTACCTCTGAGCTTGTATCAAACAGTAATGTACCATTATAGCTCTACCAAATCTAAACTCAACTAAAAAAGAATTTGAAAAGTTAAATATTATTGTTAATTTTTGTTAATTATTCATTTTTGTTTTATTTGTTTTGGGGTTTTTTTTTTGTTTTGTTTTGTTTTGTTTTGTTTTGGAGGGGGGGTTTGTTTTAAGGGTTTTTGTTATGTTTTATGGGGGGTTTTGTTGGTTGTTTTGGGGTTGCTTTCTTTTTTTTTGCTTTTTTTTTTGCTTTTTTTTTTAAAGTGGAGGTAGTTTGTTTATTTATTCTTATGATAAATGTCCAAATCCCAACAGATATTATTTATTACAACAATCAGTTAATTGTGCCAACGTGAATAATATAATCCATGTTTTAGAAAATATTGTACATGGTTTGTACTTAGTAAGTTCAAATCAAGTCAATATAAGAATGCATTTTTTAATAAGAAAAAAGATCCTAAATAAATTATACACTGAGCTCATAAAAACAGAGAAAAACTCATGGCATTTTACTGTATCACTCATTTACTTGGCCTTCATATTTTCATCCATATGTCTACTATTTCCCTGCCAAGCTTCTCAGGCTGCCCTACATTTGCTGTCATGGCCTTGAACGAATTTTCCTGCGGCAGGCAGCGCATTGAAGACCCCAGGGCCAGACTCATCTGATGTGACCTCATCAAAATGGTCAGTGTGCCTCTATATTATATGTTCATTAAAGGTGTCATTGCAAACTAAAAAATGACACCATTTCCAGAAAAGTTTGGAGCTTTTCCAGAGTTCAGCATTTTAAATCGCAGTTTGTTTATTTGTATAAACTTTTATTTAACTGAAACAAATACAAAGAATATGATCGTCTGTGATCTATGATTGTCATTGGCCAGTTTTAAGGAAATTAGAAAAAAATAACAGCATCCTTCAACAGAAGTCAGGAAAAAATAACATTTACTACTGTGGCCTTTCGCCCATCTTTGTAATTACACTTTTATTGGTTTGGGAAATGATTGGGAATTGTGGGTACTAACTGCTGCAGCTTTGATAAAAACAAATTAAATCTTAAAACTCCCTCATGGTGCTCTTTACCTTGAGACAGATCAGCCAGTTGTGCATGTGCACTCTGTGCACATCTTGTTGCAAGTCATACAGAACATGTCCAACACCACCCTACTGAAATAAATACACAGTGACAAAAACTAAACTTTTCACTGTTCAGTAAGGACAGCATGGATGGTCTTTCTCATCTTTGACACATAGAACCAGACAAGACCGTTTTTCCCACAGGCATGGCCAAGATGGGTTTTTTTCCCAAAAGCATCTGAAATCTGTTTCCATCTCACTACAGAACATATCTCCACAGTCTCTCTCTCCATCTGAGATGAGTTCATGGCCAGAGAGATCAGCTTGAAAACATTTCTCGATGCAATTGTGTTGAATGAAATTGGTTTACCAAGGAACTCCCAATGGGAAATATGTGAGATCTTTCCAGATAAAAGCAACTGCATGAAAGCATGAAAGATGGTGGCCTTTCGGGCCTTACTGTACTGATGGTGGATTTCCAGATGTGTATTTGTGTTAATTCGAATTCCAAATTGCTTAAGGCACTAATGCATCCCCACATAATCAGAGATGCAGACTTTTGAACTATGCTTTTTTGCCTAGAGGAAATGTTGCCACCTATGTTGAAAAGAATTTCAAAATTTGGCTCATCTGATCTCAAAAGGTGCACGATGGTTCAGTTTATTTTATAAGCTAAGGCCCAGAAAAGACCATAGTATTTCTGGGTCATTTATCCTACTTTTTTAGATGGCACAACCAACTGTGCTCATAATCAGTGGTTTATAGAGCCCTTTTGTTTCTATGCAGTGCCTTCAGTAACAAAATCATGCCTGTTTTATAATGCAGTGCTGTTTTGAAGCTTGAAAATCACAAGCATTAAATATTGTTTTTTTTAGTCATGTCACTTGTACACACAATTCTATAGATTCCCAGAGTTTTGATGGCATTTCATGTAGATGATGGACTTTTCAAATTCTTTCATGATTTACATTGAAAAAAGATTTATAAACCCAGTGAGTTCTAAAAATGCTTTTTTTCCAAGAGTAAATCTTGTTGGTTATCAACTGCCAACTTACCAAATTAGCTACAAAATGTTCCTCCAGTGGTTTACCATTTGAACCACTTATTTCTCAAACGTTTTGTTATCACTATCCCAACTTTTGTTCATATGTTGCTGATGTCAAAATACTACATCTTACTTTCAAAATATTTTTTTTTGTTGTTGTTGTTGTGACTGAAATAGTGGTTTAAGAGCTTTGCAAATCATTAAATTCAGTGTTTTAGCTATAATTTTGTGATATATTATAGGGAGCTGTGTGGTGGACCAACCACTGAAGGAAAGTTTTGAAGTTCAAAAGGGATTTAATTTAAACTACAAAAAGAATAAAAACAATTTACAAATAATTAGGCCCATAAAATCGGTCAACATAACAGAATTCTACTGAAATAATTGGTAACAAAAATAACATCAAACAAACCAAGCAATTCAATTCGAAAAACTAAATAAAATTAATCAAGAATAGCCTGACAAAAAGCCTGACAGGAAAAACTTAAATGGTGGTGAATCTCAAACAAAAAAAACCAAAGGTGTGACCCACAAAAACAACCTAGCAAAGTTAACAAAGGAAAACCAAATACCACCTGCTGACACTGATGCATAGTCCTGGTCCACATAACCTGCTCCACCCCATGGCCACCTGCTGATTCTGAGTTTATGACACAAAAGTCTGCTGGATTTTATTCCAATCAATATTTTCTTTTGCAAGACATATTTATCCAATGGCACACAACACAAGGGTCATTAGGAGTTGCAGTTGTAATAGTTGTACAAGTTTAAACTGAATCTATCAGAGTGTGTAGGAGAAGAGACAGAAATTATGTTCATTTTTAAATGTGCATCCATTATTTGTTCTCATACATATTTCATAATACTTTGGGTGGTTGTCAAGGAGCACATTCAGCCCAATTCCACCATCTAGTGGATGATTAAAATGTGGCACAAAAGTGAGGATGATTTACATTTTTTTAAGTGGACAACTTGGAGCTTATTCAGATCCAAGCTGTGATTAAAACACATTTCATCGTCTGATCCTGTGGCATTACATTTTCCACTCCTTTCATAATTTGCCATCTTGTCAAGCTGCTTCCTTTATTAGGCCCATCTAGTATGAAGAAATTAAATCAGCTGTTTATAAAAAAATAAAAAAAAGAAAAATACCTCCTCTCTCACCCACCCTTCCCATCTCCCCAGGGTAGGGCGGGTGGCTTTTCATCTCTCAAGCTCAGGTTCTCTACCAGAGACTTCGAAGCTTGAGGGTCCTACGCAGTATCTAAGCTGTTCGTAGGACTGCACTTTTCTGGACGGAAATGTCTGATGTTTCACCAGGTATCTGTTGGAGGCACTTCTCCAGTGTGGGGTACACGGCCCCCAGTGCTCCGATCATCATGGGTACTACTGTTGCTTTCACCCTCCAGGCCTTCTCCAGTTCTTCCTTGAGGCCTTGGTACTTATCTTTTTCTGATATTTCCATCATTGGGATGGATACATCAATCACTACAGCTTTCCTCTGCTGCTTATCCGTGATCACTATGTCCAGTTGGTTGGCCATCACCATTTTATCTGTCTGGATCTGGAAGTCCCAGAGGATCTTAGCTCGCTCATTCTCCACCACCTTGGGGGGAGTTTCCCACTGGGACTTAGGGGTCTCCAGTCCGTATTCTGTTCCTGTACACCATGCCGGCTACTTAGTAATGGCACTCCATGTATTCTTTGTGTTTCAGGGGCTCCTTTGCATAGTCTACACCTGAGATCCTGGGAGATATATATATATATATATATATATATATATATATATATATATATATATATATATATATATATATATATATATATATATATATGGAGAGAGAGAGAGAGAGAATTATTAGTTAGGAAATTGGTCAGGATTGGGAGGCTTATTAGTAGGGATACTCTTGTAAAGAAAATTTTCTCTCGTGCAGAAACCCGGGACGTAGCCATGCAAGCTTGGTGCGTCAAAAAAGAACTTTTTCGATGTGATGCAAACATGAAGGAAAGGAAGCTCACCGTTTCACCAGTAGAGGGCAGCAACAAGCCTTCGATAAGCCTGACCTGCTTCAGCGCGACTGCCACATTCAAAAATGTAGGAAATTTTAGCAGTCCAAAGATAACTCACTTCATAAAAGCTTAAACTCGACTCTGAAGAAATGTTATAATAGTGTTGAATCATAGTATTTATTTAAAGTGTTTATACAGTTATAATATTGATGCCATTTTAAAAGCACAGATTTTTGTAAGAAAAAAAATAATAATGTCGACGTATAATGGTTATAATTATTGCATTATTTAGATTTTAGTCCGTAGAATAGATCATTGTATTTAAATGAGATAATCAACAAGCCTGCCATTATAATTTTGGCTAGATTTCATCCAAGAATGATTAGTCAGGATAGGGCGTGAAAGAAAACGTTTACGAGATGTCAGTAAATGCATCACGGGTTATCAGCACCATCACAGCCTGTATGTCATCTTTCTAGCAAGGTGTCACTGTTGGCAGCTAGCTACCTGATTAGCTTTTACTTTAATTTTATATTATCGATACATACTTTTGCTTAACGCCCCTAAGCTTGTGGTGCCATGAAAGGAATCAGGTTTTCGGTGATTTTCCTGGTTCTTTCTGTGTCTTTGTTGTGCACATCCGAAGCAGCCAGGAGCAGGACCAGCAACCAGAACAGCTTTCGACGGGCAGCGAACGGCATCTATCAGACTCTTAGCAATGTGTTCGGAGAAGAAAACATTAGAGGGTTATACAAGGTGAGCTTTTGGGATTTTCGAAAGCAAGACAGACTGGTCTTGTTCGAGCTGTAGCAGGCCTGTGGTTTGTGGTCTCTGTAGGGTAAAACTGGAGGGAAGCGCGCCATGGCCTGGTTAACAATCTAATGGATGCCATTTTGAAATATTAGCCTTTATCCTGTGCTTTTTTTTTTTAATTGTCTAAAGAAAAGCCCATCCAGCTAGTGTTATTGTATATTCAAAGCATTTAATATGTATTCTTGTAATTCTAATTCGGTATTTTGTGGTGTTATCTACTGCCACTTGTCATACACAGTTCATCAGAATTGTTCTTATTAATGCACTACAGAAATGACAGTCCTATCTGTCCTAGCAGTAACAGCCCTCGCTCTTCTTAAAGACTGTATCCAGGTCAGTGGAAAACTGCATTTACAAAGGCCAAACTGGATCAACGTGTGTGCTTTATTCGGTCTGACTGCATTTCCTGTATTTTGAAGGTGCTGGTTTATTTCCTGCATTTGACCGCTAAGTCAAGTGGCATGTGTTGAGCTCTTTGTGTGTTTAATCTTAAATCTGAAAAAACAGAAATTTCCCTCTTTACATGTGTAGATGTCAGTGTTATATGTTAAAAAGCCTAGTGTCTCATTCATTTCCCTGATATGCAAATTATGAGCAGAGGTGCAGGAAGTATTAAGTTCATGTTGCTATATAGAAATGACTGTAAAAATGTGGCATTAGTTGTAATGTGTATATGTTATCAAGAAGTGTACTTTTGCATGGCGAAAGGTACTTATTAAAGAACTTTCTTCCCTTACCTCACAATAACTCAAGTTTAGGATGGGTCTTGCATTTTTGCAAAAATAGTATTATACCAACTTATTCAATTGTAATTAACTTTATACAGGGAAAACTACCTTTTCCATTGAGCATGTAACTTTTCTACATACATATTTAGTTATAATTGACTTTATACAGGGGAAACTAACCTTTTCCACTGCACATGTAACCCCCACTCTCTTCTTTCATTACTTGGTTGTTTGGAATTTAAAAAAAAAATAGTGATAATTGATAATCTTTTTTAATACATTTTGGTTAAGCAGCTTCTTTCAGATACACCTATATATATATATATATATATATATATATATATATATATATATATAGTTAGATAAATAATACATAATATTTTGTCATTTTGTCTTGTTTGAAAATAACTTTATTTGTAACATAACGTTACCAAAGTTAGATTTGGGTGTTTATGTAACTGAGAAAAAAATAACTAAATGAACTTGAAATGGCAAAAGCAATGTCTAGTGTAATGGAATTATAGGGTAGAATCCTTTAAAATAAATAATACAAAATTAAACTGGCTTCTTCCAGGATTTTTTCTAAACCGTGGAGTAGGGCTTCCCCATCCAGCCGATTAAAATGGGGCAAGAAATTTGTTTTAAATATATAGAAAATAATATTGAGCACAAGTTCAGAATTGAAATCAAAATTTGATTGGGTGTATTCCCAGTGACTTATTAGCAAAGGCTGTAACATGGGTAACAACGTTAGTATCAAGTTAGTAGCAAGTTTTCTTAACTAGAAGTAATCATGCTGTAGCTAACATTACCTCCATGCAAAAGCATTGCTCAACTTACGCAGTTTGTTTGGGGAAAAAAAGAAAATAGTGTGTAAAGATTTTTCATTCATCTTTTGCTGTCTCTGGCTGGTTTCCTGAACATGATGCTGACACACATCGTTCAGCACTGCTCTGCACATCTCCCGCCACTGATCCACCAGAGAGCGTGTGCGTTCATTGTGGGTTTAAAGACAGCTCGAAAAAACACATAACGACATGTTAATGGATTAAACGGTGGTAGTGACTACAGAAGTGTATGGGGCAGAGGGTGCAGATACGTGTCCCACGCATACCCAGCTTCATTTCGCCTCTGCTCCCTCGGATTCCTTTTTCTTTCTTAGAAAACACAGAGTCAACAACCTGACACCGTCCTGGTTTTCCAAATGCAACTGTAACTGATGCAGGTTAAACACCAGCTGATCGACGAGCATCGTGGCATGCACAACCCCACACTGCCATAGAGGAAGTTTCACATTAAATATGAAATTACTTTTATTATTTATTTATTATACATAAAGACACAGAAACCCACCCACTCCTATTGCTGACAACTTTTTCTAGTTCTTGTGGCCTCTTGAACAAAGTTCTTGCTTCTCATGTAACAAGCAGATGTCAGAGGCTTTGCTCTGTTCTGTCACCTCTTTCTACACTGAAGCAAGTCTCAGTAGAACCAAACAGGAAGTTGGGACTCCAGTATTGGTTTTTCAAAATGGAAGCTATTTGCAGTGCAGCGCCACATTTCCTGGGCAGGTTACAATGTCACACTTTCATTATAGTTCTTATATGTGGGCAAATATGGACTTGATGTTAATATGGATCCCTTTGTACAGTATAATTTATATTTGTAACTTTGATAAAAAAAAATCATCAGTTTTATGGCAAGGCGGCTTTTATTTTGTCAGCGATGTGCATGATTATTTACATGTGGCAGAATGATCAACATAACACCCATTTCAACAAATTTCCAAAGTGCTAGCCCAGGAAAAAGCCTCTAAAACAGTCAAGTTAGTAGTAATAGAATATGTAATATATTCACTAGACCATAAAAGGGAAGTTTTAGGGATTTAAAGCGGTGGGCATCAACTCTGGTCCTCAAAATGTGTCATCTTGCAGGTTTTAGTGTTTACCTGGTATAACACGTTTGATTTAAATGAGAAGGTTCTCCAACAACTTATCAACCTGCACCATTGATATGAGTCAGGCGTGTTGCAGCAAGAACATACTAAGACCTGCAGGGTTGTAGATCTTGGGGGACTGGAGCTGGTTCGTAAAATTCTGATCTCCCAAACTGTGATCTGGAGATATTTAGAAGGACCCTGTTTATCTGTATACTTCAGTGGTCGGTCAGGGTGCATACCAGGTCATTAAAACTAAAGATCTGACAAGGTCATTTAAGGCCATGAAGATTTGAAATCCTAGGTTTGGCTTTAGAAATCCTAACAGGATACTAGAGAAGGGAGGCCAGCCCTGGGGTGATGTGGTCAAAACCTTTTTGTGCCACTTTTTTGCTGCTGTTTTATTGGCTGAGGTGGATAGAACCTGACTGATTCCTGGGTACAGTTAGTTACAGCAGGCAAGGCGAGAATATACAAATAGTAGTTGAAGAAATTATGATTTTAGATGTTTTGTTTGTTTTTTTTTAACTATAGATATCAACAAATATTTTAAAGTTTGACCTGAGCATCAAAACAAAGGTTGGAATCAAATTACTTCTAGTAATTAGTTAAATTACTCCTAGACAGTTATATTACTGTCTGATATATCAACACAGCTATATTAATACATTTTACAGAAATTAGGGGGACTAAACAGAACAACCTGAATTTATTTATTTCTTTTTTAAATTGAACGTAAGGACATTTTGATTAGTTTTCAAACACAAGTGTTATTGCCAGGATCATTATTGTTATTGCAAATTTCTGTGAAAATGAGTAATTAAATTTCATGTGCAGTAGTGGGTTGGTTCTTGTGAAGACATTTTCCAGCAGAAGTCTAGGTTCCATAAATTGTGTTTAATCAGTCATTTTAACTTGTCACTATTCTGTCGAAAGTTTATTCATTTCAAGATTCAAATCAGAGAAAATGAGATGCTTTGCTCAAAGTTGCAAAATGCATCTTGGATTTTAATTCTTTATATGGGGAATATGCTAATTCTCCATGTCTTATTGTCCTTGTATTCATCCTTCCTCCAGTACTCCTTATTCAACCATTCACTCAATTAGTTCCCCTGAATATGAATGGGGAAACAACACACTTAAGAAACATTTTTTTCCCCAGGAGAAAGCATAAAACCTTGATACTTATTTATTCTAGGGGTCTATTTTTGGCAGATATACACCTGTTATTGCTCTCACAGTACCAATTTATTTTCAGCTCAAGTAACTATCTTTGAATAAAAAGCACTCAGCAGAGTTCATAAGCGGAAACAAGACGTGCTCACACAATAGCAGAAGACAGAAAATAGCCAGAGAGACTTTGACATTGTAAGAGGCAGAGTACTTTGTATGTGATCCTGTGGGATCACCTGCAAGGCTGAATTTATTCTCTTGGCTGTTTAGAAGGAATATTTCAAGTAAAAATGAGACTTGGATTAACCCATGACTTCTCTTTCCCTTCTCATCGTAGTTTTTCTCCAAAGCAACGGAGCGGTTTGTCCATGGAGTGGACTCTTTTCTGGACACCATCTGGAAGATCTGGTCAGATCTGCTGGATGTGATGGGCATTGATTGTAAGCCTTTAACTGTAAAGAGTGAAGCATGTTCACATGGATATTTTCCAACTTGGTAATAATATTCATTTTCTCCTGTTTTTCTCGTTCTCTTGCTGGTGTAGCCTCAAACCTCAGCCACTACTTTAGCCCCACATCTCTCACCAACTCCCCAGCACGCGCCCTGCTCCTGGTCGCTGCTGTGCTCTTGGCTTACTGGTTCCTCTCTATGTTCCTGGGGGGGTTCTTTTACCTGCTGCACGCCGTCTTTGGACGCTTCTTCTGGCTTGCACGTGTCATACTCTTCGCCTTGTCCTGCCTCTACATCTTGCAGAAGTTTGAGGGCGATCCTGAGCGTGCGGTGCTACCACTGTGCTTCATCATGGCTGTGTACTTCATGACTGGGCCCGTTGGAGCGTACTGGCGCCGGGGAGGAGGGGCAGGTTCATTGGAAGAGAAGATTGATCACCTTGACACCCAGATCAGGCTGCTGAACATCAGGTTGACCCGTGTGATAGACAGCCTGGAACACAGCGGGGATCAGTAGACGAACCGTAAGCTGCAGCCAGGATGAGTTTTGAGAGTAGGGTTGGGGAAAAACCAAGTTTAAATGTTAAAGCAGTACAATCCTGCACACTTCTGGAGAAACACAACTACTGAATATTTACAACTCTACTGTCAGGTGGGGAGAAACCAAGGTTTCAACGCAATGTTTCAAAGGCTTGAATCAGTTTTGGTAAGCAGATGAGTTTAAAAAAAAAAGAAAGAAAGAAAAAAGAAAGTCCTCAGTGACATGGACAGTTGACCTGGAGCTCACAAACAAACCAAACATTATGTATTTAATTTTTGCCTCAAGGATTTGGAAGGTTTTTCTACATCTACAAGAAAGTTGTCAGATATTTCAGGCATCTGGCCTAATTCTACACCTCAACTACTTTTGAGAAGCCTCTTATTTGGTTTTTTGTTTTGTTTTGTTTTGGCATCTACCAACAGTACTTATGGTTAATAAATATGCATTTATGTATGTTTGCTTATCCTCGAAAATAACCAGATGCTCAAGACTTGTCCACAAAAAATTGTCCTCCTTTTTAGCCTTCTTTGGGAGTGGGGGTGATAACAGGGGGGGACTGATACATTGTTATTTCTAATATGTAAAAGCTTAAATATGTCAGATAGTTGTCCATAGTAAGATTTATTTATTCCATATCCATCCAAACTGTAAAAACACATCTATCTAGTTTATTTCACTGAGTCGTCATTCCATGGTGACAATAGTTTAACATCAGGACCTCTTTTTCTCGTGTGAATGTGGGTGGGTGCCAGAGCAAATTCCTGAGACCTACTCAAATGTGTGTGCATGTGAGGGGCCGAGCTAATGAAATGGAAAAGCACTGTACTAAAAATCACCATCTGACTGGAGGGAAATGCAGCCAGCGAGTATTATCTCAGGGACTCATTCAACACATTGAACTGAAATTTGATATCAAGTGTGTTTAAAATGATGTACTGGCCTCTTTGAGTCTTTTAACAGTTAGGATTTGGGATCTGTTTCCTCACAACACTTGACATTTCGCATTGCGAGCCAGTTGCAAAGTTTGATTTGTGCCTGATATGTACACCAAATCTAGATTTCATCTTTCCAATGCAGGAGATCTACAGGGATCTGAACTGCAGCTAGAGGCTCTAACCTTAATTGGGAAATAGAAGTTTTAAAACGTTTGTCGAGCCGTTTTTCCATAAACTATTTGCGAAGTCACATCATGGTGAAAAATTTGTTTAGACATGAATCAAAAGGATTCATGTCTAAACAAATATTAAAGGATTTGGGGATAAGTGAGATCAGCTTTAAAAAAAAAAAAAAAAAGTTATCAATTAAATGAGGGCGAATGCTTTTGTTTCTGTGGACAGAAAGTTAACATACAGCTCCCTCTTTTTATTTTTTTAACTTATGGAAATTCCTGCATCATTTATTGAAGATACTAAGTGATCATCTCTTTACAGTATTTTTAAATGGTACTAAATACCAATTGATTAATCATGCAGTATAACATTGTTCAAACGAATGTTGTAAGCATCCTCATTACTGTAATTTGTTTATTTCTGCTGTTGTTTAATGTTATGCACTGTCTCAACATAATGGCCTTTTTCATACTTTTATTTCTCATTTATGTGTCTCATATCTGTAATTTAATTATACCCCCCACATCTCTTATGTCTAAACCAATCCCAGTGCCGTCCACTTTCAATGAGAGCGATTGAGTTGAGGACACGTTAGGGGTTTTGCGGATCAATGGGACTTGTATTTAAATACTAAGAATGAGTACACATTTATGATATACCCCTGATCGAGTATATTCATTGCAGCACTGTTGTCATGTTTCTCCACATTGTCTGATAAATCTCAGTTTTAACTTTTGTATCAATGCATTTTAAATGCATGTTAATTTCTTTCATTGGAGTAGTTGTTTTCCTTTTTTTTTTTTTAGTTTGATCTTAAAACGAGTTGCTTTCCAAATAGTCCAAAAAAAGTGAAGTCAGATTGTCTTAATATACATTTGTTGTTTAGCAAAAACTCACCCAGTTAACCCACCCAGCTCATGTATCTGATGTAATGTGGGATTTAGTTGCATGTTGCTTTTTTTTGCCTTTTTTCACTAGTCAAAGTATTCATGTTTTGGACTGTCTATGTACAGAACCCTCACGCAATGTGATGTTGGTGTGATGAATTAGCCAGAAAGTTATTCTATTTTTAATCTTATTACTGTTCAAGGTGTTTTCTGTATCTTTTAACATGTGCATGATTTGCTGAACTTCATAGACCAAACTGTTACACTTGAAAGGCTCCTAAACATCACAGGACTGAGCTTGTTATGAAGCAAGTCTTCTCTTTCTCTCCATAGTCACTCCTAGTAAGGACCCCTGATGTGAAAGAAGGTAAATCTTCAGTAGAAAAGATAAGAATCAGTCTTTCTTTTCTCTTAAGACAGAACCCAATGAGAAATGGGTTTGATCTTGGTGAGTTGTGTACTCATGGCCTACAGATCTGACTGTAGCCATAGTCTGTGTATGTTTAAAGATGAGATGATGTAACGTGACCAGTGAAGGTGTTATGCAAATTATTGTTCTGTTGCTGGAGGAAAATGTAACCCATCTTACAGTGGATCATTGCACTATTGTGTGAAAGTTCAAATGTGTATATAGTGTTGTACTCCGACTCATTCAGGATTTTTAAGATTTTTTTTTTTGGATCTTGTATTTTAGACACTGAACTAATCAAATGATTATGGAAACACTCAAAGATCTAAAAAGGAGACTTCTTTTGAGCTATCATGGAAGAAGACGTAAATACTCAAGCTGCCACTGGCTGTAGATCTATCCATGCATCACCTAGAAGCTGAATGGTACCACCTGTTTGTATCTCTCAACATTAGACTGAATACTACACACACATTGATTTTAAGTGTCCAATAAATGTTCTGAAATTCCATTGTTTTCTGTACTGTATTATTTTTCTTTTATTCCAAGTAGCCTGCTTTTTATACTCTGTTGTGCCAATTATGTCTTGTTTTTTTGTTTTTGATCGAAGGAAAGTTTGTAACTTTTAATTTTATTTGTAAATGCAGATGGATTTTGTTTTCAATTTTACCAATTAATATTTTTACACCTTTTCCCCTTAAAGTTAAATGTTTCTGTACTGCTATGTGGCAAAGCCAACCTGTTCTATCTGCTGTTGTGTTGTTTGTGTTATGAATGTGTGTCTTAATGAAAGCCTGTTAGTGGGGGAACATGGCTCTTTTTGTGTCGGAGTGAAAATGAGGTCCAGATTTGAATAAACACCGCCGTATGGCTGAATGTCCAACATTTTCTGATTCATTCATGATCTCACAACATGCTTTCCTCTTGTTCCAGAGTTTATTAAATTAGATTCATTTAGGTATGTATTTCCCGCTCAATATGTCTCCAGGAATGCCTGGAGTTTAGTTTATTTCCAATAAGTACAAACAATTTTCTGTGACCTGAGCAACTTCCACTTATTAAAATACATTTCTTTTTATGCATTTATAGTATCTGATGGTTTTCTTCCATTATTATATTCCTATTCTTAGAGGCACACATCAATCGTGGGTGATTTTTTTTTTTTTTTTTTTTTAGCACTTGGTGACTTTAGAAACAGTGCTTATTGAGTTAAAAGGGAATAGAATTATAATGTGTTGCAAAGAGTACCTCCAGAGGAAACCGTTAGCCCAACCCTTTGGATAAAAGGTGCCAAGTCGGAAAAAAATGTTTTGATGTTGTTGCAGGTGACACAAGAGTTCCATCTGAACAGCTAAATTTTATGAATTATCAAATATAGCTGTAGTTCTGGATTTAAATTCTTTATTTTGTGTGTGTGTGTGTGTGTGTAGGAATTTGTAGGTGGAATGTCACTGCACTGCAAACTCAAAGCACAGCAAGAATAAAAAGTTAATTGTGTGACAGTATGAAAAGCCGTATTTATTGCTTTATTCTCAAGTACCAAACAGATTACATTAAATCTGCAGCTGTTTACTAAGAAATACCCAAAGACCTTAAATGATATGAGTTTCTTTGGTCTCTCTCACTCTCTCTCTCTCAGCAGTGTTCCAAAATCCATGTGAAATAATACAACGTGCATGGACTCCTACACTATGGCCATCCATCCTCCGTTTTCTTAAAACATATTGTTGATGTGTCACATCTGTTTAAGTTATCCAGGAATGGCATGACTATCACTCCGAAGGTAACATGTCATTTATAAATTTCATTTTACTGTAATTGTGTCAATATTTAGTCAATGTAATATCTACCAAAACTACCTTGTCTGTATTTTCAATTTCATTTCAACGTATGAAGTAAGCGACTGGCAGCAGACTCTATGCTGTCAGCAGATCATCTTTATTTTACATTAGCAATTTCATTCCTGCTTGTGTTCTTTGTTAGTGTTCATCAAAAAGATAACTCTGGTCATTTGCATAGTTGTTTTCAAAATGTAATAGCTATTGGCAAAAATCTGCGTGAGAAGAAATAGTCTACACAATAATAAAGAATGTTTATATATTCTAGTGTTTTCATCTGGTCTAACATCAGCCAATCCAAACTTAAGTAAAAAATTAAATTTACAAATAGTCTTCATTATATCTTTTGGTTGGCCACTTCAACATGGGCATCAGCAGGCTAAGCAGATTGCAGCTTTGGTGGTTGCTGAGGCAACAACTTGGGCATGGGAGTTTGGAGAGGCCATAGAGAACAACTTCCTGCTAGCTTCGAGGAAGTTCTGGTCCACCATCCGGTGACTCAGGAGAAAACTGTGCCACATCAACACTGTGCATAGTGGGGATGGGTGGCTGCTGACCGCGACTCAAGATGTTGTGGTTTGGAGGAAGGAATACCTTGAAAAAACCTCCTCAATCCTACCAAGACATCTACCCATGACAAAGCAGAGCGGGAGACCCGAGGATGGGCCCGCCTATCTCCAGTACGGAGGTAGCTGAGGCCGTCATTAGCTCCTTGGTGGCAAGTCTGCGGGGGTGGATGACATCTACCTGGGGTCCCTTAAGGCTCTGGATGCTGTGGAGCTGTCTTGGTTGACACACCTCTGCACCATCTTTTTGCCATCATGGATAGTGCCTTTGGACTGGCAGACTAGGGTGGTGATACCCCTCTTCAAGAAGGGGGACTAGAGGGTGTGCTCCAACTATAGGGGGATTACACTCCTCAGTCCTCCCAGTAAGGTCTATTCAGAGGTCGTGGAGAGGGAGGTCCATCAGATAGTCGAACCTCAGACTGAGAAGGAACAGTGTAGTTTTTGTCCCAGTTGTGGAATAGTGGACCAGCTCTGCACTCTCTTCAGGGTCCGGGGCATGCTAGCTCACCCAACCAGTCTATATATGCTTTGAGGACTTGGAAAAAGACATTCAATAGTGTCCCTTAAGGACACCTATGGGGAGTGCTCAGGCAGTATGGAATACAGACTCTCTTGTACAATCTGTACAGTCCCTTAACGGCCGGTGTTAGACCTTGGTCAACATTATTGGCAGTAAGTCAGATGTGTTTACAGTCAGGGTTGGGCTCGACCAAGTCTGCGATTTGTCACCAATTCTGTTTATGACTTTTATGGACAAAATTTCTAGATGCAGTTTTGGCGTTGAAGGTATCCGTCTTGGTGGCCTCAGGATGTGTGTCTGCTTTTTACAGATGATATGGTTCTGTTGGCGCCATGGGGTCATGCTCTCCAGCTTTCACTGGAGCAATTTGTGCTGAGTGCGAAGCAGCAGGGATGACAATCAGCACCTCTAAAGCTTTATGACTCGTCTCACAAACAGAACCACAAAATCTGAGTAGCTACATCAACAAAAAGAAAACAAAACTTTTGCATAATCTTAGTTTTCAATTCATGATTCATGACAAATCACAGCTCACCACATGGCTTCCTTTCCTTCTACAGTAATGCTTTCAAATTGTCAGTATAAGCCTAAACTGATAAAGTACATTAGTGCTAGGAATGAACACATTATTACTTCGAATAATAATAATGGACATAAAGTGAATCAGAGGCTTTTTTGGCCAGTGAAAGTCTGCAAGTCTGGAGAGTGTTGTATTTTCTTTCTCTGTCAAGTTTACAGCTGCAATACATAAACTGTATCTGCAGCATACCAAGACCAACATATGCTAAGTCATCACCAAAGTGAACTTGCACACTTTGATACTGGACATATCCAGAGTTTAAAGCCAAGGCCTTAGTTAATATGAATGCCACATTGTCCTGTTAGCCTGCATTAAGCACACCTGGTTGGTTAAAGTAATGTATCAAATTTCGTAAATCCCACTTACTGTCTACTGGTTCGAGAAGGCGACACTCCAGGCAAGACTGGATCACCAACCAGGTAACTTCAAAGGTACCTCAAACCACACAAGAGCCTCAAAAGCCCCAGTTTCACCGGGTGTCACTTAGTATTTAGAAATTAAGCTGACTGTACAAAGAATTCAAACTTCCCAGCTGCAATTCCAATGATGATAAGTCCTGGGCTCTTCTTACTTCTCAGGTAAAAAGCTCTTCCAAATTGATCACTTTGATAGCCGTCCATGGGTGTCCTCTGGCGTACAAAAGGTGCATCCCCCCACACGTCATTATCATCTGCTCCTTTTGTTACAGACTTCAGTCGTTCTTACATTATTCTTAGTATGGCAGTGTAGTAAAGCAATACTGTCAATAAAAATGTGAAAAATTGAAACAAAAAATTGTAACATAACATAAAATCCAGCAGTAACAGTTACTGAATGCCAGGCTGTTCACAGGTCAGTTTTACAAGTCACAACCGGCTGCTCTGTGCTGTCAGAAACGGGCCACAACCCTAATGTCCAGGCTTCCTGTTCCACCAGAACATGCACCAGAACCCTGGGCCTGGTGTGATCCTTGGTCCACCTGGATATGGTGGAGACCGGTGTTGAAACTGGCACACAGGAGATTGACAGAGTCACTGGGAGCCAAAGAAACCAGCGGACCAGCGCCATCCAAAGACAGCGTTCCTAGACAGACTGAAATTGATATAGCAAGAGAAAAGATGTAAAAATATTCATTTAAAAAATAAAGTTTTTTTTCTTTCAGTCATGAGTTGGAAATGTTACCTGCTGTATTCTGATCCCAGATTTTGACTGAGCTGTCATGGGAAGATGTTGCTACCCGAGCAGTGTCACCATGACACATAGGAAGAAACATGCAGCAGGCTGTTGTCTGAAGATGACCTCTATACTCCACAACTTTACAGCCAGGCTGACGCAGATCCCAGAGCTAAGAACACACAACCATAACACTGCTTATACAATACTGTCATTTCCGGGCTATAGGCCACTACTTTTTTCACATTATTTGAATTCGGAAGCTTAAACAACAATGGCTAATGTATGGATTTTTACAGTCTAAGAAGTCACTTTGTGCTTCGCGCACACACCTCCATCATGGAGAGCACACTAAGAAATGCATATTATGCAACCTTTAAGTTAAAAGCGATCGATGTGACTGTTCAAGAAGGAAACAGAGATGCTGCACCCTCAGTGCAAGGTACAGCTTGTACTCTGGTGTACCCAATAGCCCCAAAATTAGAATAATAATGTTAAATGTTTTAGGACTACCTGCACAAACAAGTGGAGAATGCACATCTCAACACACATGGCACAAATTAATTTCATTTAGTGCCCCTTGTATCAACCTTAACACATTCACCATTAAAATTCTCACAGGAAACAACCACACAAACCCTTCCCAGTTTCTCACCGTGGCTTCACAACCCTGGCCTCCAAAACCGTTGCTGCTGGACACTAAGTAGTGACCATTTGGAGAAACGTCACAGTGGGTTTGAATGTACTGCTTAGCTGGAAAAGTATTGGTCACTTGCCATGTTCTACTGTCCCACACCCTTCACACAAAAAACACTCATTAGACACAAATAAGAATATACTGTCCTCAGTTGCAAACAAATACTGTATATCGACAATGGTACACATTAAGTCACGTTAATACTACAAGGATCTTGGTTGTGACAGTCCTTTGTTGGAGTGTTCTACTTTTCAACTAATGACTGACACAAAAGAATCATCTTTGTGCAAAAGGCATTAAAGTTTAACAATGAGCGAGTATCCGTTTCTAAAAAGAGAGGAAATATTCAATACAACCTAGCTGATCTATTTTTATATTAAAGAATCATCCAAATATTGTCTTAGAAATGAATGCGGCATGTAGTCATTGTATCACAGTGTACTGATTACAACATCTGCAATTACAAGAAAGCAGCTGGTTTAATGTCTTGATTGCCAAAAATGTTCTCAAGGGTTGAATATACATAAGAGGTCATAGATCAAAGTTTCACTTAGCTCAGTGTTAGCATGTGTGATTACTATAATCACTTCTCTTTTCGATTGCAACAAGTAGCTGCTGTCCACTCAGACTGTCACTATGATGACTTTCATATTTTTAAGCTCTGTTAAATCTCTTGCTTCCACCACTTATTAAAAACACACATTATTTGCTTTATGTGAGAGCTTAGTTTAGCCCCAGTCCCAACGTTTAAAATATGTCCTCATTTAGATAACAGCGGTTAAGTGTTTGCTTAAGTTATGGATAAAGTTTGGAGCATCGATGTAATTCCAATATTATATAAAAATCAAAGTGATTAGCTCATTTTCTATTATAACAACAATTTGAACACAGAAATAAGATGGGTCAGATAATTTATTACCAAGTGCAAATCATCCAGAAAAATGGGTTTTATCCATCTTTGACTGATTAGTAATCAGATATTGACTGGATTTACTCACCACCATAAATATAAAATATAGAAAAACAAAAAAATCTGACCCTGCATAAACATCATTCTGCATCTGCTTATAATACCAGTATATTACCAGCATTGGCAGCCAGTGAGACTTGTGATACCATTGTTTTTATGAAGTTGAAACCATTTGTGGATTTCTCTACAAGCTGAGTCCTTTTATATTAAATATCAACAAAAACATATCCACATATGCAACTGCACAATAAAATCTTCCTGTACCTTATGGTTTTATCCTCGGAGGTCTGAACTATAGAGGAGCTGGCTGGGACCCAACATACATGAGTCACCTAGACAGGGACACAGACGGTGAAGTGAAAGAGTTTACACCTTGCAGAGCATGAACACAACACCTAATAATCCGATTAAATAGAATATTGATTCAATTTTTCTCTGACAAAAACATGCCTAGGAGGCAGTCTAGCATGCTGAGTACACAAAAACTCTTATTCTCACCAGGTTTCTGGAGATGTTGTGTCTCTGTTCACATTTTGCAGATTCTATATCCCACAGGCACATCCAGTTGTCACGTGAGCCAGTGCACAGCTTTCTCCCATCTATTACAAACACATGTGGATGGCTGGTAATTAATATCAAATAGATTAAGTATATGTTCACTGACCACTGGGACAAATGAATAACTGACACAGTTTGGGATTGATAAACTACCTGCACATAAATTAAACCTAATACACCTGGTACTATTTGTTGTGCATCACACATGCTAGAAATGACAAACTGCCAATGTTATCTTGACATAAAAATCTTGAAGACCACAGTTAAAAATTTATTAAAGACAGAGGAAACTATGTGTGTTTCCTTGTGTAACTACCAGGGCTGATAGCAAGTCCATTGACCACCAACTCATGCCCACAAAATTCCTGAATAGGTTCATCTCCCTGGTTTAGGTCCCACATCAGAACAGTTTTGTCCCGTGAAGCACTAAAGATCCATGTACTCCCTGGATAGCAAAGCACCTGGTGGATAGATGGAAGCTGACTTTAGAGGAGATAGGACCAGAGAATGCATGCATGTAAAAGGTGTAAAAGCTTTGGACAGCACCACATCTTTATCAGTCTGTGTACACACAGTATTGACGTTACCTTGGTAACTTCTCGGTTGTGACCCTGGAAAGACTGACACATCCGGCCTTGTTTCCAGTCATACACCACAACAGCCTGCAGAGGGGAACACACACATGATGAATTAATGCCTGCATTATTAACTAGACATAATGTATCAATTCTTTGAACTAGACAAGTCTAACATTCTTATTTGATTTTTATTTTATTGAATATTGATTATTATTTATTAATATTAATATTATTTTAGTATAATTTGAGTACTATTTACATTAACTCATTGGCTGTCAGTCATGGTTATAGCAGATGTCTTTGGCAGCCAGTCACATAAGCAGTGTGCTTAATGAGTAGTAATTATATCCTACAACTTGTACAGTTCAATTTGTCATAAATACTTTTAGCTCATTTATGACTTCCTGTTTTTTTTTTTTTTTTTTTACCTGGTCACTCCCACCAGAAACACAGAGATCTGGGCTGAGACTTGTCACAGTGTTTATGGATCCATGATGGGCAGGTTCATACTGCAGGACCTGACTGTCAAAGGTACTATCAGCCTTCTCGGTTTGAGATGTCCTGTTCAAAGCATCAAGAAAAAACAATACCCATAAAGTTTACAAAGAACATTTTATTGATATCACATTGGATAGCTGATATATTTTTGAAAATATAAACTAATTTTAACAAATATTCTCAACATTTTTTTTTGCTTTGCTGCAAAAATGTAAGCGACTTTTGGTCTTGAATACAGTATTGTTTGTCCATGTGATCCAGATACTATGTCCATCCACAGGCAGCATTTATAATGCTTAAGAGTAATTATTATCAAATCAAAATGATCTTTGATCCATGACTTTGCAAGTTTTTTTAGTAACCTTTGGTTACAGAACTTTTCTAGGGTAGCAAAAATTTGTCTTTGTCTTCTAAGTTATGTCAGAACATGCAATCTGACTTCTCTCAAAGTGATTTATTGTCATCTTTCTTTATCATAATTGTACTTATCAGTTATAAAATCCCATTTCCAACAAAGCTGTGTAAAATTATAACAAATCAGAATTACTTTATCTGTTTAATCAATCATTTTGTAAGTACAAGATTTTAAGGGTTGAGACTGAAAAATTTTGTCTTTTTTTTTGTGCTTGCGTTTTTTGGAAAAATCATGTCGGTTACTTAGAATAGAAACATTTTTGCTCTGACAGCTCAGTTGTCAGAACTGAGTTCAGCTTTCATGTTTTGTTTTGTTTTTTCTAATATAACAATGTCTTGTTCTTGCTTAGACATGACACAACTAAAGGAAAAATGTTTAAACTGGAAATATCTCACCTGTAGAGCTCAGACCTCTTACGAAACTTGCTCTGTAGTTTGCCCATATCTGCCTAGGAGCCTACAGCCACACTGACAGACAGACACATTATAAAAAAGGGAACAAAATAAATGCCATGTAAAATAAACATATCTCACTTCAAGATGTAAAAAGATGTGTTTGTTTGTAGTGTTCAAACCTTGTTACAAAAGTTTGATCCATTTTAAAAAAAACAGCGAAAGAAACCATACTACACAACGCCATTAGGCATAAAATGACTGATGTGCACTGGATGTTCATTATATCATTGCAACAATATTCCCCTCAGTGAGATTAAAACCTCTGCCATACAAGCACCACTTTCTCACGCACGCTCAGCTAAGCTCCACCCTCGTTATCCCGGCGAACTCCCCCAACAGGCGAAAGGAAGGAGAGACCTCAAATCCTATTAGCGCCGCATCATTACCGTCACAAGGAATTAGTCTTTCGAAAACACCTGCTATGAATCGGTGCTGGCAATCATTATACAACTAACTCAAAATAATTGACGATGACTCTGGGTTCTTACACACTCTCGGAGTATGGGAGAAAGACATCTTACCTGTCACTAGGAGGTGTGGTCGCAAGGTGATGCTGAGGTTGAGTCGCTAGCTCGCTATCATGCTAACTAATCTTTATCTATCATGCTAAGAAAGATCAGAGTACTGAAACGTGGACGCACACTCGTTAAAAGTTGTCAGAGTCGTTGTTGAAACGACAGAGAATCGTTTCCCGTGGAGTGCCATGATAGTTTGGAGTTGAAACTCCGTAGGAAAGGGAACAGAGGTTTTCTTCTACTTTTTAATACTCATCCTTCTCTCCGTAGTGACCGTGAAGCGACGCTTTCTCGTATCCAGGGGAAGGTGCGGTCACGTGACACTGAACAGGAAGTGCTCGAAGCTCTTTTTCTTACAAAGTAAAAGCCCTGTAAGACTAATTGTCATTGTACCTGTTCGTTGAATATTTTGTACATGTTCAGGAGAAGCTGTCACAGAGCACTGGATAAAAATGTAGATCCGACAAGAATGCCCCTGCTGGCTGTGCATTATTTCCACCAATATTTGCATATATATATATTGCAATACAACACTGTTTTCATAAGAGTTGTGATACAGTGTAAAATGTACAGTTGTGCTCATATTTATTCATACTCTTTCATTAAAGAAGGAAAAAAACAGCTGCCTGTAAAATAAGCTAAAATTGACCAAAGTAATAATAAATAAAAATTTTATGAAAAACATTACATTTTTTTCTAATTCTGATTCAATAAAAATATTTCTTTTGAAAAGCAGACAAATAAGATAACTTATTACATATTACATCACTCATAAACTAATATTTTGTTGAACAATCCTTTTATGTTTTCGCTACAGTCAGGTGTTTTTAGTTTTCCTTCCTTTTTTAAGTCTCTAGTTATTTGAGTAACTGTTGTAAATTCAGCATTTTCTTTAATGAAAGGGTATGAATACATTGGAGCACAACTGTAATTAAATCCGAATCCAGTAACTTGTTAATCTCATGAATGCATATTTTATCTTGAACAGAACATAAACACCATATCAGAACACTTGAGACATTTCACCTCATTTTGAATTTGGTAACAGAGTGACGTTTACCAAATGTGTATTCTCATCTCTTCTCTTCCCAACTGCCTGTAAATGTGTGGTAAGTGAAGAGACCACTTGCTGGAGTTTTGTCTTTAGTTGCTCAACAATCCTGAACTTTTGTTGCGCTCTTTTTTTTTTGTTTGTTTGTTTGTTTTGTTTCATGATGAATGTTCTCTGTTGGTGAATAGTATGGGTTGCAGACAGGCCAGCTGTCTCCTGTGAAGCATGCTTATGTGATGGATGCAGTCACTGGTTTAGAATAATCTTGCTGAAATATACAAGGCCTTTTCTGAAAGAAACGTCATCTTAATGGGAGAATAATATACTGGTGTAAAACCTTAATGAACTTTTTATGTACAGTATGTTTAGTGAGGGAAATAAGTATTTAATCCCCTGCTGAATTTATAAGTTTGCCCAGTTCTTTAGAAATGAACAGAATCTAATTTTTATGGTTGTTTACTGATTATGGATAGAGATGGAAGTCAGAAGATCAAAATGTTACTGACCTGTAGCTGACTGTCCTTTCAGAGCAGTTTGGTCAACCTTTAGGTACAACCATTCACACCCCAGGCTGTAATCCTGGGTCAAATCCAACAGGTCTCTCAACAGCTAACATAATTTTTCCTTTTCATGTCATGCCTTGGGATTCTTCAGCGTAGCTTTGATTTCTACCCGCCTGACACTGTCAGCAAAGATAAGACCAGCCTCAACTTCATGTGCTCGATTCAAACAAATGCAGTACATGCAATTAAGTGCTGTGTTACTGGAATGTCCCCATTTCAATGGTTGAAATGGGCCACTTAGTTAGGCTACAGTCTAAACTGCTCAATACCTTTGTGAGATGACCTCAATCCAAATGTCTTGTTTGTACCAAAGAGAATAAGTATGTTACCACAATAAAAATGGAGCCAAGATTATTTTTTTCAAATGATAACTAATAATAAAATAACATCTTGTCTTGCACATTTAGCTCACTTCATTTTACTAGAATGACTCAACGAAAGGCAGCCTCTAAAATGTCTTCACTGTAATTTGGATTTTATAGTGCAGGGCGTGTTGTGCAGAGAGAAGTGATGTACCACGCATACATTTCCAACAATTTGTGCTAACTTTACATAGGCAAGTATTCAGCAAAGAAAATCCATACATGCATATCTACATTTTTTATTTATTCACCTGTGCACATCTGTTTCTAAAAATACTATGTGAAATTTCAGTAAAAAGAAATGGTCAATGATTTGCAAATCATTTAAACACTCATGATCAATAAAATTAACTGTCAATAGGTCAGTAACTTGGTTAGGTGAGAAAAGAGCAAATAAGATCCTGATTCATGCAGGAATTAAAACAAAGAATGCTTTGAGATTAAGAAGATTATTTGAGAAGAACATTTCTTTGTGTTGCAAAGAATCAATTGCTGAAAGGACTTGCAGAATCTGGAGAAATATGTATAGGGCATCTAATTTCTGCATGTCCTTTATGCATATGACAAAGCCAAAAACCAGTGCTGAATGGCTGGGATATTCAAGCCTTGAGACAGTACTGCATTAACAATGGGTACAACTGTGTTGTATGAGTTACCGCAATGACTCAGGAACACTTCAGAAAACAGTTTTCCATGATCTCAGCTCATCATTGCATCCACAAATGGAAGGTAAACCACTCTAAGCAAATTTTAGAAACACTCTTAAAACCATTTCTGGGCTCTTTAAAGATTTGTTCAAATAACATGGAAAATTGTCCTGTCCTGAGTGTCCTAACTCAAGTCTCTTTTAAAGAAAAGCTTTAGTCTTATCTTAGTAAAGCTTTTAGTGGAATATTTTTCAGAATGACTATTTTATTTTATTTTTTATTTAAGCTTAACATTTTTAATAAAATTTCCAGTATCTTCCTTTCCTTGATGTAAAAACATTTTACATTCTATGTAAAATGTGAATGTGTCATGTATGCATGTCTCAAGGGTTTGTGGTTTAGAGGTCTTGATGGGTAAATATGGGGTTATGGTTGTTCATGAGACTGGCTTTTACTGGCTGTAGAGAGAGCAGAGAAGTGTCAGGATGCGAGATGGATGCTGAATCAGCCTTCAGATCAACATGTGAAAATCTGAAAATCCAAATGTCCGTGGTGGAGCTTTAAGAATAATTTGATTGACGGTTGACCTGTTTTTCTTGTGTACATCAGTGCATTAATACAGGCGAGGGCCAGTTTGCATTATCTGCAGTTGTTAGGTAGCTACTCAGTGGAAGGATCCCTAGACTTTTATGAGGTCTATTGTGCTGGAAAAGCTGGTGGCACTTGACAGATTTTAGGTTTGTTTGCTAACAGTTGTTTCAGTTTGGTTTTGACAACCATCGATTGAGTTAGTGGCAACATATTGTGCAGGACAAGATGGAGTATACAGTTCCTCTGTGAAATGTGTCTCTGCTAAGTTCAGGATTCTCATCTTGTCGAGACACCTCCCTATTTCTGTTGCTATACTGTTTTGTTAAAGTCTTTCAGCAATCCCTTCAACAAAGCAAACAAACATAAATACAGCTGAATTTAAATCAAGGATTGGGCTCTTGATATAAGTCAGTGGAAAGAAGGTCTTATGTTTCATCTAGCCAATGGCAAACAGCAACACAGTAAATTTTCAAAAGGTTGAGATAATAGAGCCTTTGAGTTTTAGTTTAATGTAGACCATAACTACATTCAGTAGCACAACAATCTGTGGCTCCTGCACTGGCTGTGGAGTTGAATGAACACCTAAATAAAAATAGAACATAATGACCTTCACGGTTTACTGCAGTGCTATTTGATTGCATACTTGTGTACTTGTTATTGTTTCTGCTGCACAGATTGTTCAAGCTGAACTTTCCCTACAGTCATTAATGCATTCACTAACTAAAACGTTGTGCTTTATAAAAGGTAAAAAAAAAAAAAAAAAAAAAAAAAAAAAAAAAAAAAAAAAGCTATTTGTGTTTTCCAGTTGTTGACAAGACGTTTAAGTTGGACAATGTGCCAACATTTCACCCTCAAAGTCAGCGGTAAAACGGCATTTAATGCAGGTGGAATTTCCCTCTCTCACACCCCCTATCCACGGAGTTGTGGGCTCTTTGTGACCATTTGCACGCATTTTCTACTCCACAGGTTGGGAGGGAGGAGGGGGGATAAATACTTGTGTGGCGTTTGTTTGACGTGACACTCCCCCTGGTCGATGGGAGGTCGACGTCACCCTGCCAGCAGAGGAGTGGATGGCCTCTGCAATAAAAACACATGAAGAGAACTGAGGGAAAGGGGAAGATTGGCCGGGGACACGGCGTGGGTCTCTTTTTATTTCACTCCGCCGAATAGCCACGGACATGGCCGCCTTTTAAGCCAAGCAGGGACATATTGTCGGTAGCGAGAGTTGTGGCTGAAATACGTTGTTATGAGTGGCTTTCTTGGCTTTTGGAGCAGACAGAGAGAGATAACTGTACTGTATCCCAGCCCAGCGGATTGGAGTGAAAGTCCGCCATATTCTGCCTTACCACGCCCGGGAGTCGAGCTATTGGAAAATAAACGGACAGCTTCATGTGTTTTTCTCGCCGCCCTCTTCCACTGCTGGCAACTTGGAAACAAGGGATTTCAGTGATTGAAAAATATCAACATTCAGGACTTTAAAGAGAGAGGCTAGCCGGGCACAGATGACAATGCTTAACGAGATCACACAGAGCAGTACGGAGGATGTGTCTTAAAAGGATCTGTTGATCATATTGAGACGGAAAAGCAGATTAAACCAATTAAGACTGCACAGATATTCATTTGAAAGCGCTTTGGAGACTGTTGTGAAGCTATTGGGAGGCTCAGAAAGCGAACCGAAACGGGGGGGAGGGGGTCAGCTTTTCATATATCAGATTTTCCTTCTCTCCCACAATCTGAAAGCTGTTCAGACTCATTATAAGGGCGTCCACGCGTTATTCCACCACAAGCAGGCCTGCATGAGGACGTTATTTGGCTTTCACAGTCCTCTATTCCCCCTCCCCAAAACAAATGTGAAATCTGGATGACTCAGTAAGAGGGGGGAAGAAGCGTAAAAGTGCGTGTTTTGAAAAGGAGCGAGAATGACCCTGGAATCCATAATGGCGTGTTGCCTCAGCGAGGAGGCGAAGGAAGCCAGGCGGATCAACGACGAGATCGAAAGGCAGCTCCGCCGGGATAAGAGGGACGCACGCCGGGAGCTGAAACTGTTGCTTCTCGGTAAGTTCAGCAGAGGAGGGATGGGAGGGGGTGCAAACCCAAATTCCTCTCTGAAGGAAATAAAAAGCCATTGTCTGCGGGGGGCGTCTACTAATGGGGCTTCTCGTCTAGGTGAAATTGGGAAGTGGGTGGTTAAAATATCAGTGTTAGAGGAGTGAGTGCACAGATTTGGCCGCTCAGAGGGAGGCGATGCTGCCCAGCAATGGCCTGCATGGCTTCTAGTATCAAAACCACCTTATTTGAATAACTGGGAACAATTAGTATGAGGAAACAAATGCATATCACTCTGTTTTGTTTTTTTTAAACCCTCCGTGCTTTTTACTGGCCCAGCATTAAAATGTGCAGCCTGGACTGGAAGGCCTGACCAAGTGTTATGACAAATGTTGGCTGGGCCAAAGTCTGCGCTTTATTGGGTGTAATCAAGACACTTTTGCAGCTTAAAGCCGAACCATGGTAATGATTATATCACAGTTCTCTACAAAACTCAGGGGCCTTTTGTCCTCTGCTGAAACCTGCTTGTGATTGTGACAACACCTCTAAATAGTTATATTAATCTAATTTAGATCCCCCCCCCCCCCCCCAAACTCATTAAAATCCAACACCACACTATGGCATTATACAGAGAAATACAGTAAGTCGAATGAAATGAGTGGAATTCCTTGACTCTGTTGTCAGTGTCTCGTGGCTTCATCATAGTTCCAGCGAACTTCTCTTCTAATCCTGGTACCTGTACACTTACAATGTGTTGGGAGGGGAGTCTGTTGAAAGTATTAGTCATACTGAAGAATTGTGTGGAAAACAAGCCATCTACTTACCATCTAGTTTTTAATTTGATTTTCCTTGCAAAGCCCATTAAGCCCATAAGATGTCTGTGGTCCTATGCAATAGTGCCAAAAGTCTCTCTTCCTGATCCAATTCTCCCTTTTCTGATTTCCTTAGAAAAGACACAAAGGAAATGGTGTAACAAAAGCTGAACATTTAGACCTCTCCATGCTTGTTTTGTCTACTGAAGGCTTCCTCAGCAAACAGATGTATTAATTCCACTTTAAAGGATTTGAAGGTGCTGCCACTGCCAGGACCCTGGATAAGTATGGTTAAAGACTGCATTGTTATTGCCCCTTAATCTCTTCTAACACTCAACAATTTGCTCATTATTTAAACACTTGAACAGCCGATCACTTCAACAAAAATGTGCAAAACTGGCAACATAACAGGCGTCATTACCTTGTATGTTTTAAATGAGTCTCCATCTTCATGCTGCACAATATTTGACCATCTATGCCAAATAATTAATGACTCTTTCATATTTAATGCCTGATTTTGTGTTGTATCAGCCAATCACTGTGCTGTAAATTTGAGCTATTATATTTCAGCGTAGCATGCTTCAAATGAGGGGATGTTTACAGTTAATGTGTTTTAATATGGGGTCCTACAAAATATGCTGTAAGGTCCATGAAGGGGAGCTGAACATTTTCATGCATATCTTTCAATATTTATAAAGTTGCAGGCAAGTAGATCTGACTGGATCCAGCTTTTATGTAGATTTTAAGATGCAGATTTCTGCAGTTCGATGTTGCATGGAGAGACTTGTTAGAGTATGATTGGGAAATGTGAGACGGTCAGGGCTAAACCAAGACAACAGTCTTCATTTATCCACATGGCAAAGCGCACACACATACAATATACAACCCAGAACTCATATCATTTATTAGGTAGGTAACTCGTGATTTGCTATGAAATTATGTTCATGTGTGTGTATATACTTCATGTGGTCAAGTTGACCAAAGGAAGTTATGTGTGCTCTATTTGGTTCCAATAACCCATATTCTATACCCCTAAGTGCTTTATGGGTTTTTAAAGCCACTAATTGCTTTGACTCCCGCGGGACTTGAGCACTAAACTTGATTGGAGAGTTTGGTGCTCAAGTCCCGCAGGAGACTTTTTATCTCAGAGAAGTTTTCCTCGGATTGTATATCATGACTTTTTTTTTTTTTTTTAAAAAACAAATTGCCTTGGCTTTTAGACTGCACGCACAATATTTCAAAGCCACTAATTGCTCTGTCAACATGAACTGTATATTTTGAAATGTACACAACAGAGTAAGTGAGAGCAGTGCTAGCATGTAACCTATCCACTTTTTTATGCATCTAATATCCATTAAGAGCTTTTAAAGTAATGATGTTAATGCATTGAAATTAACTCATTTGGCTTTAACAGATTACCAGAAAGAAATTACCAGCAACAGTGAAAAGAGATTTTGTAGAATGAAGAGCTGCCAGGTAAACATCTTCTTTAGTTCATGCTGAAAAGTCAAATGTCCTTTTCATACGGCCCATTCAAGGCAAGACTGGGACACTTTAGTTGAGCATCAAGTGTAATGAGGAGAGTTGTACAGTGACTTAGAGTTGTTTTTTTTTTTTTTTTTTAAATTTAAAAAAAAAGTGAGAAAATGAAAGATATTTGAAGGGGAATACCAATGATGTAGGACCTCTCTGCGAGAAGCAACTGATATTGATCTCCAGCAGCATTGCATCATAAAAACAATCATTGAACATCCTAAAAGCTTGACTCAAAGGTAACTGTGCTTTTCTGTCTCTTAAATACTTCACCTCTCATCCAAAAGGCATTTTTAGTTTTAAACTTGACTGGGGAGGAGTTCCAGATTTTATAAGTTGTAGTTTGGCAATTAACAAGTGGGAGACAGTCACATTCATATGGCTTCAACAACCCTCAAGTGTGAATAGCATATAGAGCTTATAGGTGTTTTAATCTTTAAGGACCCAATCCATGAAAAAAGGTTAAGAAAAGACATATTTTTTTAAATATAAGGTATTTTACTTTTTCCTTGTGTAAAGAGAATTTAGTGATTTTTTTCTTTAGTTTTATTAATCATTTATTCCCATGAAATGTCAAATTTCTTATTGTGTAATCTTCTGCTCTTTGGTGTCTATTAAGGAAGACCTGTATTAATGACCAAGACATCTTAATCAGACCATCTCATAGTCCTGAAAAGTAGTGTGTAAGACGAGACTGTTCTATATTTTGCTGACTTGTGTAGTTAATATTTTAAGATATGTTTTCAACAATGTCCCAGCCCAGAAAAATCCACAAATCCATACAGTTAGATGGTTGATGCCAGTGTTATATCTCCTGTCCCTCCTGTAGTCAGCCACACAGGCTACTTAAAAAAAAACAAAAAAACTACATTAATGGTTTGTTTTTCCATATTGCAACAAAGCAATAAAATAGCATGAATTCATAGATATATTGTATATTTTGATGCTGTACAAACCTACTCTGATGAGGCCCTGTTGCTAATGCTGAGGTGACATGTTTGATAGCATTATTATTAGATTCAGCACACACATTTGTGAGTTAGGGTGGGTTTGTTTTTAAGCTTTATTAACTCGCATGGCTTTCCCATGGCTGCCTTCACCACATAATGGTACAGTACAGTAGCTGTCTGCCTAGTTAACTGACCTGATGCCTCGTTAACAACAGTTCAGGTATTATGGCTTGAATAAAACTATACATTGAAACAAAATGAGTATTTAAGACTAAGTAAGGCGAGTAAAGCTGTAATAGATCATATCAGTGAAATCAAGTTTTTTTTATTTGCTTTTTTTAACACCTGAAGTGATGAGGGAAAAAAAGGTCCCATGTCATCACACTTTTATATGCTGTCATTAAACTGTATTTTTTAGTACAGTTTTTAATTGAGACATATTGTGGCAGAAATGACATGTTTTACATTTAAACAACCTTAAGTGGGTAACATACAAATAAGCTCCTCATTCCTTTTTTTCTATTTATAAAATAAGTTGGTTTTTGTTTTTTTTGCTTTTTTTTGTTTTGGTTTTTTTTAAAAAAAAAAAAGCCATATGTGTGAAAGAAAGCAGATGCTGCATTGGCTGAACATTTAAGTTTGCAAACCTGTTTTGCTGTGGGATATTTAAGATCCCCACATTTTTTCTAAGAAAATCTGTCATTCAGGCATCGGATGTTAAGTGTGAACCCTGATGACAAGCAGTTCCATGTAGTAGATGTTTGATCACAAGGTTCTTAGAGCAACAGGACAGAAGATCACAGCTGCCTGCTCACTGGGAACCTTTGTTTAATTACTATAATGCAGCTATTAGAACAGATGCTGTTAAGAGTCTTTTCATCCGACATCCGAGAGTCAAAGTCAATGCTGAACAGTAACATGAGAAAAGTACTTTACTGCTATCACTGTTGGACAATTGAGATGTGGGTACATATATCTCCTGCACATTTGAACTTAAAGCCACATTGTAGGGTTTCTTAATGTCTCTTTACATGGTGGTAATGCATTGTGGAGTTCTTCATGGGGCAAAACATATAGTCCCCACAGTACAAAATTTTAATGTTCTGGGTTTCAATCTGTTGGTCAAAACAGTCCAAAAGAAAACTGTGACTAAATAATACATTTATATGATATAGACATGACTTCATGGATTGTCATTCATGTCTGAAAGACAGATGGGTTCAACCTAAATGATTATCGGCCTCATCTACATCTGATAAATTAATTTTAAAATTGCTCAATTACAAAACTGGCACAGGTCATCTCCAATCCTTAAGAGACCATCGGACCTAGTTTCTGATATCCTGCCCCCTTTAACATCCACACGTTTAGTTCACATACACAGACAAAATCAGATAAGTGGGATAGCAACAAGTGGGATTTGAAGATAAGTCACAAGAGTAACTGTAATTGAAGAACATTAAGAATATTGTAACATTTTAGTGTCAAGTTGTTCATATAATCTGTTATAAACATGTAAGTGTTCAGCTACACAATCACTGTGAATCTCTCTGTCCGACTGATGAGAGCAGTGGGAACGTTTTGCAAAGCCAAGTAGAATTTATATTTTGGCAGAAGTGGAAGTATCTTAAAGGACTTTTTTACATAGTGGCATCCTTTACAATTTCATCCTGAAGACAGAATTTACCGTTGCAAGTTTGAGTTTCCTGTTGGTGTCTTCTGCTGTCATCCCGACATAATTGTTTAGTGACTGTACAGTAGGATTGGTATGATACTAAAAATTCAAACTCAACACCAATACTAAGGATGGTGCTTGATACATGATACTGTTTTTGATACTACAGAGGGGAAAAACTATTTCTTTAATAAATCAAAGTCAAAACAAAAAAAAACACCACAGTTTATAGGATTAAAAATATAAATATAAGTAAAGACAACAGTGTGAAATAAATGTATTATTTTAAAGCAATGGAAAATACGAGTGCGTTTTTAACTTAGACAATGGTGAAGCGCAGAGAGGAGCAAAGTCAGAACCCGGCAGATAGTTAACTTTTGCTAGCGGTTATACTGGACACTGGAAACTGTTTGAAAGGAAACTGAAACTTTATCACCTCCTGATACTCCACAGATAATCCAAAACAATCCAGAGCGCATCATCTGCTTCCATGGAAGATGCCGTTCTGTTTGGATTCATATCGGCGCGTAAATCTGGAAGCATCGCTTCAAACTCCAAACAACGATCTTACTTACAGTATTTCTACCCTGTTTTTGGCTGCTGCCATTTTGAAAGTGCGTCAGTAGTGTAAATATTGGGTCCACCAAGTAGCTGCTGTAGGGAGAGGGGCTGCCCACTGCCATGCCTGATCAAAATGGTTGGGCGTGGTTGTTCCATGAGTGGCTTTTAAGTATCGATACTAATGTAAATTATTAACTAACTAGATACTACATTTTAGTATTGATTAGTATCTGAGTATCAATTTTTATTTATTTATTTTTGGACAACACTGCTGTACAGAAATACTCTAGCTCGTCCCAATAATTGGAACTTTTGTTAAGTCAGGATCAGAGCTGACAACAAAGACCGTGTCATGCATGTTGACAAGTACATTGGTGAAAAAAATATGTCAATGCTTAACTAAAAGGGTAAAGTAAAAAACTGTACTCTTGAGTTGAATCTTTTTTCAGGTTGGGACTTGCCACTGCTGGTGCTTTGGTGGATTTAAGGGCTTCTGAAATGCATAACTTGTACAAACACAAAGGGTTTTTCCATGACAAAGAGCAGCTTTCTTTCTTCGCTTTTTTCTTATCTGAGTGCAATGAGAGGCTTGGCGTGGTTACCTCAGATGTGATACTGATCCATAAAAATCAACCTCAAACAGGGGTTAATGCTAGATCACTGAATTGATTTTAGATTGTAACTCAGTGACTCAGTTGCTGCTGATAGTAAGCCGATATTTAGACCTTGTATATTAAATTTTCTCTGTATGTGTATGTAGACAGTTTGTTGGAGCTTTGCGAGAGCAGTTTTTTTTTTTTTTTTTTTTTTTACAAATGCGTCCTCTTGCCTTTGCGTATGCTTGAATCTTAAAGTTACCATGAAACTGCTGACAAAGTGCTATTTCTTTCCTATATACTTTTTTTTTTTTTTTTTTTTTTTTTTTTTAAAAGTACTGAGCATGCACATAATGGTGCCGCCAACTGGTTTGTTGAATACTTTTTTTTAACTCTTAAGGTCACAATTTTTACAAATTCCTGCAGTGACCGTATTTCAACAAAGACATGGAAAAGGAGGTTGATACTTGAAATCTGACTGCAATAGGTTACATACCTTTGAAGGATGGTAACCAAGCCTTTATAGAAGTAGAGATTATAAAGAATGTATTTTAAAGACGTTGATGGGAGACTTTTGGACCCAAAGAACACCCTAGTCTCCTCTGATTGGTTAGCTACACAGGCTTGAGCAGGCACAACTATATAGAAAAAATATAAATGTATAATTTTTCTTTGCAATCAGAGTTTAATTGTATCCAAGTAAAAATTGGCATGCACGTCAGCCTTCCTTTTTTTTTTTTTTTTTTTTTTTCCTTCAAAAAATTCAAAGTAAACAGAAATATGTCTCCTGGGGCAGATACTGATCATGAAAATATTTCATGGGGATCTTAAATGAGATTGGTTCTGAATGTTGACAGAAACTGCAGCTGACATGCTGCGATACCATACGATAAAGAATTGTTGTAAAATAACGGTGCTGCTTATGTGTTGGCTCATAGAGGTCCTGGCAAATTCAAAGTGGCTGGATGTTGATTTGAAGAGCACGAACACTGACACACTCAAACGTGTTGTGTTGCTGGATGGAACCCAGCACAAACCTACTATATAAATAAACTCTTTGTCCTCTTTCCTGTCTGCTTTCTCAGGCACTGGGGAAAGTGGGAAGAGCACATTCATCAAACAGATGAGAATTATCCATGGCGCTGGTTACTCCGACGAGGACAAAAGGGGTTTCACCAAACTGGTCTACCAGAACATCTTCACAGCCATGCAGGCCATGATTCGAGCCATGGAGACTCTTAAGATACCCTACAAATACGAGCACAACAAGGTAACTGATGTCCTTTCACTCAATCCGTGTGAATCCTCTTTTAACAGAAATGACAGTGGAAGCTATGGGTGACGAATAGTTGGAGAGAATGCGAGCAAGTCTCTACGAAATGAACAGAGCATGTTGCATATTTTTAGCGTGCCATCTATCTTATTGCGAACAGCCATCCATAATCATTTCCTGTTGTCCTGTTTTGTTTTTTTTTTACACTTCCTGTGTCCTTAAAGCACTCCAGCGCTCCATCACACCCTTTATATATTTGTATTTGCTTGCATGTTTTGCGTGCACTCAAATTCACATGTATGTTCTGCATATGCAAACAAATGCACACATGCAAACCGGCCAGAAGAATGTACTCTACTCAACCAAATTTGAACAACGCCGTTTCTTTTTTTTTTTTTTTTGTCTTTTTGTCATCTTTGTGCTTTATGTTGAACTTGTTATGTTTAGCTTCACAAGCTGCTGCAGTGGCCTCTTTTTTGTAGTTTATTCCCTGTGCTCTTGATGATTGAAAGGAAATGGCATGTAGGACTTGTCACCTTGGCAACACTTTTTATTAATCAGGCCAGTTCAGGTGTCAGCTGTGACCACATGTTTTCAGTTTCTTTTTGTGCCAGGCCACACTTTGGTTAGATGTTTGTTTAGTTGCTCGTTGGACAGCGACATACACCGCTTGAGAATCTTCACAAGGAAACGGTTTCAGTCCCAAAATTTCATTATGCATTAAATTTGCAATATAGCAGCCAGTCAAACAAGAGAGCCAGACCATGGACACCTATTCACCAAGTGTGTATGTAGTAACGCCACGCATGACAACTTTGTTTGGTCTGTGCTGGATCATCAGTCTGCAAACGCGCTTTCGCTTCCCTTCTTTTATGTGTATGCTTCTTAAGAATTATGCTGAAAGTGATTTCCTTTTTGTTTGTTTTAGTCTCCCTAAACACAACAATACAACAGTCTTTAGTGTTTTTTTTGTTTTTTTTTTTGTTTCATTCCACAGTAATTTTAGTTAACCACTTCTGTTATGATCAGTTATAATAATAGTTATGAGGTGCAAAAGCAATGATTAATGAAAGTTATATTTTGCTGTCCTTTAATTATTTATATTTATGCTTTTCATAGAGATCATAAATAGCATGTTGAAATCAATCTTGAAGGCAAAGCTTAATAACTTCAGGTGTCAGAAGACAGTATCAACTCAGAAACACAGCTGTGTCACTGAGTTAGACTCCTTCAATCTGGAAATATACCATTCAGTGATTTGTGAGGTTAGCAAGGAAAAAACACCTCGCAGCACTCAGCTCAGGTTATTGTCTCCTCCAAACTTGTACATTAAATCAGGTTCCACTCTGTGATGTTATTCTGGATTTCAGAGTTGGGAATATGAAATTCTGGGGTGATTTTTTTTTTTTTTGCTTTGTCATTGACAACAAATATTCATCAGCAGCCAAATTAAAAAAAAAAAAATTAAAAAGTCTAATTCTCCATTAGCAGTTTATTTAATGATTTTACATACAAACAATGTGACTGCTAGTAGATTGATGGTTAGTTAGGGTATAAAAGATTGTGTTTAAGCCGGTCAGTCAGTGTATTGGCAGGGTTTTGTGATTTTTGCAGAAGAGTATGAAACGTCATCATCGTGCTGTAGAACAGCATAACACACAGCCTGCTAGGATTTAATTAGTGAATGGAAAATCATCCCCATTTGGGTTTAATTAATGGTTGATTGATACAGATACTAACTTTGAAGATCAAATGATCTGTCCTGCCAAGTGAGCTATTTGTACCAAACATGCATTCCTCTGTTTTTATATAAGGTGTCAGTGGGAAGTGTTTGTTTGACAAAGGTCACTAACATCACAAAGGAAGTGAAATTGAAAGCTGTCTGTGTATGTTTTTACTGTCTTCTTGGTCATTTACAGTAATTCTATCGTAGACTGCAGGCTCATCAGATCCATCCAATCGAGCAGCCATCATGACCATCACATTTTGCCCATTTGTGGTTCAGATTGTGTAGCTGACTCTCTAAACTCTTCTTGTTGAAGACTGAAACCACATTTTATGCCCTGCTGCTGGCCTTTAAGGTCTGCATTAGCAGTTTAACATTACTGCTGTGTATCCATGTTAGCATTAAAGCTGTTTGACAGTTATGTGTTAAAAGTAATTTTGGGAAAAATAATTATTGTAAGTTTTATTAAAATAATATTTTATGCATATTTTTACAGTTTCAGAATTATCTTTGTATGTTTTATCCCAGCACACTATATATTTAACATGTAGTTGTTGTCTTGTGTAAAGTGAAAGGTAATGAATAAGAGTTATTTATCTTTCTCATGGTGGTTGCCATGTGCAGTGTTTACCAACAAACCCTGATGCTAAAATATTATCGCAATGCTTATCTGTTTTAAAGTGGCCTGTCAAAACCATACGCTGCTTCCTACTGCACATGTGGGAATGTTTCCTATTTAATTTTAATATGTAGTTTAAAATCCCATTTAACATAAGAAAGAGAGTTTCTCAGTGTTGCTGAGTGGAAGTGATGTTAACCACAACATAAATGTCAAGAATTCAACCTGTGTGTGAAACTGTTTCAGCGCTGAGGCCCATGTCGGTCCCTATAACATGGGACAAAGGAGATTTTTTTTTATTAAGAATCTGAGGCAGCAAAACTTTCAACTTAATTTTCTTAAAACCTCCGGTGGGATTTGAGCTCTGGATATTCAGTCCATGCTGAGCCTCAGGGTACAAAGTAATTTCTGAGTTTAGAAAATGTCAATAAGTGAGAAAACTGAAGAATTGATGATTAGGATTCACGACCTGTGCTGTGACTTTTTTTTTTTTTTTTTTTTTTTTAATCTTATTGAAAAAGTTTTATTCATGTGTTGTGCTGTTGCATAAACTTCTTTTCGGATGTGTTCTTCATCAGGGTAACGCCAACATTGTGAGAGAGGTGGACGTAGAAAAGGTCACCATGCTTGGGAATCCTTACGTAGACGCAATCAAGAGCTTGTGGAATGACCCAGGTATCCAGGAGTGTTACGATCGACGGAGGGAGTACCAGCTCTCAGACTCCACAAAATAGTGAGCAAAATTAAAACTATAAAGGAAGTCCGACAATTGATGGTGAAGTTTTCCAACGATAATGAATCCTGGGTTTTTTTTATTCCCTGTCTCTCTAGTTATCTGAACGCGCTGGACCGCATCGCTGTACCCTCCTATCTTCCCACCCAACAAGATGTGTTGAGGGTTCGAGTCCCAACTACAGGCATTATTGAATATCCATTTGATCTTCAGAGCGTCATATTTAGGTGAGAATTTGACCCAAAAAAAAGCAAAAAAGGATTGTGAATTTTTTATGGTCCGAGCGATGTGTTGAAGAGTGGATCTGATTAGTGAAACATACTTTGCAGCGTTCTACACTTCAGAGTATAAGTGCAGAATACGACTAAACTTAACTTTTGATTTGGTGGAAAGACAAACAGGCTTTTTTTTCCCCACCAGATAATTAAATTTCCATTTCAAAAAATGTGGAAATGTTGGTGTGAAAATTCCCATTGTGGCATTGCTGCACTTAAAGCGAGTCATCATCTTTTAAACACTCAAATCTTCTTTTAGTTGTGTTTTCAACTCCAAATACTTCAATAAATCACTGAAAGTGCAACTTTGTTAAACAGTTTCATTTTCAGTTTTCAAGAATATTCCATAGCGAGTTCCCCATCTGTACTCACACTTTTAGTATTACAGTAGAAGATTCACAACTTAATGCCACAGTCCCTTGGAAGTTTCACCCAGATGATCTACAGCAGGGCTATTCAACTCGTGACCCACAGGCCAGAACCAGCCCATCAGTCTACCTGGACTGACCCACCTCTTAACTACTCTAAATGGTAAATTAATCATTTAATAGCAGAGACCAAACTGTAAGTCACTCTTGATATTTCGGGACACTACGTAGCACTGCCGTAGCACTGTTGAGAGTTGAAGACACCGGCTTCATATGAAAACGTCACATTTAAAAGAGAAGATGTTGGCAGTGAAAACAGAAAATTGGATTGCAGCACTGATGCGTACGCACACAATGCCAACGCCATGTGCAGAAACATAAAACTCCTTAAACATCTGAGGATCAGTCTTAACACAGAAGCAGAAGGGCTGAGGTCATGTTGAGGCAACATTAAGAGGAGAAGAACAGGTGCTGCTAAGGTGGAGAGACATTACTCAGAGTCCCTCGGCGCTGCAGGCGGGTACTGCCGGGTACTATCAAGTGGAGCTGTTGAATATGTGTGGCAATATCACCATTTTTTACGTCAGTTTGATGCTAGGTTTAAGTTTTTGTGCTGATATTTAAACAACAGGAGTTCCCTGCAAACATAAAACTAAGGCTTCCTGTTTTGCTCAAACGTGCAGTCAGAAAAAGGGTTAGGAAAAAAGTTGTGAAATACATAAATACTACAATAAATAACTACATACTTTCTAGCAGAGTAGATCATTACTTAGACCAGGTGTTATTGAACTATTCAATACTTGGTACCAGACCCACTGTGAGCTCTTAAAAGGTAGTCTATTTTTTTTCCCATTAATAGATACGATGCAGAATAACATCAATAACTCAATTTCTTTGTCTGATGATTAACTGAATAATTGTAAATGCAGGGATAAATAGATGCTGAGGTGTGTGTCCCTGGTCAGTTATTGTGTGCATAATGTACACATTAAAAATCTCAGCATCTACTCAGTGAGTAAAGAATATTATGTGCAGAGGCATTCCAGGAGAACCCAGGGTCATTTCTCAACAAATATCCACCAGGTTCTAATGCTTGGCAGAGGAAAGAAGAAAAAAAACACTTAGTTAAATCTACCAGCAGTTTCTTTTTGCACTTTTGTTTTTATTAGTCTTAGAGAGCTTGATGACCAGAAAAATATTAAGTTTTTAAACCATAAACTGGTTACATTTTCTCTCTTACACTAAAATCCAGCAGGGAATGTTACTGTGGTTTTAAGAAAATGTGATTTTAGATAAAAATGTGATGTTTTATGTTCATTTTGTGTTTGATATATAAGTGTAACAGTGGAAGGAAATATGTGGCCCACCGAATAAAGCCCTCAAACAATTTGGTTTATGGGAAAATGTAGATTAATAGACCTGATCTACTGTCTCGTGGCGCTGATTCCCCTTTCCTCTACAACGCCATGCTGCGTCTGTCAAAGTATTTTTTTCCATGGAGCACACTCAGTGACTCATTTCTCTCTCCTGGACGGTGCTGCCTCAACAGGATGGTGGATGTTGGAGGTCAGAGGTCAGAGAGGAGGAAGTGGATTCACTGCTTTGAGAACGTCACATCTATCATGTTCCTGGTTGCGCTCAGCGAGTACGACCAAGTCTTGGTGGAATCCGATAATGAGGTGATTTATCTTCTTTGTATTAAAAAAAATCAATCTCAATGTGACTCATTGATGGGATACTTGGAACAGTTTTATATTGTTTGATCAGAAGTAGAACATTCTATTCTATTCTACAGTCATTTAGCAGACGCTTTCATCCAAAGCAACTTACATATGAGTGAGAACAACACAAGCACCAAATCAAACAGTAGAGGACATCGTAGGAAGGTGCTGGTGGACTGTCCACTTGGATGCAGATCCTTGCATGAAGTGCTACAGGCTGTTTGTTTACTCTCTTCCCACTACATAATATCACCTATGTTACAATACAAAGAATTAATACCATAAAGTTTGTTGCAAAGAACTGGGCTAAGTTCTCCAATTCTCCAATAAATACAGCCATACTAAGTGTTGAAGTGCTTATTGAAGAGCTGAGTCTTCAGCTTGCTCTTAAAAACATGACACTAAGGTCATGTCACTAAGGTTAATTTAAAAAAAAAAAAAAAAAAAATTTGTTGAAAATAACAGCAATGAAATTGTCCTCCAGCTTGGATTAGGACCACCACTCAGGCAGCGTTTGTGGGTGCCACCTCAGGCCACATCTCCTTCTGTAGAGAATATGCGCGTGTTCGTTAGTTTGTTAACAGTGGATTAATGGGTGTGTGTGGGTGCGTTCATGTGTGTGTTGTCTGCACTCACGTGTTAGTTCAAATGTTCATATTGCACAACAAGAGGACACACCAGCGACATGTCCTTTATATTCTGATGTCAGTGGATTTTTTTTTTTTTAATAAAATAAAGTAAAAGTTGGTGAAGGTGCTTCAATGCTCTGCAAAATGTTGTTCAGTTTAACACTAAGTGACATGGCTGCCCTTTTCTCATTGTTATTGGTAAATATTTTATAAAAATCTCTTGTTAATAGGATGAAAAACAGGTTTAATTAAGCCATTAAGCGCTTCTCCTTGTCTCTTTTTTGTTTCTCTCTGTGTTCGCTACGCTACTCGCTTCCTTTCACACCCTCTGTGTAGAATCGGATGGAGGAGAGTAAAGCTCTGTTTAGGACGATAATCACGTATCCCTGGTTCCAAAACTCCTCAGTCATCCTGTTTCTCAACAAGAAAGACCTTCTGGAAGAGAAGATCATATACTCACATCTGGTTGACTACTTCCCAGAGTACGATGGTGAGTAGCAGTACTTTGAAACCAAACACTCAGACTTTCTTGGGGGGGTTTGTTTGCAAAGAGTTTCTGTATGCAAAGTTATTTGATAGAAGTTTCCTTTAAAGACTCTTGAAGACAAAAAAATTTCCAAGAACTCTCCCGTCAGAGATTTTTTAATTTGCACATTTCTGTATGGAAGTTGTATGAAATGGAAAGTAGTTGGCTTGTAGCTCGTGAGGAAGAGCAGTCGGCTTTCAACTGGAAAGTTAGATCGATTCCAGGCTTCCTGACTCGCGCTGAAGGGTCATTGGGCAAGACACTGAACCCAAAGTTACCCCCTGATGTGCCTATGTGGATGGATGAATGTACCATGTAGTTTACAGCACTTTGACTGGTCAGTATGAGTGGAAAAGCACTGTAAGTACAGGTCATTTACTATTTGGTGTCACCTGCTGACTTGTGCATGTTTTAAGACCTCAAGCGACTGCTGTCATCTTGGTCTTTTAAAACCAGAAGTTATGAGAAAGCAGCTGAGAACAACTTGTCACTTGTAAGCAACACTGACATGATCAATAACCTGATTTAGTGTCCATTTTACTCTAAGTAGGGACCATAGTGTCCATGTTGACATGATGCTCAGGTGTCAAACTTGACATGATTTAAGCATATAAATTATTAAGGAAAAGTCTGCAAAAGAAACACAGTTCGTTTGTTCTTTGGTGTTTTTTCCTGTTGATCCTCAGAGTCCCGGTTTACATTCCTGCATCATACCTTTTTCTGTGGCTTACAGCTGCATCTACATTTCCTGTCCAGCGTATGGCTAAAACTGAGCTGCAGGAACTAAGTTGTGTTGATCTGATGAGAATGTTATACTGTTCTCGTCTGATTACCAGTCAGCTAATCCAAGATTTGCAATGAGGTGTTTACATTAAAAAAAAAAAAAAAACTAGTCTCACCACAATTACAGAGGCTGTACGGTTTGTCATCGCAGCCACTATTCACCTTTAATTCTCTTTGATTTCCTCACATTTGACCCTATTCTTCCCTTTCCAGGTCCACAGAGGGATGCCCAAGCAGCTCGAGAATTCATCCTCAAGATGTTTGTGGATCTGAATCCAGACAGCGATAAGATCATCTACTCTCACTTCACCTGTGCCACCGACACAGAGAACATCCGTTTTGTCTTTGCCGCTGTCAAAGACACCATCCTGCAGCTCAACCTAAAGGAGTACAACCTGGTGTAGAGCGCGGCAGGGCGTGTGGCCACAGACCCTCAACACACAATGACTGACGCAATTTATGAAAAGATAGATAATGCACTCACATGCGCGCACACAGAGAAATATCTGAGGAAAACGGCATCTAATGGCTGCATAATACTAATTTATTTGCCATTTGTTGATCTCTTGGTCCCTGGGGGGTGAACAAATGATCTTGATATTTAAGGAGATGATGGGAAGCAGGGGGAGGGGCCAGGATATTTGCAAGAGTTGGGGAAGAAGCTGATAATAAATGCAGCATGCTCCATCCCTCCTGCCTTTTTTTTTTTTTTTTTTTTTTAACCCTCCTTCCTAACTGTCATTTCATTCGGAGGATTCATCGAAGGCTTTTGCCCAACAGGAAATGATGTAAGAGACTTGTATTTGTAAATTTCTTTTTGCTTTAACAGACTGATTGGCAAGTGTATTGTTAAGTAGGCATAAACTGTGATTTTTAAATTATTTCAGATTGATTTGATATTATCTTCAATTATTATAATTCTAATTATTGTCACATAAACTTTGGTACCATTTAAATAAGCGTGACTTAGGAGTCACATTCCCTGCACACAAGTGTTTATAGTCTCTTCCCACGAGATGGGCTTGTGGTATATCACAACCATGAAGTTCTTGACTGTGAAACTGGCTTTAAAGACATTTCCTTAGCAAGATGATGGGGAAACTCACAGCTGCTCTATCATGTCAAAGGGGAATGAAACTGGCGGAAGCCACTTTACACAGACTGAAGGGAACAGAGATGAGGATCCACGAGACAGCGTTATTAAATGATTACATTCATCTGTGCCACATTAATGCTTTTTTTATTATGGTAATGTGTATGTTTACTGCCAATGCCAAAACAACTCAAGCCCCAGACTCCACTCAGCTGTGTTATCTACTTCAGTGAAACAAGAGGTGTTGAGTGAAGCAAAGGGCAGGGCTATTAGCGCCGAAGGAAGGGACTGATTGACATAACTAACCCCCCCCCCCCCCCCCCCCCCCCCCCGGCCAAAAAATCTTTTGCGCTCTCTCTTTTTCTTTCAACACAGTTAAGCTGTATCTTTGTAATTGTCCAATCACAGCCCGGCTGTCTTGACTGTTGTAGTTGAATATCAGTGGAGAATAAATTTGGCTAGTTGCTGTGTAGAGGGCAGAGTGTTGACGTTCAGTTTGTACCAAAGTAAGCCCTTCCTGTTTATGATTGGCACCTTTTTAACTTACAATTCCCAAGTATTTTTTGTAACAGTTCTGTAAAACATTAGCCTGTAAATTACATTTATTGAGGCATAGTGCAATTACGAATGCTATAATCATTGTACATACATCTTTTTCTCACTTTCTCTGTGTGTGTGTGTGTGTGTGTGTGTGTGTGTGTGTGTGTGTGTGTGTGTGTGTGTGTGTGTGTAAATAATGGGGCATCTATGCTGGCTTTGTAATCATTACTTTTTGGCAGACTGAATGTGCGGTATTGAAAATATGTATCTATGTAATTGTATTGTATGTCTAATGGCTAATTCATTTTTGGAGACAAAAAAAAGTTATTTACATATTTTGTTTTTGTTCCTTTTTTGAAGAGGAGAATGTAAAATTATTGTTAGTTCCAGTTTTATTTTTCAACAAAGAAACATTATTCAGCTTCAGAGTTGCATTATGAAGAATATTGCTATCAGATATAAGATTAATTGGAAGGCCAGTGCTAACGCTAGATGTTTTTGTTGAACTGACTTTTGTATGACAAACTGCAGACTGAATCATAACCACAGAGCTTATGATAATAATTAGGTTAATAACTGGCCTCAGGAATAGAGTATTTGTGGCATAATAGGTGTAAATTGCACCACTTAGTGATTCTCATACCCATATGTTGGATTTGATTACACAGCCTCCTTTTAATGAAAGATCCTTCGCCTATCCTGCACACCTTGTGGCCCTGAATACTCCTCTCCCCATCACCAAGCACATTTGCTAGCAGGATTTCTTATTTAATCAGTATTGTTAAGCCAACATGGACAATGGGAAGGTCACATGTTACACTAAAAAAACCAAAAAAAAACTTGTCATCTCTCCAAAACACACCTGGTGTTTTAAGTCCCCAGTCAGTGATGGCCATTAGTATAGCTGGCCTTATTATGATGAAGGATGGTTAATTTTCTCAATTGTGCTTGTTTCCCATCTTGGTTACCACAATTTGATTAGAATTTGGAGTCTTAATTTAGACCTAATTTAATATTAAGATCATTGAAACCAATTAACAACACCTCACATGTACATATTGCCTTATCAAACTGTGCCTCTGAAGTCTCATGCAAGGCACCTGTGTTTTTATGACCAGTGAAGCTCCTGCAGCTGGTAATGCCCGTTGTGCAGCTGGAGGATTGTTTAGTCTTGGCTTCGACATTCTATGCTGTGAGAAAAGCTAAGGAACAGCTTTGAAATGTAGCTCATGTAGCTATTGTGACATAATTACAGGACATTACAAGTGTATTATGCGCAAACTGTTATCAGAACTTGCTTTGTATTTTTGCAAAGTTGTCACACCAGATTCTTGTCTTAAAGTCTGCACTACAGTGCATTATGATGCATTGAACTGCCTGATGTGAGGGGGCTTGAACAGCAGAGCTCCGACACGTCAGGTTTTGTAGAATCTACTCATAAGGTGTCGCAATCATTAGCAGCCACCAACTGAGCAGTTTTTTTTTTGTGGTTTTTTTCGGGTTTTTTTGGCTACGCGCTGGCATCTCCTGGCTATTTTGGCAGGTAAGCAACCCCTCACTCTGAGGCCCTGCTGTGTTCAGATATTTCAGCTGGCTGGTTAATTGCACTTGACAGTGGTTAGTTTTGGCAGGTAAACCCACTGCAACAAGTCAATTTTCCTGTCCAGTTCACATTATACTCAGAAAATAAAGATTTTTTTCCAGTCGCCACTTGTCAACAGCATGGCTCAGTGGGACAGATTAACATTTTGCTGAAAGTTAAATGCTGTCTATGCGATTCTGCTCATTGCCAGGGAAGATATTTTGAGGCTGGACTATAGTTTCCACTTATCAGTGTTGATGATCTGTTGTTGTGGGCTTGTAGTAATCAGTAACTTGTGTCCCCGCTGTTGTGAAGTGGATATTTACACTCTCCTTATTTAAAGGGAAGATCCTACTGTAAACAATTCACATGCTCCGTTCTAGCAGACTACACAGGTATGTCTGAGAGCTAATAAAGAGGCTCACAAAGTGCAAAATGATCTGAAATCTAAGCTTAATGTCTCGGTTTAGATATTTCTTTGCTTTTTTTTACAGTCAAAAATAAATTGCAACAAAACTGAATTATCCTTGCCAATGTATAAAGTATGAATGGAGTCTGGATGGATGGATGTGAGCCAAAACCTGTTCATGTACTCTGAGGGAGTACTGGGAGTTCTTTTGAGGTTGAATTGTCCTTTTAAACAAGTAAAAACTCCAACCAATGTGGGTCAATGGTTGAGGTGTCATTTTCAATGTATAGAACACAGGTTTAGGGTCTACTTCCTATCAATTGCTTTTTGCTCAAGTATCAGATGCATGTTACACATGCTTTCAGCTGGAGTACTTTTGGACATATTTGCGTCTGAATCTTGAAGATATGAAATTTAATGACTGATTTTTGAACAATGTTATTTCTTGCTAATTGTTTCCTGTGTCCATACACTCCCAATCTCTCAACGTGTTTCTGAATGAAGCAACGCGTTTCTTTTCAACTCTTCTCTCAGTTTATTTAATCCAGGATGTAGTTTACAGACCTTTAATGGGCCTGAAAATGGAAGAGATGAGCAGCGAGTCTTCTAATTAAATAATATGTAAATCAAGGCTGGATGTGCTCTGAGGTTTACAAGAAATGAAAAGCAAAACCTATAAAAAATATTTAGGCAACAATATTTGGTTCTCTAGACAAGATCCTGCGTGTCCCAGTGCACTGATGTGTGCAAGAAAACTGTGGACATTCATATCAAGGTTTCCTCCCAACAGAACGACCTAAAATGTTAGTTTAATCTAATTTTTCTCCTTTTTTTTCACCAGTTTTCTGAAAACATAGTAAGAAACCTGGCTCTGGTTTGACTTGTACTGGACAATAAGACAGTATCTCCATTATTCACCATGTTATTACTGGAGGGTTATACGATTAAGTCTTTTTCATCCGCTCATGTTTTAGGAAATCCTTCCATCTCTTCAGGTTTGGAAACCTCAGTGTCATTCTCCTGAATAAGCCTGATTTCGTCAGCTCCACATGTGCGTATAGGATGCGTAAATGCGCCATGAGGTCATGCGGGATGCGACTCCAACTCTCCTTCATCTCCTCAAGGTGAACCCTCCAGACTCCTAGCGGCAGATGGGTAGAAAAGCGTGCAGAGGTACGGGCATAAGCGGCGGAACTCTACTTCCCCTTTTCCAATGAAACTGTGGGAACTATGGAGCATGTTTTTACTCTCTTACCCGTTTCATACATATCTGACGCCTGTGTGTAGCTGCCGAGCATACCTAATGTTTTCTTATAAAGATATGCACTCCATGGTGGCAAAGATTGTTATGCGAACTGTATTGACTGTGGAGGTGACTTCCCATTTTATCCTCCTCTATTTGCGGCCACTACCACGCCCTCCCCTCTGGCCAGGAATAAAGTTGATCCAAGAGCCTTTCAGGTTCAGACTAACCGCCGCTTTTCTCCAAGAGCCTCCCAAAGGAAAAGAGAAAATCCCTTTCAAAGTTTTATCCTGCCTCTTAGCTTCTGAACACTGAAACCTTTTGGCTTTAAGGAGGATAAAGAAGAAAACAAAGCTACGTTTACCTGCTTGTCGTTGCTCACACAGCTTTAAAACATTTTAAAGAAAAGGGAACATCAGTCCTGAAGATGCGCTGCGCCATTTCTCCTTGAACCTTCAAAGTTCTGAGCTGCGACTTGTTCTCTGACACCACTTCCAAAGACTGCAAAAGTTTTCCCATTTACAGCTGAGGGGCCACTGTAAGGAGCGAGCTGGTCACTTTGGATGATGGCTGGGTGTTGTGTGTCGGCGGAGGACCGGGAAACCAAGAGGATCAACGACGCGATCGAGGAGCAGCTGCGGAGAGACAAGAAGGACTCTCGCAGGGAGCTGAAGCTGCTGCTGTTAGGTGAGCATCACTCAGCAGGACAACCATGTGGCCTTCTCAACACTGGCTTGTAACACTCGATGAGTTATTCATACATGGGTTTGCGTTTTCTTCGAAAACATTCATTTCAAGTTCCTTAAAACAAGTAAAAACTTCATGTCGTCTTTATTTTTCATTTCGCCATTTAAGAGGAGGTGTGAACTCCTCCAAGACGCTCGGTGGACAGTGAAGCTTTGGATTTGCTGTTATCTTGAAGCTTTTTGACCACACATATGAGCAGGCAGGTTTTATGACCAGTGGGACTAAATCCCTAATTATGAAAATAAAAAGTAATTTTCCTATTAAGTATAGATTTTTAAAATGTAGTTTAAGTCAAAACACTTTATGAGGGAGATAAATGGCTGTTTGATTGTTTCATAGATGTAAGCACGCAAGTTTAAGGTTGAGACCATTTTTGGCCTACTTAAAGTAAGAGTCTTCCATTTGTCACTTCTTGTCTGCTTCTTGTCTGATCTTCTCTCTCGAGCCCACCGGTTCGTTGCGCGCGGGCTCCGAGATGAGTCGAGGATTTTGTGCACCGGAAGATTAAAATCTTCATTTCTATAATTGACAGCCAGGTATAAGGTACCTAAAACAGCATTGCAGACAGAAAAGAAGCTGGTTTGGGAAAAGCATTGCGTTAGATGAACTGTGGGTTCACTCCAGGAAGAAGCGCGCGTCACTCTGCTTATTCCTCGCCTGAACAGTGAATAGAAAGACAATTATTAATAAAGGGAAATAATTAGATGTCTTTGTGAAAGCTAGTCTACATTACTGCTAATGTATTATCTTTCATTAACAGTATAGAAAATAAGTTTAAACATTTAGAATTGAGTATTTTGCTGGCGCATAAATATGGGAATATGGAGCAGGGAGTGATCACAGAAACATTCACAGGCCTTTTGTCATTAATATTCACTTTTCCGTGTTACTGAAGTGCGCAAAGCTCATATGCCTGAATAAAGATAGTTTCTGTTTATGTTGTGGATGTTGGAAGCAGCTGTTTTGTCTATACCGTCAAACAATCCAAAAAAGAAAAACGGGATGTTTCCACTTGCATCCATGGTTTATTGCATTTGTCAGAACTTTTTTTTTCTTTTAACTTACGGCAGCTGCGTGGGAGCGTTTCAGGGACGCGGCTTTCTGTCACTCAGTGGTGTGTTAGAAAGCCATAACTAGCTGCTGTGGGTGCGCCTCATGCAAAATAATGCAAATCCATCATGGAGCAGAACATGAGCCTCAAGTTTGCAAATACTGTTCTTTCAAAGGCAGTTTTCACTCAAAAGCAGGTGTTGCCCACACCACCTCAACCAGCATTTCCAATAAATCTCATTTACTTAATTCACATTTTATTATCAGTGAGCAAAAACTTAAGTGGGAAAACCAAAGCAAGCTGCTGAAGTGGTCAAACATACACCAGTTTGTCAGTACGATTCATTTACCTGGTCAGAGTGACTCAGTTCTCAGTGGATTTAATTAAGATGACCACAGTCACAGTCACAGGCCTACAGAGAGTATGAGCAGCGTGGAGACAGAAAATAACACATTAAGATTCTGCCTTGTTACACTGGGATCGCTCCTCATAGAGCCATGAAACAAACAAACAATCTCAAGAAAAAATTAATGAAAGACTTAAACTTATCAGAAATAAGAATGTACAACAATTTGACCAAAAAAAAAAAAAAAAACAAAAAAAAAAAACAGCATTAAAGAGAAAAAAGAAAAGATTTTTCACACGTTGCTCTTTACAAAAAGATTGAGTTTTATGTTTTGGTGTTTACAAACGTAAAAAACACAGATGAGATAGTAGAAAAACTGATGAACATATCAGACCCCTGACCCAAAGCGTACAAGGGCCCTATAGAAGAGCTTCTGTTAAAAGCAGCAACATTTCTTGTTGTCAGTCAGGGCACCAGAAAGATGCACAAAACAAGTGAGATGCAAACAAGAGTTGTGAGATTCCTACAAAGGCATATATTTACCCAAAACAAATATATCAAGACTTAAGTATCTACCCTGTGACTCACCTTAATAGGGAAGAACATACACACTTTAGACATAAAACCTATTGTAAAACTAGGCTTGACCTAACAACAGAAACACATTACAATAAAGAGACCTTTAAGACATATTTAGCTAAGTGTCTTTTTCCTTTGGATTTTGCCCCCAAATTAATATCCATAGCTTAAAATAAAAAAAAAACCCAACTGATATTTTGTCAAAAGAATGTATGTAAATGAGATTTCAGGCTGTTTGCTGTATCGCCATTCATACTTTTGGAAATCAGTTTGTTGTAGTGACTCCATGTTTTGCATCTTGGACTTTTCTGATCTGACAAAAACGTTTCAGTTCCACAAACACAAATGAAAAAAGAAATTCTAACAATAATAATTATTAAAGGATTTTCCACTTTTTTCTTGATACAAGAGAACAGTATTGCTCTCTACCTCCAAAGATAGCGCTTCTAAAATCAAACTATCTAAAAGTAACTATATAAAATAGCAGCTTCTGGTCCCTAATTATCTATTTTCAACATATGTAATGAGCAGATCCTGTCTAGAAAAGTTTCATTCTGCCCCCAACATCACTGATGGGTCAATGGAAGAGCAGCAAGATTTAGAAAGAAAAAAAAAAAGCTGTTTAAATTTTCAATTTAATCAACTTTTTGCAATTTCTTGCATACGTAGCCCTCACTCCAATCGTCATGATGTGCTTTGAGAGATTGCTCATGGCTCGTATTGATCCCACTGTGGACCCACACCAGTATGCGTGTAGAACTGATTCACAGAGGATGCCATTTCTTCTGTGGTCCATACAGTCCTCCCCCACTTAAAAAACAAGGACTCCTGTTTGTGGATTTTACATCAGGGTTTAACAGCAGCATTACAGATCCACAAACGTGGGACTCTTGGACTGTGGTCCACTCTTTGCAATTGGCTCCTGGACTTCCTGACGGGCTACAGACCATGAAGATCCATGGCATCTCCTCTTCCCTCATTACCCTCTGTGTGCTGACCCCCCTCTCCTGTTCACTCTGCTAACACACAGCTGCTCAGCACAACATCTGAGCTGCTTCATTGTGAAGGTTGCAGATGATACAGGTGGTCGTATTGCCAACAGCGACGAGCCCGACTACAGGCAGGAGGTGAAACATCTGGAGGGTTAGTGCAGAGATAGCAACCATCAATGTGAAGAAGACCAAGGAGATGATTGTGGACTTCAGAAGGGGGAAGGTATTCTCCCCCTTCTCCCCCTTCTCCCCTGCACATCAGAGGTACAGTGGTCTCTACCTTCAGGTACCTGGATATCCATGTCACAGACAACTTTCCCTGGAACAACAACACTACCCGCTTCATCAGGGAGGCACAAGAGCAGCTCCACTTCCTCAGGAGGCTGAGCCGGGCCAGACTGGGGTGCTTAATCCTGACATCTTCTTATAGATGTGTGGTGGAGAGTGTCTTGTGTTCCTGCATCACGGTGTGGCACGGAGGCTGCTCAGTGGTGGAGAAGAAGCTTCTGCAGAGGGTGGTGAACAGAGGATTGTGGGACACACTTACATACATTTACATATCTAGATGCAGGAAAAGGGCCTCCTGCATCATGAAGGATGCCACTCACGCAAACTTTGCCCCCCTCACACCAGGCAGGAGGCTGAGGAGCATCAAGAGCAGAACCACCAGACTGAGGAAAAGTGAGCCCCCCCCCATTAATCTGTTTGTTTAAAAATAAACCAGTAGAAAGACTAAATAAAATGTAACCTGAAGAATCCCGTTTACCACCGTGTACCGCCTGGTTTTGTTGTTCTTTTTCAGTGCTTGGGACTGAATAGCAATTCATTTCATTTTAAAATAGATGTTTGTTATTATTGTTTTCTGTGAGACGCCAACCTGCTGCTCTTTTGTTGCTTTCTCAGGTCATGAATGGTCTGAACCACGGGTAGCTCTGATTTCCACCTAAATTATTTCACAGCCATTGTGGGTGGCACTTGTCCTTATGAACGAATCAAGACATCCACTAAAAAAAAACCATTTTATATTACTGTTGTTTTTTGTTTGTTTTTCTAGCTTACATATTTGTGTATATGTTACCATTACACACAAACACACTCACACACTGAAAAAAATTTAATTATGCTTATTAAAAAAAATACCAGTCTTTAGAAGCAGAATCGTGGTTTTCCCCCTCTTACAGTTCTCCTGTCTTACTTGCCCAGTCGCACCTCATCACCAAGAAACTTGACTGGTAAACAAGGAACATTCAAATGAGGATCATTTGTCTAAACCTAATTTGCTAAGATGTAAAGTCTTGTGTTCATGATGCCATGCAAAACAGTCATGACTAGAAAACATTCAGACACATACTCTGGTCTGACTTTTCTGTCACCTATTATTTAGTGAAAAACTCTTATATTTGTAAACTCTCAGTAAAGCGGTGTTTCTCCTCATGAGAACTTGATGAGGAAGTTCAATAATCCTACTCAGGTACTCTGGAGGAGGATCACGGCTAAAATAGGCAGGGCTGGGGGGGCCTGAGGACTGGACTTGAGAAACACTGCAGTAAACTAACATGTAAATGCAAATACTGACAAAATTGATTTTACTTGTTCTGGTGTTTTCCATTAGCCTTACTTTTCAGATGTTTTGAATACTGGTCAAAAAGTTGTACTAAGAGCACTTAAATAAAACCAAAGTTGTATACAGTACTACCACAAACTAACCAAAGTACTGTAATTGGCTGCTCCTCCCAACTAACTAAACACGAAACTGTCTTATGTTAAAATCCAGAGTGAAATCATTGCATGGAAACAAATTTAACTGGAAATTTAAGCAGAGTACAACTCTGCTTAAGCACTTTACTTCCTGAACTATTGACTCACAGGTGTCCGTTTGGCAGTCAAATCTACATTCAAATAGTTCAGTTTGCCTTTGTTTCCCTGCATGAACAAGTTGGCAGTCAAGCAAAGTCACAATACTTGTTTACTTTTTAAAAATTTTGCCTTGATGCTGAGTAACAAGTTTTGCAGAGATAATACATGGATCTTTTCAGTTGCAGGAAATATAAATTGTCACACACAGAGTTAAATCAGTTACATTTCTGTATTTTTCTTGAAAGCTGAAGTTAAACTTTGCATTTAGCGTAAAAATACAACACTTAGTTGAAAACTAACAACAGAGGTTTAATTGTACAAAAACCAAGTGTTGCTAGGAGCAACGCTGACTTTTGTCTGCGTTTGAACTGCTCCAACATAACACTTCTGTTTGTTTCCTTTAAACCTTTAATTTGGTTTAATATTATTAATTGATGTTTAATGAAACAATCCAACATTGCATATAGCAGAAACTATGTCATTAACCTACAGACTGTAACCTGGTGTCTCTGACAGACAGCCGCTTGTAAAAGTAGCTCTGTACTCAGAGTGGAAAAATATTTAAATGGTACCTTATAGTCATGCTTCAATATTAATTATTTAGTGATTATTAAAACAGATATGTTACAGTCAGCAAGTACATCGTGTTCCATTTACTTTTGTACCTTTAGTTAAAGTAAAAAATCAAAACCTCTGACTTTGCCAGTGAGCCTCTCTAGAGTTTAATTTCCTTTGAATGTCACTTCTTTCTTTTAAACATCTCTTGTCCAATCACTACATTGTGTTGGTTATCACACACTTCAGTGTTTTGTTTTGGTTTTTTTTCTGACAGCTTTGACTTGTCAGCGTTGTCCCGCTGCCTTTATAATCACTGAAAAGACTTCTGGAAAGAACAATAATTGCAGCAGTGAGAACTTTATGCAGAACAGGATTTGCTTCAGTGTAAGGAAAGTCTCAACCAGCATTAGTGACAAATATTAATAGTTGATATTAACCAGTAAAACTTTAATAATGCAATCTGTCTACACAGTGAGTTTTAGGTGTAATTTCACAGAAACGGCCCTCTGCTGCTTCTTTATTACTCTGAATGCTGCGCTATAATCAACAGCTTTGAACAAGGATGGCTTTATTATTGTACTGTTTTGTAATTTTACTACAGCCTTTATGATAAATAACTATCACTTTTTGAAATATAAAACTGTATTTGTTTGACTAAAAGTCCCCAAGGATTCACTCTGACACCATGAGAGCAGAGTTCTAGCTGGACTGATGGAGATTCCAGTTTTAACATAGATGAATGTGTGATTTAGTACTCTGTTTCTGAGACTTTACCTGTTAAAGACAGAAAATAATTTGTGGAGTGAAGGTGGTTTAACCCTTTATAGGGCACTCAATGAAATACCTTGAAATTAGAAATTTTAACCTAAAATTTTCCTTCTGGTATGTACCAAGATCTCTATTCTGTTGTTACATTAAAAAAAAAAAAAAAAAAAGTTTCATGCTGAATATGAAACAAAACGAAGTGGTCAAAAATAGTCACATGCACCATAAAGGGTTAAGGAAAACTGGGCTTATACATTGTCTGTATGGTTGTAATAGATCTCACAAACAAAGAGCATAAAACTAATTATGTTTTATAGGCAGTAATATTGATCAGCTGTGTGACACCTGTGCTCTCCACCTATCTGACACCATCACATGCCTGACACAAATTTCTCCTCCTTAACATATAAAGACATCGTTGTGCTTAATGTTTTGTGTGCCTCACAGGAACTGGTGAGAGTGGAAAGAGCACCTTTATCAAACAAATGAGAATCATTCATGGAGGAGGATACACAGATGAAGACAAAAGGAGCTACGCTAAGCTTGTCTACCAGAACATCTACACATCAATGCAGACCATGATCCGAGCCATGGGGGCACTCGGTATATCTTTCTCTGATCCCCAGAACCAGGTACAAAGTCAGAGTGGGTTTGCTCCAGTTTGTTCTTACATCATTTTGTAGTTAAGATTTCTTTTAGAATTGGAAGAAACACAAATGTTAAATGATTCAGTTTTAAACGGAGTAAACGTTTTCCCTCCTCCTGTCTGTTTTTAATGTTTTAGATTCAGGAGATGAACTATTGTTATGTGATTGTCTCTTCGTCCACAGGGCCATGCAGACTCAGTGCTGGAAGTGGAGGTAGACAAGGTAGAGGAGTTGGATCAAAACCTTGCGGTGGCCATCAGGAATTTGTGGAAAGATGCAGGAATACAGGAGTGCTATGACAGGCGCAGAGAGTACCAGTTGTCTGACTCCACCAAATAGTGAGAAAACAGCTGTACAACATTCATAGTACGCACTAACATCCACACAGGTCATCTGTTACATGGTTGTGAAATTTATCTAAAGAAAAAAAACTTTTTCTGGTAAGGTAATGAAGATCAAAATAGAAAGAAAAAACAATATTTAGCTTGACTTTCTTTTTTTTTTTTTCTAACGTTTTTGCAAATCCTCACTGAAGTAAAATCATGTATATTTGTGTCCACCTTTATTGAAGTGTTTCCTTAATTATTGCTTTTGCCTTGAAAGTTTAGCAACACACAAATATTCTTTGAAATGTAGATAAGGAACAGATCTTTTTTCTGAGTAAAGACCCACTGTTTTAAAGTTGCACCACTTCAATTCAAGCTGTTCTGAGGACATGTCTGAAAGTGTTTTTTCCTCCAATCTCTTTAGACATCTACAAAGATGTTATACACTCAATACAGATGTTTTAGAGAAAATGTGTTTAAAGTGACGTCATCTGCGTTATCTAGCCAAGAGTTAAGACGTGTAAATTTTATATTAAGCTTGGATTTAAACAGAAATTTATATATATATATATGTGTGTGTGTGTGTGTGTGTGTGTGTGTGTATATAACTTTTTTTTTTTTTGTTTCTTTAGCTATCTCACAGACTTGGATCGGATTGCAGAGCCTTCTTATTTACCAGACCTTCAGGACATCCTCAGAGTCCGAGTGCCAACCACGGGTATCATCGAGTACCCCTTTGACATGGAGAACGTCATTTTCAGGTGAGATGCCACAGACTGTCATGGCTTTGTTTCACTAGACACAGACATTAGCGTCCTCTTTGCTGTGGCTGCTCGAATTACAGGATGGTGGATGTGGGAGGTCAAAGGTCAGAAAGAAGGAAGTGGATCCACTGCTTTGAGAATGTCACCTCCATAATCTTCCTAGTGGCTCTCAGTGAATATGACCAGGTCCTGGCTGAGTGTGACAATGAGGTGAGGACAGTCATTTTCCAGTTTAAGATGCCAGTTTGATTCCTCACAATGTGCGCTGAACAGCATCTCCTTCTCTGCTGCAAATTTATCTTAGAATCGGATGGAGGAGAGCAAAGCCCTGTTCAAAACCATCATTACCTACCCTTGGTTTGAGAAGTCCTCTGTCATTCTTTTCCTCAACAAAACCGACATCCTCAAGGAGAAGATTATGTACTCTCACATAGCCACCTACTTTCCTGAATTCACAGGTTAGTTTGTGTGAATACTGCTGTTTTAAATTCATATGTGATATATGCTAAGCTAACCGTTTTTATCTAAAGAGTACCTTTAAAACCTTTTACCTTCTTTTGCTCTTGTTTGATGAGGGATATCGAAAGAAAAATAGTAATGCACAGATACCACTTTTTTTTTTTTCGAAATGAGTACAAACTTAAGTGGTTACATTTGAGTCGATACTGAACACCATTATTAATAGCAATAAATCCTCGTACATTTTACTGGCATGGAGACCGCAGTGCAACATACAATGACTGTGGTTAACTGTGTAATATATCAAATGTGTCATTCTGCAGCCATCCTCTATAATTTGGATACATTCAGCATCTTTAACAGGATAAAATAGTTTTTTGGTGGATTCAGTTCACCGCTGTGACAAGGCACCTATATGCCCAAAATCTGATTTTCTCACAGAGTTTAGGTCATTCTGATTTTTATATGGCATATATAATAACATTTACATTTTTTAACAAACTTACACACTAATTACAGATTAATCTCTTTACATTGATCCATTTGTTTTCACAGCCTTAATTTTTTCACTCTGGTATCAGGTGCTGAGGTATCTGAAAACTTTTATGTATTGCAAAGACAAGTACACACACATAGTATTGGACTGATGTCAGACACTGGTACCAGTAATAGCGCATCTCATGTTAAAAAAAAAAAAAGCATTTATGGTTAAAGAAATATTTACTTTGGGATTGCTGAGACAGCTTTTACTTAGTCTTTACTCAGTGTTCCCCTGTGGGAATTTGTATTTGCTCAACTGGATCTAAATGAAAACAGAAATTTAAAACTCTTGTATCTCTTGCAGGATAATCAAGTTTGAACCCTCATCATAATTGTCATAATTTAACTTTGTTTGCACTGTAAAAAGCACAGAGGACCAAAGTGTTGTACAAAATGTAAATGAAAGGCATAAGAAATAAGTAGCATACCTTCATGCTCGACAAGGAGCACTTTAGCACTTAGTTTAACTCTATTTATCAGAGGAGTTTGAGAACTTGGCCCAGTTCTGTGCATGTAGTGAAGAGTGAGATGAGTACATGGCACTACATGGCAACACCTGCATCGCAGCAGTTCAACTAGCACCTTCCTATCATGTCCTCTACTGTTTGATTTTGTGCTTATGGTGTTCTCACTCTCATAAAAAGTCGCTTTGGATAGAAGCGTCTGCTAAAAAACCGTAGAATAGAATAACACATGACACAAAGCATTAAACAAAACACGAATCTCTAAAGTGGAGCATTTTAAATTTGACAAATGATTTAAATTAAATATGAACAATTCAATGAACACCACAAATAAATGATATTTACCCTGAATTTCAGGACCCAAACAGGATCAAGGAGCAGCTCAAGAATTCATCCTCAAAATGTACCAAGAACAAAACCCAAACAAGGACAAGAAGCTGTACTCCCACTTCACCTGCGCCACAGACACAGAAAACATCCGCTTTGTCTTCGTGGCTGTCAAAGACACCATCCTCACAGCCAACCTTAAGGACTTCAACCTGGTCTAAAATTGAAGGGATTTGGAGGGGAAAAAAAACAGGTCACTTTTTTTTTTTTTTTTTCTTAGCAACATAAAGTCTAACACTGCAAATTCAATGTTTTATTTTAAACCAGGTGGAACTGAAGTGCCTGAACAGATTGTGTAGGTTTATGTTTAAATGATCTTTGTAAAGATTTAGTTTTCATTTTTATCTCTATTGCATATAGATATCCTGTATAAATGATACTTTACTGTAGTGCTACAAAAGCAAAATTAGTGGGAAGGAACTTAAAACCTGATCCACAGTATGAACTACTTGTAAAATACAAGTCTGAGTGCTTTAACTTATACATTCTTACTTAGCAGTTGATTGAGTTCCTTTAGGCACTTTTTTTAAGCACTGAACCACAATGCCGTAATCACTGAATATCTTGTCAAACATTTCAGAAAAGGTGGGAAGTTTTTCTGAAATGCAACATCCATTCTTCATGTATTTGTGTGAGCTTTGTTAGCAGGTCTACGCTGCAGGCAGACCCGTCTAGTAGCCCTGCATTCAGTCTGCATCTTTGAATCTGCTCTGTTGTAAGTTCTGTAGAATAAAGGTCTGATGTTGTCCTACTGAATAACCACAGTCATCCAAGGAAAGACGTTGCCTTGATGATCACATATTTCTCCCCTGTAATTCCAACATGCACTACTTCATCGATGCAAGCTTCACACATCATGCACGTTCATGCCGTGGACCCTGATGTGCATCCATGGAAATAAGGAGTCACTCATCCTTGTTTGCTCCCTTTATAGCCAATCCTGACACCTTTACCAGGCGAACAATAATCTGCTGACTGCACACTCCAGAAACACTTTACTTGTACATTCTGTGAAACTCCCATCCTTTGCATTTGAGCCACCTTCCTTTTTGTGTGTTAATATTAAATTCTAGTTTAATTGAAATTTTTCCAAAAATGGGTCAGTGAAACCACCAAAAATTACTCATTTAAATTTTACTGCATTTTGTAGAAATGGAGATGGTGCAATAACTTGAGTTGTGCTTTGAGAATTTGCTCCAACAATTTAAGCATGAATTAAAGTTGTAATGAATAAAACAAGTAATGTATGTTGTGAAAAGGCCAACAATAGATGTGCTTGACTTGTTTTTTGTGCAGGTGATCAATAAAGAGTGTGCAGAAACTTGAAGCATATATTTTATTTTCTGTAAACAGCATGAAAAAGTCACTGCAGTGCTTATTTTCCCTTTCCCTGAATAAAGAAAAAAAAAAAAAAAAAAAAAAACTTGGATGGCAACAGAAATGTTTAGTTATATTAATCTTTAACATGCCCCAAACCAAAAGCAAATCTCTGACATTTATCTAAGAGTAAACATTAGCTGATTATAATTAGCATTCCTTTCTTTAAATATACTTTCTCTGCATTATTCATCATGTTTGGCAATGTGTATGTGGTATAAAAACATAAAAAATACATATTACAATCTGCTCACTGATGTCAGGATGGGTATATACAGAAAGATTATACTATTGGCATATACAGCAGATTGAATAGTACAGTATAAAAATAGCATGCGTCTCTAAATCACACACTGAACAGTCCATTTTGCAGTAATGTATAAAAAAGAAGTAAATAAAGAATAACAATAATACAGTGAAGCTCATTAACAGAAATTTGTTTCCCTTTAAAATTTTCCAGTAAAATGAAGGTTCTGTAACAAGTGTGATTAATTTGGCTTCATTGTTCAGGAAGTTTTTCCAGCTTTATTAGTGACATTTTAGCCCATTAACAATTTAAAAATTAATTGATAGCAATGAAATGGAATGAATTAGTTACTAAAAGCTTAAAACTTAATTATGGCAAGATAAGTATTGAAATACTCCAATTCAAACCAGCATTTTGGATTTCAGCAGATATAACAGTGTTTATTGTAAACTGAAGACAATTTAATTTTTTTTGTTAAACAAAATAAAATATGTAGTGTAACTGTGCAAAAAGACAAGTGCAATCAGGACAAAGAGGGTGAGACAGTTTGGTTCACACTAATCTCTGCTTCTGGGATCAGCTCATGCACTGCAACTGAGAAACTCATTTATAGTACTTCCGTTAATGTGCACGCACACACACACACTACATCTTTAATACCAAACACCCACTAACAGTCAACATACGGCATAGTTTTTGCACTGCTCACACATGTAAGGAAACAAAACGAGCATGCAGTAAAGTCTAAAGGCACTGACACACACACTAGCAACATTTGCGTGTGTTAAGTACATCTTGCTCTTCAGTATTTGGGTAAACTCTCTCTGGCATCTTCCAATTTGTCAAGAACCCACTGAAAAAGTCAGAAGTTTCACAACAATCATTCATAGTGACGACAGGCTGGACAGTTAACACATCTGGGCACTTTTAGTCTAAATGGTTCGCTTACCTTGGCTATCTCAGGAGTTTGAAAGTTTATGATCTTCCCAAACTCTTTGGCATGAAACACTGATTTCACTCTCTCCTGCAGCATATGAGACATGTTTCAAGGATAATTCAAAGGATAATCATCTTATATTACTTTTCTATAGCACTTAAAGCAGCCTTGTACCTTGGCCTCTATACGAAGTCGGCGGTGCTCAACAATCATCGGGTCCTTTGTGAATTCTTCAAAGAGATACTGCCACTCGCAGGTCAGCTGGCCAAATGTGCCTTTAGTCACAAAAAAGATTCCCCTGGAAAATAAATGGTGGGAAAATAAGCCAGGAGAAGAACTGACTGCCACATGGTAAGAGTCCTTATATGAAGGGAGGTGTAACGACACAAACTCTGGAAAAAAACCAGACAGAATGAAAGGTATCGGAGCTAGCAGGTACTGGAAATTGTGGAGTGTGTCGAGTTGTTGCACTGCACAACAGCTACTGTCAACTATTCCAGATATAACAAACATACCTGTTTTTACTGGGCAACTGTGGATCTATAAAAATGAAACTCATTCAAAGGGTCATGTTACTGCACTGTTTAAGTAATACAACACCTTCTCGAGCAGACAAGAACACACCATCTACATCATGACTTTTCATGTACAGATGTGTTTTAACCACCTTTGACGATGAGCACAAGTAGAAAATGCACAGTGTAACAAACTTAGCATCTAAGGTGCTCAGTGTCATTTTTTTACTTTTATCTATTGACTGAACTGCTGACTGCAATAAACAAAATACTCAAGTTTATTTTTCAAGCCTTCATTGGTCGCCTGTATACAGGCGGCTGAAATGAGTTTCCTCCGCAGGGTGGCCGGGCTCTCCCTTAGAGATAGGGTGAGGAGCTCAGAGTAGAGCCGCTGCTCCTTCGCATCGAGAGGAACCAGTTGAGGTGGCTCGGGCATCTGGTCAGGATGCCTCCTGGACGCCTCCCTGGTGAGGTGTTCCAGGCACGTCCCTCTGGGAGGAGACCCCGGGGAAGACCCAAGACACGCTGGAGGGATTACATCTCTCGGCTGGCCTGGGAACGCCTCGGGATCCCCCCCGCAGAGTTGGCAAATGTGGCTGGGGAGAGGGAAGTCTGGGCTTCCCTGCTTAGGCTGCTGCCCCCGCGACCCGACCCCGGATAAGCGGCAGAAGATGGATGGATGGATGGGCCTTCATTGGTTACAACTTTAGAAAACCCAAAAGGTGACATCCAGAGGTGGTAACCTCTCTGGACATTATGCTTCATAACATGGCGGTGTTATATATGTAGTGCGATGTGCATGACGTGCACAATCTGTGTACAAGTTCCTTAATTTACAGTAATAAAAGCAACAAATTGAATTCATTAAAAAGAATAATGAATATTATAAATCACATTAAAACACAAATCACTGTAAAATTAAACACTGACTCTCTGGCTTGTTCACACATTTGGCTTTTCAACAGAAATCTAGAATAGGGAAAAGAAGCCAAAGTGTTCATTTCCAACTCTGTAAGATGTTACAGTCACTCACCTCTTGGTGATCATGAAGAAGTCAGAGTCATTGACCATTGCATGAGCAAAGTATCTATACTTGGCAAAACGTCCATTCTCAATTTTCTGAAAAAATAAAGTACAAAAATTAAAAACTATTTGTTTTTAAAAAAAATAAAAATAAAAAAAATAAAATAAAAAAATAAAAATGATATTCTGTAACAAATCAAATAAAACATTTTCAAATGTTTAAACAGAATTGAATAAATGAATGTGGGCACAAAAGTTAAATGGGATGAAATGAGAAGAGACGGTGATGAAATATGGGATGGAACAGACAAGTAGGTGTTTAAAATATAGTTTATTAAGGATAAAATGGCAGTTTAATATTTCTGGCAATGAAAAACATTCAAAATGAAAGAAAAAATGGTCATAAACATTTTGAAGACAATCTTTAAATGAGGAAATGATAATGACAAGAAGATATATGAAAAAATAAGAAGAGTGGAGATAAAATAGGTGATGAAGATGGAAGAAACTCAACAGGGGACATCAGCAACATATTTAACGAGTAACTAAACAAAACAGATAAAGACACATTCTCGCTTCCTCATTAAAATCTCTGGTTTCACTAACTTCTTCAATAGGATGAAAAACTTTAGTAGCGACTACTGACAGCACCAACACTACACTACGTCAACTCTACAGTAGTTTCTAGCTGCTTTACTCATCATCCTCATCCTCTGAGTCAGTTCTACTCCATTCCCTGTAAGCCAATCGCCTCTGTGGATATGACAAGAAAGAAGAATGAAAATCAGAGCAGAGAGTTTGTTTCTAATGAGCCAGCAGCTCAGACTTTTAGAGAAAACGCTGAGTTTTAATTATCCATCACATTATTTGGTTAAATCTTAATTAAGTATATAAGTATTTATTTATATTTATTTGCTTCATATTCTAATATCTCAACTCACTTTTACTTACAAAAATTTTCAGATTTCCCATAAAATTTCAAAGCACTAATTAAATATAATCCAGTCAACCTGTAAGCTGAATTCAACATCATACCAAATTCTTATTAACACTTCAATTATGTGCAAGACTTTAATTGCAACTCAGTATTTTAGTGCAATAATTTACCTCCTGTTATACGAGGACAACTGAAGGCCCTGTAAAGTTAAAGACTTGGTTGCTATAGTCTAAACTAACTGCAACTGAATAAACAATGCTAAATTTCCTTCAGGATTAATAAAGTTTATCTCACAATGTGAAAGCATGGCTTCCTCTCTCCTCAGTCAAAGACCAGCTCTTTTTCTTTATAGTTTTGCTTTGTCTGACTAAAAAGGTACATTACTTTCAAGAATTAGTCATCTGAAAAAGTAGCTTTAAAAAAGCTTTTTACTCATCTTTTGCTTTGATTTAGCAGAAAGGGGTTCTTCTGCAAACACAAGAGCATGCACGCAAAACTAGCCTACCAGCCCTAAAGCTAGTGAACAGAGGGGTGACAAATTAAAGAAACAGTATGAGGAAAAAGAGGAAACAAATAGAATGTGGGAATGCTGGCTGCATGGCTAATAAAAAAAAAGAGCATGTGAATCATGTGTGGGGACTTCTACATAAACCAAATGCGATATTTAGAAATTTTAAATATGCAGAAATTTGACAAACGTGAACTGTAGTTGTTATGACCCACAGTGACCTGGAACCAGAGTGAAATGTTTTAATTTGTCACCTGTCTGTAATTTCTTTTTAAAAAATCCTACAAAGCTCTGACCTGAGACTCATAAGCAGAAACTTCAAGCCACTCCACCCAGCTCGACTGCTAGATGACGTCACACAAATCAAACTTCAGTGATTCAGGACACAAACACTCACATTCTACACAAAAATCTAGAAATGTGCTGCTCATGTTAATGAGCTGCCTAGCATCGTTTTACTGAACAGCTGCTATAGTTTAATCAAAAGTTTGAACGATTTATATATTCTGATCATTACTGATTTACTTTTCTGAATTGTTGCTTCTGGACCATGCTCTTCCTGGGTGATGATTACAAGCTCTACTACTCATCGGGGTGTTGCATAGTTTAATGTAGACTTTAGATCAGGTAGATTTTTTGATTAAATTAGGGGGCATACTGTATGGTTTCCCACCACTTTGCTGCCACTTTTGCTGTGCTATAAAGTTTAGATTTGCCTTTATGCTCAGTAAATGTGCAGTTTATAGGTTTTAGCATTTCTGATAAACATTTGAGACAATAGAAATTGTAACCTCAAAATCCAAGGACATTAACCATTCCTGTTGAAGTTATCAAATATGATCATTAACTCATTTCGGGAGGTTTTCCACTGCTCAAAGGATGCTCAAGTTTGGAAACTTTGCTGAATAAATGAGTCAATAGGCAGACATAATTACAGTGAAAGGAAGCAGGGCTCACGTTTTCAGCCTCTGTTTACTGCAATGGTGCTAATTATTTATTTTTAAATGAAAAGTCAATGAAATGTGTGTTTTTTTCATAGCAGTGCCCAAACCTTCACATAAAATTATTTTAAACAAAAACCCTAACAATGACACTTGCCACATGATGCATAAAGTGGCACCAAACTACTTTTGCTCAGCTAAAACAGTGAGGCTGAAGTGAACAGTAGCTATGCTGCAGTAAATATAAACTGCAACCAGTTTCGTATGCATTAAAACAAACTGGTTAAAAAAACAGAAGAAAAATTTCTTTTTAAGATGTATTACATGACATACAGATTTTTTTCTTACCTGAAGCATTTGACTCCCGATGCCCTCCCTCTCCTTATACGGGCGTATGACACCATCTTCGTGTATAAAGCGAGGAGGACGTAGAGGTTCAACATCTTGTGAGGTCTCTGCAGCCCTAAGATCAAGACAGAAAGGAACAGAGGAAGATATTGAGAGACAGATTCCTTATGAATGCATACGTACCTAAACACCACATTCCAACTATCAGCTATAATAAAAAAGTTTGTAATTTCACTGATTCACTGCAAGCCAGATACAGCATATCTAAAGTCAGCAAACCTACAAAAAATAAGTTTATCTGCATAATCTACACACACTGGTGTGGTAAGCACATGATCACATGGCACAGACAGAAACTACCAATCACCAACCAACCTTTTGATCCCTTGGAATGTACTGCTGGCCATGTCAATAATGCCTCCTGTCGGTCGAGCTACTGCACCAACCAAACCTTTGCCAACACCTTTAAAGAAGCCGGCTGCACCCTCTCTCTGGGCACCTACACAAAAACACAAAATTGCAGTCATGAAAATGTAAACGAATATTTGAGCATTTCCATAACTGTTGCAATATTTCTGAATGACATAAAAACCAAAATAAATGCAGAAACAGCATTTATTTTTTATTCACCTACAAACAGTAGTCTCAACATACCTTTAATAGGTTTGGTAACAATCCCTGTGATTCCGCTGACAAATCCCTAAAACACATGAGCAACTACTATTAGCAAACAATTCACACATTCCACAATAATTCCCATCGGAACAGTTTATATTATCATTTCTACTTTCAACAATTCAACAAAAGTATTTAAAGTTTTTATTTTTGTGATGAACAGAAACAGATGCAATGTTTTTTTTTTTGTTTGTTTTTGTTTTTTTTAAGTGCAACAAATAACTAGTTTACTCACAGAAACAAGTCCTTTTCCACCCCTGGCCAACCCATCTTTTAGACCACTAGGTTGTCTGTTCATGGTTTCTCGTCTCTTCTGCTGATACTCCTCATCCATGGTGATCGCAGCCACACCCTTTGCTATGGTACCTGTGATCTTCGAGGCTGCACCCGCTATACCCCCTGTTTAATAAAAGTCAAGTTACTATATCAAATGACAAAGAAGAAAAATTCGTGGTGTGTCAAAAGTCAGCTGTTTGAGGTAAAGAAATACTGACAATTAAGAGATTAATGTACTTTATTTTTACAAGTCAAATTTTGTTGAAAAACAACTTCAGTACAGTACATAAAAAAAAACAAAAAAAAAACATATGAAGCATCTGACATCAGTGACACCAGATCAAGTCCAATCCATGCACATAAAGTACATTTTAAACTTCATGAATTTTTTCTTTATTCTTGCAAGATATTTCCAAAACAATATTTTACTGAGGTACTTACCCACAGCTCCTCCGACCAGAGCCTTCACACCAAGAGCCATTCCTTCAACAAACTCCTCAGGACCCTGAATGGCTCCCTGATTTAAAAAAACATAAAAACATCATCTATATGTTCACTTTTCTTAAGAGACTATTTATTAAGCAAAAGCAATCTTAAAATGTAAAAGCAATTTTTACTCCAGATTAAACATTTTGAAAATCCATTAATCCATTTTCTTAACCGCTTGTTCCAAATACAGGTCGCGGGGAAGCTCGAGCCTATCCCAGCAACCATTGGGTGAGCATTTAAATTTTTTTTTTTTTTTTTTTTTAAATTACTAATAATTTCTGAAGCCCTGATGTGAGCGAGAAGTCATTTCAAGGTCATGTTTCCATATTTGTGATCCATCCCTGGGCACCAAAGACTTTTTTTTTTTTCCTACAGAAGACATTTAGATTTTACTGATATCGCAGTTCTATTAAATGATTCCATTGAAACAGCATGTGCAAAAGTGTGGCCTCAACAATGTCAAGTGATTTATAAAGTATGACTTCAGAAAAATGTATTTCTTCTGTTATATTCCTACCCGATAGGGTTCATAGAAGAATGCCTCTACACCCTCTGATAATCCTCTGATCAGCCCAAAAGGGTTTCCAAGCACATCCAGGCCGAGGACAAGCACATACATCTGTTTTATAGCCTGAAAAATACAGTACACATAAACAGTGCTCATTTTCCATTACTGGTTTAAAGAAAAAAAAAACACCACAAGTCTGCATTACAAACCTGTAAAACCTATTTTTACTATTATCATACACCATTTTTAAACTGGCACATGAACATGCTTTTAAAAGAACATAGACGTAAATACAGCCATGGAGGTCAGTGCGTGTTACCTGCTTTGAATAATGTCTGATGACTTCCCACTGTAGCTGCTGAGTAGTACGAAACTGGAAAGTCAACTCAAAGAAGCCCAACCTGAGGGAGAAATAAACCCAAATAAACAAATGACATCAACAAGCATCTAATGCCAGAGCACACAAACATCAAAGACTGCTTTCATTTGTGACTTATGCATGTGTATTCTGGCCTTCTTTTGCATTCATACTTGAAGACGACGTCCTGCACATCAGTGAGAGTTGCTCCGATGCTCTTCAGCAGCAGGTTGAGGGACTGCATAGGAATGAGTTCTGCATCTCTCTTTTCTTTTAAACCATCTTCTCCTCCGGTGCTCAGCGAGAAACTCAAGTGCAGCTGCAAACAAAAGTTTTTTTCTGTTCCCGCCCTCATTTTATAATCATGCAATTTTCTTGCAACGTGATGATGTTGCTTTATTTATGTCTTATTCACTTTAAAGTATTACATGAAGGAGTCAATGTTAAGATCACTTAAAACATTGACTCTTAATAGTTGACATTTGTTGCTTTTACAAACCTTGATGGGGGAAATGTGGAAGTACTCATAGAGGCTGACAGGAGACGTATCAGCCGTGGAGACATGGTTTAGTTCTGTCTTTATGTATTCTATGTCCTTCTCAAACAGTTGCACCTGAAAGAAAAAGGCAAACACACAGGAATATGTAAAAGTGTGCACACTGTAACTCTTGAGTTAATAGCTATATTATTCATGCATTACAGATTTTTTAACAAACAACAAGGTATGGTAAGCCCTGTGCTAATATGTATAGCTGACCTCCTGTTCTGAAGTCCTGATGCTGGCATCCTCAGGGGAGAACAGGTCCAAGATGGCATACAGGAAGCCGAGATCAAGTTTTAGATTCATCTCTTGAATCAACACCTTGAAATACCTAAAATGAGCAGACAATCCAAACATCAGTTTGGAGAAAAACTCATTTTTATTACATATAAATATCTGTTGGTGACTAAAATTAACAAAGGACATTAAAGAAACCTCAAGGAAAATGGGACCAGAGGAAACTGTTTGATTCATCTAACATAAGACACCATTTGTCATTTAGAATCTGTGTTATCTTGCCTTAAAGAAATGGGAAACCATGAACATTACAAGGAAAAGTACGTCATGAAGGGGAAGTCACATAAGATTTACTTGATGCGAGATATATCCGAGTGTCCTGCTGCTCTGGTAACAATGCTGATGTCAGTAAGAGGTTTGGGTTCTGGAAGAAAAGTCAGAATAAAATCATTTTAAAGACCAATAATGGGGGTAAAAAGTAAGAGCTTATTATGGGAAATGGAAGCCAAGACAAGTCCGTTAACAAACCTGAGTCCATAGCAATTGACTTAGGCAGTTTTACTGGGTAAAACACATAGGGGAAGATGGCTCCTGGCAGCTGATTTTGGATCTATAGGGGGAAACATTATGGAAATGGAACACTACTGTATACATAAAAGCTTGGACTCAATGTAAAACAAAAAATAATCATATGCATACATATAAAATCCTTTTGGGTACTGGAAGACAGGCTTAGAGAGGTGGAGGCTCATAACACATTCATTTCTGTCGAAGTGAATTCACTAAAACATATTTAATGTCCTAATGCTCCAAAACTCTTATCTTTTCCTTACACTGTCCACATCACTGTGATACAATATGTATTCATATTTCCAAGTAGTTCTGATGTGATATGTCAATACTGAAGTCAACATTTTAACATTTTGATTCTCGCTCTCTCTTCACCTCCTATTTGAATATCTTAAATTCTCCAAAAAGGCAACATAGTCTAACAGTTGTTTCTGGATTTTGCCTGGGTATTGAGAATGCAGCGACCTTGTTAATGTGTATTCAGTTGGCCGGGACCATTGAACAGTTCAAATGTGACAATCCCAATAGCCCTACTTCAAACTGTACTGCTGCTCACCTGTATGCAGTGGATCTGGACACGATAGGCTTTCTGTCGTGGTGACACGCTGTACTCCACCTTCACTCCAGGCAGGAAGTGCCTCCTGAGTGGAGCATCACATGGCTGAAGCATTCGCATATCCGCAGGATTGGGTGTAAAGCACACCTAAGAGCCATTTAAAAACATCATGAAGTTCAACAATTAGGCCTAAACTACTTTACATTGCTACAATTAATTAATTTTCTAAAGTGAGGTGGGTAATTGATGAGTATACACTCTGTAAATGATTTAGATTATAACCTGGAAGTTGTTCTCCAGGGTCGAGGTGGAAGGGTCTGTGTTCCCAGATTTAATGTATTTCTGAAATTTGCTCTCCAGCATCTCAGTTTCTTTGGTGCTCAGAGTTTTCCACCGATTCTTCTTCTTGGGCTTTAGTTCCCACACCACATCAGAGCTAAGACAAGAACAGGAACAGAAATAGTGGGACAAATTCATCATGTCGACACTACATGATGACTTTAAATATTTAACAGCATCCCGTTCTGATATAAATTATGCGTCTACTTATAACACCTGTACTATTAAGTATGTAATGTATTTATGTCATAATACAGGCAGTATCTGCTGCATCATTCATTCAGATGCTGAGCTGAGAGGAAGTGATGAAAGACAAAATTTCCCACCAGCAGAATAACTATAATGTGCAAAATAAGCATCACTCAACATATGAACACTTAACAAATCACAATAAGTACCATATTTTTAGACCATTTCATAACTCATTGAACCCATGAGGTAAGATGTTTTCAAGCATGTAATTATTACTGGAAATTTCTGAACTTTAACCATTTACTAAACACACACAATGACAAAGCACCTTGTGATCCCAATATAGGAAACCTCTTGGCTGGTGGTGTTGTTGACCAAAGAAACGCCCATGTTCTGTAGCGACAGGATGATTTCCTGTTCGGCCAGCTGCACCTTCTCATTCTCACAGACCAGTTTATACACATGTTGGTCCTCAGTGAACAGCACGACACGTTGTAGACCTTGGCATCAAAAACAGACACTGTTCAGAAATGTAAAAAACAAAAAACAACAACAAAAAAAACCTAACAATCAAACATATCTTAAACTTGGAAAGAATTCAGGGATTTATTTTCAAATTCATCAAGGATGGAAAAGAGCTTAGAATGAAATTAGGTGACAATGTGACACCTTATTATCAACATGTTCTGGTTATTGTGCTCATGCATCATTAACAACAAACTGAAAATGTAAAGATCAGTTTAGTGAATATAAAATGATGAAGGGTAGAGGTTCAGATAGATTCTTGAACTTTACCTTCATAAAATGAAACAACAAAAAGTTTCCCCTCATCGTTCATGTCGCTACGCAGGTCCTACACATGCAAGGGTAGACAAACACACATGTTGTAAACAATCAATACCTTAGAAATATTGCCAAAACCTGTATTCAACCCATAACACTGTGTTCCAAAGAATTATACTCTGGTCAAAAAAATATATTAAAAAATCAAAACAGCTTAATTTTACAGGCATTGTTATAAATGTGAAATGAAATGGACAAAAACCAAGGAGAAAGATCACACTTAAATCTCTAAAAATGTTAAAGATTCTCCAAAAGCTTCTGAAACTGTAAACATATATTCACCATTTACAATACTTTTTTTCAACCAGAAATTCCTTATATTCTTAATAAAAACAATGCAGGGCAGTGATTTGAATCATTGTCCTCTCATTCTATAAACTACCAGCACAGCCTTTTCCCCGGACTCCAGGGCTTGTTGTTAGATAAACGCCTTTTATTGGAATTATTCTGTGAAAATTTCACAGTATAATAATATGAGACTAATGTCCTGAATGAAAAGTTTCTGTGCAAGGTAACAACTACATCCTTAAGAAATGATGACCATCACTCTCAGGCATGTGGATCAATCTGACTCCAGTACAGTACCTCCTCACTTTTCAGCTTCCCAGTATAACTGCCACACTTCCAGCAAAGCTCTCGGGACCCAGTGGGTGCTGTCCAGGTGTAGTACACAGCTTTCCCAGCCTCCAGCTCCTCCTGCTCTGCCTCTTTCTGAGTACTGCACACAAACCAAATGCACCCAGACACACAAAGAAAATCTGTTTAATGTGAAAAAGAACAATTCACTGATCGGAAATAAAAGAGAGAGAATACAAAACCACAGTAAAAAACAGGATGATGTAAAAGAGCCCGCCCACCAGAAGTTACACATGCCAACGATCCAGTAAAATTAAAAAACACAAAAGGTATCTTTCAGAGTACACAGTCAACTCATTGAGAACAACTGTAATCCTGTAATCCTTGAAAAAGTTAAAGGGGCTCTATGATGCTATTTCTAGTTTCCAGCGCTTTCTACAGTGTTATAGTGTTGAATACTCATCAGACACATGAATGGCGCTGTTTTTTTATCACCTAAGCCAGTTTGAGTTTTCCAGCACTCTCTATGTTCGGTTTCCATGGTGAAAGAAACCATTAGTTTTAGAGAGTTTTTTTTTTACTTCAAAATTTTAGTGACCTTCTGGGGGAGGGATTCAGTGATTGGTCAGCTTCTCTAGGTTGTGCACATCCACGAGAAGAAAGCCACGCCCACCATCACTGCACAGTATAACTACGCCTAGCAGTTGACCAATCAGATGCCGCCCGCAGGCAGGACATAGGGTGGAGCTTTCTCTGTTCGCTTGTTTCTGGCTGATCTATTTCTTGTCCTTCTGGACTTGCATATTAAAATAAATCAGACTGAAATGTGCATAATAGAGCCACTTTAAGATTCAAACATGACAAAGATGTAAAAACTGCTCAATGAAATAATGAAAAAGAAGAACAAGAAGGTTCAACTTTTGCATTTAGATAGCAAACACTAGTTACTGTAAGAGAATAGCTGGAAGAAGCAGAAGCTTCAACTCCTTTGGAAGAGTCCCATCAGCGGCAGTCCAAGCTAACATTTCTACAGGCAGAGAGGACAATGCTCACAAAGCAACAGAGTGAATGGTTTTAGATGTCTAATCTGCTCCTTTTACTTCACCGCTGTGATATTTTGCTAAATTACGTAACAAAATTCTTGTGACTATATTTAAAAAAAACAAAAAACAGCATTTTAGGTTCTTGATAAAAGAAATAATTTGGGTGTGATAAAGTAGATGTAGTTGAATTAACCAGTGAAACAGAGTGAACACTTAAGAAGTGTCAAATTTTCAGTCAAAAGGACACATCTTAATGTCACTGAAGAAAAAAGAAAAGGAGCAGATTACACCGATTCAGAGCTGAAGCACTATTCTTCTACTTTATCTGATCAAACTCTGCAAGCAAACGTGTTGTCACTTAAAGCCATGGAGAAAAGAAACGTAGTCATACTTATTTATACCTCCATGCTTTATTCCTAACTTTTGACTTTTTATATAAAACAATATTTAGATCATAACTGATTTTACTGGTTAATTTTTCTACCTTGTGCCATTATTGGATCCTAACAAATTCTCCTGTACTGTTGCACGGTTACATCTACCTATGTACTTTCACTGGACTGATGTTGACCTAGCACTTGGCATTTCACCAAAAGAAAACCTGTCATGACAACTTCTCTGCTATTCCTCAACATATATAAAATCATGAGATCTTCAGCAATAAACTTTATACAACAACAGTCTTTTTTTTTTTTTTTTAATTGATTTTTGGTCTTACTTCCTGCATCATTCAATATTTCCTACTCTTTACACGGTGTGCAGAGTATGTCAGAGCAGTTTCTCCCAATAACATTTTTCTACCTTTCCTCCTCCACTGAGAAGGAGAAGTCAAGCAGCTCATCAGCCAACCACGTGGATACTGTCCGAGCGCTGCAGGACTCGCACAACACAAAATTATCGTCAGCAAAAAACAAAACCTTTTAGTCACTGTTAACATAGTTCAAAACAGCAATAGAAACGGTACTGTCATTCAACACACACATACAAATGCAATGAAAATGTGAATGCTGCATGTGAATAAATATAACATGATTGTTTAAGCCTTCAGTCTGAAACAAAAAATGTGAGAGGACAAAGAGAAAACATTAACAACACTAGAATTGGACAGGCATGACTCTAGAAATAAATAAGTCTTCCACTAATCAGAACATCAGCAAGTTTAATCTTCATCCTTTCTGAGTATCCAAAGCTGAGAAATTTTACCCCACATTGCTCTGAATGTGCTTATTAGTGAACATTATCTTGTTTACAGAAATACATAATATACAATTCATATAACACGTCAAAGCTTCAAACTATCTATCAAGCTTCCCCTCCTCGAGTTACTCACCTCTGGTAGAACTGAAGAGTCTGGTCTTTAGTATGGTTGATGAGGAGGAAAGGAGCGGCCCCGTCATGGTACTCAGAGAATCGGATTGTGGCAGAGTGCTCTGACAGATTCACATCTACAGTGATTCCACCCATCTGCAGCAACAGAAACACACAACTGTCTGGAGAAGGGGATTTAAAAGGCTTTCTAAAATGCAATAGAAATCTGCTGGAACAGAATGAGATAGAAGTCTTTGTTCCAATCTAAAAAAGAAAAAACACCACCACATGCATTAACCTTATGTGTGTGTGGCTACTTACAGAGTTGTCCAGATGCAACAAAAGACAGTTCTCTGGTTGTGTAAAGTCAATAGTCAGAGGAGGCGCTAAGCAACCCTCTACTTTGATCTTTAGCCGCTTGGTGTCGTTTCCAGGCCAGAAGGGAACTGCTGACTAAATGAAGAAAGAAAAGAGTTTAAAAAGCCACTTGTAACAGAAAGCCATCAATCAGTTGTACTTGATACGCAAAACAGATTTTGTTTGAGATGAACATAGTAATTCATGGATAATGTAAACCGAAGTTATGCAAAAAAAAAAGAAAAAATGTTAATTCTATTTTGTTTGGGTCCAACCTGCTCTGGCTGAGCTTCAGTCCAGATTTCCTGCCCCTCCTCACATATGAACACACGTTGCTTGGTTCTGTTAGCCAGCATGTAAAATGGTACAAAAGTCACGATGCGGGTCAGGCTGAAACTGCTCGCATCAATCTTTACACCAACCTGAGAATAGACAGACATCAAACAAATAAGAAGTTAAAAAAAACTTGACTTAAATTACAAAGTTGTTGTTTTTTTTTTTATTTACCTAATACATCTGTGTTTTAGAAGTAATGTGAGATGTTTAGCAAATGTTTTAAATTCTCACCAGATAATCTTTGTATCTGCCTTTACATTTCACTTCTCCATAGCTACCAACTGTGTCCAAGGAGAAGTCATCTGACAGTTCACTTTCTGAGATCATTAGACGGATCTGAGGGCAGACAAGAATTAAGGTCTTATTTACAAACAGTACAAAATGATGGTCAGACACTTAATTATGCGCTGCACAAACTTACACCCAGTATATATATCCAAAATAAAAAAGGTACTGGGTGCAAGTTTGTTGAGTGTATAACTTCAAGAAGAGGCAACACAAAACTAACAGTAGTTCTCCAGACACTTTTTAATGATAATTTAGGTCAGGGGTAGGCAACTCCGGTCCTTGAGTGCCACAACACACCTGGCACACACCAGACCTAATCAGCAGACTTGTGCAGAGCTTGACATCAAAATATGCACAAGTCTGCTAATTAGCCATTGATTTGAACCAGGTGTGTTGCAGCAGGGAAACTCCTAACATTTGCAAGACTGTGGAACTCGAGGACCAGAGTTGCCTACCCCGATTTAGGTTTTTTAACTACAAAATGTCAGATACTTTCTTTCATAATTCAGAAAGTTGGATTGTTGGAAATTGCGTACTTAAAAAAAAAAAAAAAGAATAATTTTAGCAGATAAACCATTTTCCTGTTACCTTATTGTTTCTCAGAAAGTGTCGGGGCTTGAAGGAGAAGAGCAAGGGCATGTCATAGTCACAGGGGTGTTTACGGTGGATATCGTCAGCTTTGTACTGGAGCAACCTGTCAGTCTTATTCACCATCCAGTATGGTGAATGGATAGCAATCTCAGTCTGTCCTGGGTCGTATTTAACATGGACTGCAATGTCCAATTCGGCCCTGATCCTCTCTGCACCTTCTCCATCATCTTCATCATCCTCTCGTAGAGACTGGAACACAATGAAGGTGATTTCATCCTGGTCACGGCAGAGGCTGTAAGAGAAGGTCATTGATTTATTCCAGATAAAAAAAAAAAAGTAATACTTAAGTTACCATTTTTTGTGTACTAAACATTTTGGTATTATAACCATTAGGGGTGGGAAATCAAACAAAAAAATTTAATATCAGGATTTTTTGCTTCACAATTTTAAAATTTGAGAAAAAAAAAAAATTGAAATAATAATCCATTATAAATATAGTCATTTTTATTGTTTTTATTTATCTTTTTAATAGTCTTCTTGGGCGTTATCGCAGCAGAATGATGGTCTGGCCATTGTGTTTTTTTCCTAGTGACTAGCAAAAAAAGTTTTGCACATCTTTTTTTGTTTTTAGTCAACAAAAATTTGCAATATCGAAGAATCGGGAGAATCACAATTTAAATAGAATTAGCACCCAAAAAAACTGGAATCGAATCAAGATGAAAGCATCACAGCCCTAACAATCAATGCCTTGTTTCCATACATGTCGGTAGTTTGCAAGTCATCTAAACTTTCATTCATTCCTACCTCCAACAGATACCTCCCAGAAATATGCATAACATTCCCTCCTTTTTTAACCCCTGGATTTGGTCTAGAGCATGTTAACATATTTAAACTATGTAGGTATATTTTGGAGATTACATCTCTATGATAAAGAGGCATTAGGCTGGTAAACTGATCACGAAACACAATCAATCAACACTTGTATTTACTCCACAATTGGAGGTCAGTGTAATGTATCAAGTGTATGAAGTTCATATATCTTTTAGCAACAACTTTCACAAAAAAATATCACTGAACCTTAAATATCACCTTAAACCTCCCCCTGTATAACTGTTGTTCTGTCACTGTCTTGTCATATTTACCGTAAAACTACAGTTACAAGAAACCTGCCAATAGCTCCTCCCATTGCTAAAGCGACATAAAGCAATGAGAGGAAAAAAACTAAACAAAAACAGCTCCCTTCTGTACAACACCAGGGGGAATAATCCATACACTACCAACCCAAATCGCATGTACCAACCCATTTACAACAAGCAGACAAAGGTGGGGACAGAAGCAAAAAGGATAATTAAGTCAAGGAATAAAACTTAATTTAGACCTGTATTCAGAGGCCCAGTCCTGAGCCAAGTAGTCCAACAGGCGGAGATCAAGACTTGACTGGTTTATAACAGCAGTGTGGAGTTGAGCAGAGTGGCCTGAGTTCAGAGTAGCCTCAGGAGCAGCAATTCCACTGTCCTATTGACCAGTGGGTAGAAAGGTACAGTGATTACAGCAGTAAATCTAGAAAATCACATTACTTTTTATTTATCAGCATGCAAGAAAGAAATCATTGAGATAAACATATTTTTTAAAAATAACTATCTGGATTTGAAGTGAGTTCTCATTTGCATTATGAGGACCCTGATGATAAATTACACACAGTCAATGGTGCAACGTACTTGTATTGTTATAACATCCTACCTTTAGTTTGTAGGCGATGGGGTAAGGCAACAGATTGCGTAACAGGACAGAGGGCCACAGGTGAAGCACAAAGGGCACATCAAAGTTTTCCCCAACACCTCCAGTGTGTTTGAATGTCACTGTATCCCTTAATGGCACCATGTTGACCGTCATAACACCACCCTGATCCCCACGGCGGCGGCAGGTCTGCTGGAGGTGGTTCTCAGCGAGTTGGTTGCCTAAGTCTTCATAACTGAAGCCTTCTGAGCACTCAAACTGTTGGCTTTGATCATCGCCATTGTCCCCTGTTATTGGCTGAAGACTCAATTCAGACCTGAGATTGGTGGTATGTAGTAAATGTGTATGAGGGAGAGTTTGTGTTTGATAGCAAAAAAAACTGTACGGCTAGGAATGAAGTTGAAAAACAAAAGAAGTTTAGTATTGTGCAGAAATGAGCAGGCTTGTCTGTTCCTACCTGTATGAGTCTAGAGGCACACAGAACTCCTCTGTAGGCAGGGCAGTACCCAGATAAACAGATCCTTCAAAGACTTTGAAAGGTATTGAGAAATGATTGATGATCTGCGTAGTCAAAAACAACAAACATAAAATACTGTGGTTAATTGGGCGAAACTTTATTAAATCCTTTAAAAGTGATCAGTAAAGAGGCATTGTTAATACCACCTGCTGTGCAACAGTATCATTAAAATGAAGAAATTTGAAAATGTTGAGTGATTTACCTGAAAAGGAGAGCGGATCTTGATGAACTTGCTGCCCTTCAAAGAGTAAATCTGACAAACCAGGAAACGAGTGACTCCGGAGTCTTTGTGCATCACACTGTACAGTCCCCTGCCCACTTTGATCAGGGGGATCACACTGGCGGAAGTGTGGCCCACAGGAGCTGAAAAAAGAGCAAATGTCAGCAGTCTTTAAGATACAGTTTTGGCTTCATAGTAGACTTTATCATATCATTAACTTCCACAAAGCTGGGGACAAACTAGATAAGAAGGAGTAAAAAGTACTTTTCTGTCATTTTTTTAAATATCGAACTTAACATAACTTTACAATATTCTTCCAAAATATTGTAAAGTCAGATTTCTGGCTTTAGAACAAGCCCTAGATCTGGTTCTGACATGAGAGCAGTAATGTCATCACATTAAAAGAAAAGATATTTTATTTGGCTTTTTTTTTTTTTTTTTTCTTTTTTTTTTTTTTTTAAAATCAGCCGTAACTGTAGGTAGTATTTGCTGTCAATCAGCAACAAGAACCAAGTGATAACTGACTGTGTACAGCATAACTGAGTGTAAAATGCAACTCACTAGGTTGTATGTAGTAGTCTTTTCCACTTAGAGAGATCATGGCTGAGAACTGATCAGAGTCCGTTGTGGCTGAATAGTCCATCTCAAGAGTGTCACCGTCCTGTAGCTTCACCGTGTTGTTGGTGTTCTGCTTAGCGATGGGACAAAACATCTTACTGTGTAGGACAGAAACTGGAAGGCCTAGCCGATTTTTCACTACAAATGGAGCCTCATCCTTTTGAAAACTCTCAGCAGTCTGTTGGGCAGCCTCTGCAAATGCCTGAAAGAAAAAAAAAACCCCACACAAAATCAGATATTTTTTATCAGATATATAGATCGATCGATCGATCGATATAGATATATATATATATATATAGATATATAGATATATATATAGATATATATATATATATATATATATATATATATATATAGATATATATATAGATATATATATATATATATATATATATATATAGATATATATATTACTACAAAACCCTTTCTCCCGCTGCTTACTGTGCCCAGGTTGCTCAGCATGGCCAGTCCACATTTAGAGAGTGTGATGTTGAGCTGGTCCTTACTGCTGATGACGATGACTGTCTTGTAGTCAGGGACAAAGTTATCCACCTCATCTGATAGATCTGTGTGCTTCATAGGCTTCTTCTTCATCTGGTTATAGGATAGTAAACATTAAACATACTATATGCGTTTATGTGCACATGTAAGTGAGAAAGTAAATAAGTAAAATCTATTTAAATAGCACCTTTCATAATAAAAATCACCAAGTACAACTAATATTAAAAGCAAACAAGTCATAACGATAATACTTTAAATTAAGAGTAATCATGAAGGCAGTTAAAATACTTAAAGGAGTCAATGAAGTCTGTACAGTGCAGAAGAGCAATCCACAAACTTGGTGCTAAAGGCTGAAATAATGGGGGAAAGAAAATCCTGGTTGACCCATCACTCCAAGGTTCTGGCCTTGTTGACCTCGTGCGTTCTGGTAGCAGCTGGACAAACCGCATCAGAAACTCTTTCTACCCCAGGGCCATTAGGCTTCTGAATGCCTAACCCTCACCTGCACCGTCATGGTCCCCGTTCTATCTAACCTGCCATTTAACATACCTCATCTGGAAATACACACTGTGCAATAGTGTTACTGAAAGTACAGGTGGATGTGTGTGATTGAATTTCTCTGTCTATTATCATTTCTCATTCATGTCTGCTTGTTCAATTATTTTGTAGGGGTGGGAGGGAAAATCGTTTCACATAAAAATTATGATTTTTTTTTTTGTTATATAATTCTTTGTCAATTTTTTTGGTCAAATATCTATTTTTTTTATTTTTTTTATTTTTTTTTTTATTTTATTTTGAATGTTTGTAAGTTTAAATGCCAGATGAATAAAATGACCACATTTCTCCAGCAGAAGGTGAAATGTTTCTCTTAGACTCTCTAGTAACGTGACATTATGCATGTTTTGGAAAACATTTAATCAGAAGACAGAGAACAGCAGACAACCTGCAAAAATGTGCAGCTATGTCCTCCACCATCACATTTTACCACACATTTTGGATTTTTGCTTTGAAGGGAAAAGCATAGCTGGACATGTTGAGATTTGAGATAAATGCAGAGCTAACAGCCAAATGTGCCACAGCAGCAAGCAGACACTCAAACCAGCAATTTAACAAGAGTATTAGTTCAAACAGCTGGTTGAGATACACTGCTGCTGACTAAATCTTAAAAACTGACACACAGCTGATTTTATTATTTGGATAATCTGGCCCGTGACATAGTCTGTACACTTGGTCATCATTAGGGCTGTGACAATTTCCTTTTGTCCCGATTTGATTCGAATCAGATTTTTTTGGGTGCCGATTTGATGTAAATTGTGATTCTCACAATTCTTCAATATTGCTGATCTTTGTAGATTAAAAAAAATGTACAAAACTCCTAATTTTTCTTGATTTCATTAAGGAAAAAACAAAATAGTAGCCAGACCATCATTCTGCTGCTATAATGCCCAAGATGACAAGTAAAAAGATCAATAAAAACAATCAAATTGACAAAAATTTTATTATGGATTTATTTTTTTATTTTTTTTATTTGAAAAAAAAAAAACTTTTTCTTAAACAAACAAAAGAAAAATCAATTTTAAAATTGTGAAGCAAAAAAATCCCAATATTTTATTTTTTCCACCCCTGGTCATCATGCAACTTTTTCATATGTGCTGGTGTTTAAAAAGCAAACTAAAAATTGGCAATACTGTAGAATTGCAATTTAAATTGAATAAGCACGCAACAAAAAAAAAAAAAAAATCGTGATAAATTGAATCGTGAGAAAAGCATATTGTTCCAGCCCTATTATTTTCTTCTTCTTTTTAAAACTTGTATTTATATTTTATGTTTTTTATGGCACTGTGGCAGAAAGTCATTCTCCATTCTCGTGACCAATGACGATATAAAAATATATTCTCCTCAACTGAAAATCCCAATCACTGTGACTTTTACATTTAAAACATTTACTGGGGAGTTTTAACGTGTATGGCTCTAAAAGTTAAAACAAAGATTTTAAATTGAACTTGCTGCAGCATTATGGACTATCTAAAGGATATTTAAAGCTGATTTAAAAGTAGAAAGACTTAAATATTTTAAATTACCAGATATAAAATTGTGGCTAATCACATGCTTTTAACACCAGTAGTCTGATTTTTTTTACTATTCTGTTGAAATGATAATTTTGAACTAGGTGTTTGGAGTCATGCTCAAGAGACATTGAACTTGGATGGAACAAACTGGCTCATTAAGCAAAGTTTTAGGTTTTATCCATGTTTGACTGATGGAAATTGTTATTGTGATTTACATGTATAACCATGAAATGTGTGTGCATTTTTAGGCTTGTCAGTACTTTCAGTTCCAGTGTCCATGGTCTGAAACCATCTTTGTTTTCATCTTCTAAGGGTTCCAGCAATGGCTCCCACACACCAACCATCTCATTGTAGTAGTGAACCTAAAGAAAAAGCACAACTAAAGTTTACGAGCCTAACAGTCAGTAGAGTTTGGCTATTAGATAAATAAAGTATAAGGCAAATATAATTATCTTTATGAATCTGCTGTGCTTGGCGTTGTTACCTCTAGATTGAGCTCACTCTGTAGGTTAATAAGTGTAGACCAATTTTTCACATCTCCAGAGAAAGATGACTTGGCCAGAAGCATGGGAACAGTGTGGTGTCCCACTCCAGCCTCTAGCGTCACACAGATTGATTTTATGCACAGCTGCAGACAGAGAGTAAATGACATGATTATGTGTGCTTTAGCAAGAAACTAACTAAAGTCTCTTTATTTTCTCTGCAGACCAGAATACCAGTTTAAAATGGCTTAGGTTAATTAAATATACAGCAATGAAAAGAAGCACATTTAGCTATAAAAAAAAATACAGACAAACACCTTTAAGGACTCTCCCTGAGGTATCAAAGGGGTCACTTCCTTTGTGTTTTCATCTCCCTCCTCTTCTAAAAACCAGAGCTGGAGCTCCTTCCAGCTCTGTTTGTGCCATAAGTCCACAGGTACGGGGCTGTCCAGGTCACCGGGGGTCTCTGCCATGGGAGTCAGTGCCGACTGGATCGTTATAACTGTGTTGATGATTATCGGAGATACCTAGGCAAAGAATTATGCAGCATAGAAATAAAATATACCATTACCACAATTTAAAAGAAAACGTAATTTTAAGGGTGGGACATTAATGCAATAACTTTGATTAATTGATTTTTAAAAATCCACAGGTGAAGATTAACGCATTTAAACAGTTTTTGTGCTTCAAACAAGGCAGAACATTTGTCGGTGCATGGTTTTCTGTTACACCAATTACAGATGCACACGGTAGAGCTCGGCTAACAGTGTTTTCAACATAACTTTCTCTCTATATTTACCGAGTTTTCAGACTTTTCTAACAACTATTTTTCAAAAAAGCAACTTGGAACAAATGTCGTGACTTTTTGTGGGGTTATTGGAGACAGACGTGAAAGCAACTCCTCTCAATGAGCCGCGGGTCCTGCTGTAGGCCCTTGTCCCGTCCAGAAGCACTAACGGGGCCTCGGCCCCCACCAGCTCAAAGCTGCAGTCAGCTGGAGCTGGAGATATTCATTGCCACTGGTTGATCCAGTCCTAGCTTACCATCAGATATTAATGCTAGTAATGAAAACTTTGTTTGAAAATGTTTAAAAATGAAAGGCAATACACAATATTTTCGTGTTAATTGGAAAACAGCCGGCCCTGTTAGTTAAAGTACTTCAAATATACTTTCATTTTATGTCTGTTGTGTTTTGGCCAGGAATATGTTGTTCTTCTCCGTCTACTATTTTGAACTGAAATGTAATTAGATGCAGTTATCCAGACGTTACTAGGTCTATTGTCTATTTGATTTAGTAGTCTACTAGAATACATTTAAAATAAAGCGTGTCTTTTGATGCAAATATTTTGGAATTAATCGAAATTAATTAATTACAGAGCCTTTTAATGATTTTATTTTATTTTTTTAATTGAATCCCACCACTAATAATTTAGAATTTCACCCCCAAATTCAGTCAACATTTATTTAACTGCAACAGGAAATATGACTCTTGAAGAGAACCGTGATTTCTGTGCAAACATACTAGGGATCTTCTTTCAATTTACACTGGATGCAATACAAGACCATTGTTTAGGAGGATGAACTGATCCTCGTGTATAGTGCAGTATGATGACATTTGAAGAAAATATAAAAAGCTTAATAATAAAACAATTACCTTTAGTGAGAGAGCATTGATGGACACCTCCATAACCTGAGGGGATGTTGGGGACTGAGTACTGTGAAAGAACACCTGACATGGCTGCAGTACGGTGGTCACGTCGTTTTTCCTCATCTCTCGTAAGAAAGGACACGCTATAACCTAGAATGATCACAGCCAAGTATTTTTTGAAAGATAATATTGATTGGTGTTAGAAAAAAACTGATTCAATTACATTAAGACCAAAATGCAGACCTTTAGGTCATTGATAGCAGCAGTCATCAGTGAACCCTCAGCACCGCTTTTCATCTGAAGCTCACAGTGAGTGGTCATCACTAGGGATGGAGCATCAGCACGTGTCAGGTCAGCCACAAACACAATCTCTGGGTTACGCACCAAAACATTGATCTCCATCTTTGACACTGGAGCTGGAGCTGTACCTGGAAGCAGCAGGTAACAGTGGATATTCATTTATTTAGATCAGACTTGTGAACTACTTATTTATGAAACATAAACTTTCATACAGTATATAGATTGCATATCTTTGACATAAAATCCTAATCAAAGCAAAGATGAACACAATAGGAAGAGATTATATACTTAATCATCTCATTTAAACAATTCGATGAGATCAACTCACTGGAATCTTTAGATGTAACAGAGGAGTTTATGTTCCTGTTCTCTCCAGCACCAGCATTGTTTTTGGGCTGAGGTGCCTGAGCAAAACCCTGCTGTGTGGCCTTAAGAAAGATATCTGCTACTGTTAGCAGGAACTCCATGCTGGCACATAGGTTCACATCCTTCACAACAGTGTCTAAAATGGTGCCATCACGGTTTTGACGGTAGTTCACCTCCACCATCATGTTCTGCTCTGCACCAGGACGCATTGACATCATCCTGGCAGAGAACATAAAGGAATGAAAATATTAAGTGTTGAACACAATAAAAAAAATGCCTTCTAAGAATATACTAATCACAAGAGAAACAGCTAGAATGGTAACTGTTGTCACTACTTTTCTGTTCACTCTATGATCTGACCATAATGTACACTGTAAAGGTTTAATTATCGTCTTAAACCTTGAGGTAACCATCTTGATCTTTGGTCTTTTGTCATCTAGAAGGCACTCAGCAAGTTGGACTGAAGCCTTCATGGTGCTGTTGGAGAACATGTGGACTGAGGTGGAGATGGCACCCAGAGTAAACTCTGCCAGCTTCAGTTGTTCATCGTGCGAATTTAACTGTAGTAACTATTAAAGAAAATAACAGTTTTTATTCGAAACATCTTTCTTTAAAAAAAAAAAAAAAAAAAAAGTGCAGTTCTTTCCTTACAAAATATATCTGCAAGAGCATGTGTTTCTATCTTAGCATACCTCATTCTCATTTGGGCTGTACAGGGCCAGCGTCATGCAATCAAACTTGAAGTTTAATTTGAGAGTGGTCTTCAGCTTGCCATCTTTCTGCGTCTCCACAACAGCAGCTGTCACTACGGTGTTACCTGGAGCAATATTATTACAAAACACATCACCACTTTATAACTTATCGCATTTTAGGTACATTTTAAAATATTGACATTTCCATATTTTATCAGCAATTTTGGGTTTTTTGAATCAAAGTTTTCTTCCAAACTTGTCAAATAGGTAATTTTTTTAGCTAATATGCACACATTAACACAGACATGGATATCCAAATATGCTTACTGCTAGCAGGTCCCGTGGCTCCAGAGTCCTGGGACTCCTTGTTGGATACTGAGTCAGAGGAATGATCAGCGGTGGGCAAAGCAGATGGAGGTGGAACAGCATCAGACCTCTCAGACAGGTTCTCGCCCAAAGTCCTCAAGACCACAATCATGTCATCCTGGCAGAGGATCAGCTGTTCAGAGCAGATAGAACAGGACTTAAATTACAATTGGCATGATGCTGTTTTAATTCACCTGCACACTGTGAGCATATCCCATATCCAGAAATTAAACATAAATGGATAAAGATGGAAAACAAACAATATGATGGTAAAATAAGGAAAGAGCCTAATGAAAGGAGCAAAATAAAAACACTACTGTTGCTGTAAGTCATTCACTCTGTGAGGCCATATACCACTTCTTACACTCATTGGCTTTAGATGAGCCGTGATCTCTATGTCAGGGATGCTGTGGTACCAGTTGGATGAAAGGTTTCTCTGGATTTCCAAGTCCAAGCTGACTGGCTTTAACAGCTGACTCTCTCCCTGAAAACCCTCATTTACGTAAGTGGTTCTGGAAGCAACAACAGTCATATCAAATTGGGGAGAAAATATCAGATATATATAAATCCCATGAAAATATAAGAGCAATTTGCACTGATGGCTGATTTCCTACCTGTACATTTTGAGGTCTGTCAGTTTCACAGTCATTATATCCACAACAGGTGGAATTGTAGAATCAGTTTTAAATGGCTTCTTGGCAAAACAGTTCTTTACAGACAGCAGGCCAAGATCAGCTACAATGACATTTGAAGAGGAGGAAGACTGAGGGAGGAAGATGACAGGTGCATTGAAGTGAACATTCAGAGCAATCCGTGTGCTTCGCTCTGCCAGTTCCTTCACACCTGATGCAGCCTTTTCTGCAGCCTGGACTGTCACCTCTGCCAACGCCTCCTTAGCTTCCTGAAAATTATTGATAAATGCCTGGGAGGAAGAGAATGGGGGAAAAGAGAAAAATTGAACAAACGAAACAGTAACCTTTCACATGAAGCAATAAGAATTTGTTACCTTTAATATCACAGAAAAAAACTTAATATGAGTTTTTTTCTTACCAGTATTGATGAGACAAACTTGTTGAGAAAGACGACCTGAATGCATCCTACTGTCAACTTTACAAATGTGTCAACTTTTGACATGTCCAGATAGGCATCTCCTTCTGTTGCGTCTGTATAGTTTTTCATTCGGAAATCAAATACTTCCTTGTCTGCAATAGACACAGCCTGAGAAGGTAGAACAAGATAATACAACAAAATTAAAATATACAGAGACAAATGGGAGCAAAATCTAAACCATAAATAACTCTTAAATTACAAATTCTTTTCAACCATAAATTATTCTAAATGTTAAAAGAGAATATAAATATTTCAGCAAGAAACAACAAACACAGCACTTCCAGTGCCAGATTAAACACTTGCTGAATTACCTTCTTGTAGAAGGCATCTTTGTTGCAGTCCAGGATAACTATGTTTTTCAGGTTGGCTTGGACTTCCATCTCCTTCTTCCTCATTAGGACTTCAGAAACCAGACCTGGAAAGTTGCGTGTTTCACACTGAGAATGCCTTTCTTTACAGTAGTTAAACTTCATATTCAAAACAAAGAAGTAACTTGTGGAAACAGTACAGTGGCGGTGCAGAGTGGACTGTCAGGATTTTACAAGCACACCATTCCTTCAATACCTTCAATACTGATCTCTGAGATCCTGGCTTTTTGTCCTCGAATGAACACTTTCAAACAGCGGAGATCAGCTCTGACGTGCAGATTAACCACATCTGAAAACTTGGAACTTTTTGAAGCTGTGAAGGGAGATGAAAATAGATCAAAAAACAGATACTGAAAATAGTAAGAATGAAATTGTTCCTTTTAAAGTGAAATCATTGCACAAGTTACTTTTCTTCCTGGTTACAGCAGTTTCCTCCTTCTTCTCTCCTTCTTTCTCTGCTTCATCCTCCTCAGGGATGGTAGGGAGCTCCTCCTGCCCTCCTTCTTTCTTGGTTGATTGTGGAATGAGGTTATTAAGGAAGTTTATGGTGTTGAGAAGAGCCTCCGTATGGAGATGAACATCCATGGATGAGAAGGTCACCTGCAAACACAAGTGCATTGGTCAAAACCTACAACATAGTACTTCTGTAGAACAAAAAAACACAAGTTTAACTTAGAAAAAAGATAAACAGATGAATTGAGAGCCCTTACAAGCTCTAACTAACATTTCTCTCACCTTGATAAGCTGTTCTGTGTTGTTGTGCTGAGACTTGAAGTCTGGACCATTTTTATCGGCCTAGAAAGGACATCTAAATGAGAAGACTGTCTGCAGTGCGTTTAAAAATATTAAATTAAAATGAATAAAAAATGTATCTATTAGCATAAGGGAGCACAAGTACTTTGATGTACTCCAAGGTCAGTAGATCAACTTCAGTGTTGTCTAGAGTGGTGATCAGCTGAACTTGCTTATCTTCAGAGTCTACACAAGAAGGAAACAGATAAAGCACGGCCCTAAAAACATCCAAAACCAAACTGACAATAATGTATGATGTTATTGGAATGAATAATAATATCAACTTCCTTTTTCTACTCAGCATTTGTAATCACTTCAAAGTGTCCTTCACAAAATTAACTAAACGCATTTACTGACCCATATATTCAGGGCATTTTAGGCAGATCTCTCGCAGGTAGGTGTTTGACATCATGTCAAAGGTGCGCAACTTTAGCTCAGTGCCCAGACCCTCTATGTCGAGGTGGAGGACAGTAACCTCCTGGTCTCCTGACACACGACACAACTGGATGGAAAACTGGATGGAGAGGAGAAAGATAAAAAAAAAAATATATACATACATATATATAGCTCTTTTTTTTTATATATACATATATATCTGTGAGTGATAGAAATATCTGCACAAAGAGATTAACAACTTTAAAAGATTTATCTAATACTAAAATAAGATTTTCATAATTTGCAATTTAATTTTACCAATACATAATGAAATACCTAAAAGTTTATTTTAATTGCTTACATTAAGGGGATTTCCATTTCTTAAAAAAGAAGGAATCCATATTTACTGGTGTATACACGAAACAAAATATCAAATGGCTAAATATTGAGTAAATACTTACTATATATAAAATGTTATATAAAATAACAAGAAAAGATTATTTTTGAAACTTTTTTATTAGAAAGAGATTTCTGTACCTCACTGATCTCAAATGTTAGGCTTAAATCGGTCATGTTCTTCTGAGTGTCTTCTTTCATAAGACTCCTTCTTTTGCTTAAATCTGCATACCGCAGAGGCATTGGATTATCTGGGAAGAATGGCTTATCTCCAATGGGAGAACTGGGAGCATCATAGAATAGATCTTCTTCTGACCCTGTAAGATGTCAATAAGATTAAAAAAACAAAAAAACAAAAAAAAACACATGCAACAAGTCAATACATAAAGTACTTTGAAACTAATTGGAAAAAAAGAAAAAAAAAAGTTGTGCACAAATTTAGTACATTTTTATCATTTGTTCTTGTTGTAAATAAACTACACTGCACGTGTCTAAAGGCATCCATCCAATCTACACTTGGTTTGTTGGGATTATTCTTTCAAAACTAAGCAGTCAGTGAGTGTTGAACATATTTGTTCTCTGGAAGTGACCAAAAGAAATTATCTGCTTAATTATGTGATTTAGCTGCATACATTTAAAAGTTAAAAACAACAACAACAAAAAACTTTTCATGACAATCAACTTTACCGCTACCAAATAGGGAAAACCCATTCTGAGCATCTACTGCTGGGGACTTTTTTTTTTTTTTTACACTTCCATAAAGTTTTACTTGTGTGCAAAAGCCATAAAAAGTTTAATATGGAAATATCCTAAATGAGCCTTTTGTTATAGAATAGCATATTGATGTTTGGTCAGAAGGTCAGCAGTAGGAAGTTTTTTAAATGCAGAGCTCAACTGTGGCTCACCCAGTGAGGTGATGCTGATGGTCTCGCATGACTCGAAAATGAGCGAAGAGCGCTGGTCAGCTAGGTTCAGAGGCTTTCTTGGAGTGAGCTGAGGTGTGAATGACTGCCTAGACTGAAAAACAAGTTTCAAAATATGATACCCACACAAATCTATTAATGCTATGAAAATCAAAATGCAGCAGTAAAACTACTCAAATGAACAGGATTAGAAACTACAATGCAAAAAACTATGTTGTTCCTGCATTCTTTTTTTAAACGGTTCAATCATTTGTGTTATGCAAATTATCTCATCCTGATCAAAAAATGAAAAGCTGTCTTGGTACACATAATTCTTACCTTTGTACTTGATGGACCAGAGCTCCGTGCAGCAGGTCTGCTCTCAGGCAATGGGATACTATCTACCAGCTCCAAAACACTTCGAAGTTTGTCATCAGAAATCCGAAGAGACAACAGAGGAAGTTCTCCAGACATCTTATACCTAAAACACAATCCCACGTGTAATCAGAATTAACTCAAAAACCAGTGGCAATTATAGGGTCCCCTGCTGGGTCTCTTGACAGGGAGTATCTAGGCAACCAAATAGCACTTAAAACAAATCCCAAAGATCACCTCAGATTGCAAATTAGAACGTACCATCAGAGTAGGGGGTGGCAAAAGACTATTGACACATTCAACAAGAAAAACTAAAAAACAATGAAAAAGCAAGTATACAAATGTTCCATATGCTCCCAATGACCCATTGTTCATTTGGCATATGAGGACCGAAAAGTTTCCACTGGTCTCTCATGCACAGTATCAGTCAAAGGTTTGGACACCCATACCAATTCAAAGTTAATGGGTAGGTGTGACCTACGTTTTCACCAGTACTACACATATTTTACAAGTAAATATTGTTGCTAATATGTGCTAGAATGATAATCTTTTCAGAAAGAAGATAATCCAGAATAAAATGGAAGTAGTAAATAAAGAAAGGGTCATTGAATAGTTTGTGCTCAAATTATTCCCAGCAATGTAAAGCTGGAAGAACACAACAAAGCTGATCAGGTGTTGTGGAGTCAATAGGTGAATTTGTTAAGCTCTGTCTATGCAGAGAAAACAATGTTTGCAAGTTAGTACAAAACAATACAAAAAAGCCAAACATAATGTTTATTTCAATCTTATTTCAATTACACAATACTGTGTTGTCACACTGTTTATTTCATGGTATTCCTGCTATATACACTGTTCATATTTTCCCTCTTCAACAGAAACTATACTTACCAGTTGTCTAGATTTATGCAAAAAAGAAATAGAAAATTTTAGAAAATGGATACATACTTTGCCATACGTGAGTCCTTGACAACCATTGCCCTGCTGAAAACCACTTTCAGATCCACAGGCTCCAGGATGTGAAGCATTGACTGTTTCTGTTTGCGCGCCTGTTTCCAGTCTCCATCTATGGGAAATGACTTTTTTTTTTTATTCTGCATTTTTACTACTGCCACACAAACACACACATCCAGAGGCAAAAAGATTAAATTATTCTTTTTGGGTACAATTTCTTTGTCCATATACAGGATAGAAACACAATCAGGGCAACAAGTGTTTAACATAGGCACTCAATCTCAGTTTAAGCTCCTTTATGTCACCAGATTAGTTTATATAGACCTAAATGTGGAATTTAGGTTTATGTACTTTTCATGTGTGTACCTGGTTTGCTGTAAAGAAACTGTAGGCTGCTGAGTTGCACGTCAAAGCTATCATATGCTCTGGACATGATGTCTTCAATGTTGCTGGAACACACCGACAGCTGGGGCAGATTCTTCTTGCTTTGACTGGACATCTATAGAAAAAAAAAAAAAAGATTTTTTAAAAGTTTTAACCATTGCTAATCGAATTCTTAAATAAATTAAGTCTGTGCAGTTCAAACAGTAAGACATGTTGGTCAGGGTTTCACTTGACACTCTCGCACCTTAAAGTGGCCAAGATCCAACAGCAAGATGTTTTGGGTTCCATTGTAAAAGCCGCTCTGGGGAATGATGACGTAGGAGGCCATCAAGTTTACGTTGAGGTCGAGAACTTTCTGCGTTTCGATCACATACATTAAACCTGAAGAACACAGAGTCATGTAGTTATTATGCATACTTTAAAAAAAAAAAATCTGTACAATCACAGAAAAATACAATACATAAACTGATACTTGTGTAACAAAACTATTTTCTTACTGACAATATAAAGAAGTCTTGATAAAGTTTGATTTGACACAGTGTGCATTTTAATGTAATTATGGTTGAATAATATTGCCAACATAACTAAATCAACAGAGTCCAAAACTTATTACAGCAATCTTTGATTATAAATACAGATGTATAATATACTCTGATTTAAAAACAAGCTAATCTGTTTCAATTATGTTACTTTAGTCTATTTCTTGTCTAATCAGGTGAATTTTAATACACTACTTACGAAAATAAGATTTAAATGCTGAATTCACTCGGTAAGAACATGAATCATGCCATTTTAAAGGAAAAGTATCTTGACATCAGTAAACAACGGTCGGAAACAATCAGCTTCAATAGAATAAACAGGAACTCAACAATCTGATGAACAAATTGGCTGAGATATTCTGGATGTGTGCAAACACTGTACAAGAAAACTCAGGTCATTGAAAATAAGGAGTGTAAACATTTGCTCATCAGTTTAGATCAGGCTTTTGATACAGAACTTTGCACAGATATATTCCCAACTCACCAGTGGCTGTCCGGTCTCTAAACTGCTCCAATTTCATCAAGGTTGCATTCGTGAGCTCATCCAGCTGCAGGTCATCAGGTGGCATGAAGAATGCCGACATGCTGTTCACCGTTATCTGTTAACAGACAAAAACTTTATGAATTTAATATGATCTTTTTTAAAATATTTAGTCATACATGCACAGTGAAAGACAACACCCACAGCATCATAGATGATTTCCAGTGGTTGAGATTCAACATGAAGTCGGTGGTTAGCACTCTCATCCAATGGGTTGGTCTCAAATAGGAAGCAAAGCAGTGGGGTCCCGGCAGCTGTAGCTGCCTTCCTTGATGAAAGGAGTGTTGGTGCAGGCCTGTTACTGGCTAGACCAGTGACTTCAAACAAACTAAGCTGGGCTGTGAGTCTGATAGAAAGAAAAAGTGAATATGAGCACCAGGTTTCAAACAAGGAGCTATAATTTAAGCACCGAGAGGAAAAAGGGTGATTGTGTGATGACTATAAGTATTTGGTAGCAGGCTTAGTATAGACTTGATAATCACAACTGTTAAATATTTTTATAAATATTATTGCCATAGTTGTGTATTAAGTGAAAGACTCTGCGTTTGCAGAAGAAAATATGCAGCAAGAGAAAGCATTAACAATGACAAAACAATTTGGACAAACTTGATGGCTTGTGCTCCTGGCCTCTGTGTGAGTGTGGACTTGAGCTCTTCCACAGTCAGCTTAATGATCTCATTTCTGTCCTTGTCATCTTTTATGGACACAGACAATCTTTCCATGAGGAAATTGATCTTCATGTCCTCAAACTAAAAATAAAACAAGGCATGTATTAAAAGTATACTTTCAAGTTTTCAAATTTTACCTGAATAAACAACATTGTTCTAGTAAATTTAGAAGCAAATGGAAGTGTACGATTAGTTCATGAGATGATGTATGAAACGGAAGGGACTCACATTCTTTGGCAGATTGGGGTTAGCAGCTGTTTCACTGTATCCAATGGCAGTGTAGAGTTTGGCTTTCTCAGCAGGGGTTAACAGATTGTCAAAACCTGTCACAGAATTAGCCCAAGAGAAAGAAAAAGACTAAACTAAAGAACAATATATGAACAAATGATGCCTCTTTGTGACAGACTGCTAGTGACAAAGTGTTGAAAGATGCCATTTGAGTAGTTTTTGAAGCCTAAAATGTATTTATATTCAACATCTAACCTCCAGTCTTGGTCTCTTTCACTTTCGTATCAGTTTCTCCTCCCCAGTTCCACATCCAGCTGAACCAGCCCTGAGACTCTTCCTCCTCCATCTTTATCCCTGGACGATAAATTTGCAGCCCTGCCTTGCTCGCCTGAGGAAGAAATAAAATGTCAATAGCTTCAACTTATTTACTTGTGCAAACAAATGACAAACAAAATCAAAAGAATACATTAATTTAATTTGATAACTACTGGACTGAACAAAGAAATCTACAGTCTATGGCATATTGCTTTGCAGAGTTGAAACTTTTACCAAACGATGTGATAAGAAGTGAAGTGCAAGGTATTACACTGCATTTTGTCTGGTTTTAGCTCAGTCTTGACTGACCTGGGTCATATGCGACTGGTTCAAAGGAACATAAATCTTTGAACCATTTTACTGTTCCTGGTTGTTTTCTTAGACCAAAAGGCATTAATTATCATGATGCTTCTGTTTCTGAAATCTTTGAAGGTTTCAATTGGGACATATGCTGTAAATGTTGCAATACTTACTGAGCCAAACAAGTTATGCACAGATACAAAGTATACAAAGATAGGCAATCCGCCAAGTTAGAAACATACCTCCACTTCAGCCTGTTGCCTGGCCAATGTGATGTTAAAGATATCCAAAGCCTTTTCATTTTCCTGTGAATAGACACAAAACAAACTCATGAGAGCTTTTAATAGATTTTATTGCTGTGATGGCACACCAGTGAACTGTGACGCTTGTTGAGCAGTAGAGAGATAGAGGATAAGACCTCATTTAAAATCCTGCTGGTATTGCTCAAACTAAACATTTGTCTCCAAAACCTGCTGATAAAAGGTTCTTCTATTATTATAATTTGCCTGTAAAAGTGTGTAGAAACAACCTACACAAGCATTCAAGCTATAATAACTCTGACCATATCAAAAAGACATCTGAAGAAACATATTTCATGGTGCAAATTAATCAGTCTATTAAATATTTTGCCCCATCTCACCTGTAATTGCTTTAGAAGCTCATCGCTGGGTTTCTTGCTGGTGATCTTTGTCTTGTAAAGCTTTCTGTAACACTTAATCATCTGCCGGTGGTGCCGAATGTGTTGCCATGACCACATGTGGAGACGTGGTTTCACATCCACCTCCAGGATGCCTGCAATCACATATGTCCACCTGAAATCCAGGAGCATACAAGCACATAGTCAACTTCACACAGCGTAACGCAAAGCAGACACATGATGAGGCAGAAGCAAAATGTTAAATGTCATAAGGTACACAAGTGTTTTCTGACCATATGCGAGCATTCTTGTGCACATGGACCACAGGCCTGTACTTCCTGTATGGCAGATTTCGTGACATCATATCGACTGAGCCCAGCAACTCCAGGATACTAATGTACTGGAAAGACAGGAAGTCAGCCATCAGATAGACGCAGAGCAGTGTAGAGCCGTTATCATCTTCCAGAGAGATCTCTTTTCACCAGGCCTTGGTAGACACTAGTTTATGAAGTTTTAAATGCAACATGCATTAACACACACCTACCTGGGGTCTGTTGAGTTCAATGGCAACCTCACTAAGATTGACCATTAGGTCCACTTTAGGAGAAGAGAAATCCACATCCGACCTGGGATTCATGCGCAATTTAGCATCCGCTGAAATTGGACGAAAAACTGTGGACCAATGACAGAAAACATATCACTGATCTATCCAACCATCTCTGACATAATAGTGTTTCAATTGCCTTTTGTTTGCCAGTTCACCATAGGCATACTCCTTACCTTTCTCTATTTAAACCTCTTTTAAAAACTCAGTTTTACTCCCTGGCCTTCAAGCCCGTGTAAGAGGTTGACTATAATATGACTTGAGTTTTAGGTACCCTTTTGTTATTATCTCTTATTCTCTTATTGTTATTTTTACTATTTGTGTGGTTTGTTTTATGACTATGCCGGTCTGTGTGGCGGTTATGATTTGGTTCTTTAGTGTAGAACTTTGAAAACAACAACAAGGATGACCAAACTGCTTTATGAAAAAAATTTGCATGGTATTGTTTTCTTTTTAAAAAAAAAAAAAAAAAAGCCAAACCTTCATTTCTCACAATACTTAAATCGATAATAATGTCATAGTGGCGATGTGAATGCAGATATTTGACTTTTTCTTTTCAGGTCACAACAATTGTTAAATATTTTTATAATATTACAGCCAAAGTTGTGTATTAAGTGAAAGATTCTGTGTTTGCAGAAGAAAATATGCAGCAAGAGAAAGCATTAACAATGGCATAACAATTTGGACAAACTTGATGGCTTGTGCTCCTGGCCTCTGTGTGAGTGTGGACTTGAGCTCTTCCACAGTCAGCTTAATGATCTAAACTAAACAATCAGCTTGCTGCACTGTTACAATACAATATTACACATCAAACAGAAACTGACATTTTTGCACCATACTCCCCTTGTCAACTTACATGTGAGTTTAGATCTATTATAAAATAAGGTCTGAACAAAAATTGGACTAAATTGTGACTGCAAGACACTCACTGAAGTCATGACTGACAGGATGAGAACCGCAGGCTTCCATGCTGTTCTGAAGACATTCCTATAAATGGAAAAGGAGAAAGTTTGTTTATGTGTTATTTTTTTCTTTACTCCAAAGAGCATTCAAGGTTTAATCACAATAACTATAAATAGCACATCTATTCAGTCATTTTAAAAAGCCTTGCATTTAGTTTACAAGGCTTGTTTTGTATGACTTTGTTTTCCAACCACTGCACTCTGCAACCACATAACATTAATATTGTATGCACACAGAGTGTATGCTCAGCCTGTAAATGAAAAGCAAAGAAAATGTGGCTAAATGTAGGTAAGTATAGATAAGCTGACAACACACTGACAAATTAGACTCACCAAGGCTTCACCAGCATCATGATTGGAAAAGAGCACTGAGTGGACATTCCAGTAAGCAAATAAGTTATCCAGTTGAACCAACTGAGGAAAAGCAAAATGCAAAGCTATTAGAGTGAGGAGACTGTTTATTGTGTTGTACAGTGCTGAATCTGTTACAAGACTGGATTACAGCCAATACTTTTGAGGAAATAATGGGTTCATCAGACCTGCTGCTGAGAAAGGCATTACGTAGAACTGAACTAACTGGTTTGAATCTTTATAAAATATCTTCAAAACATATTCCATTACATATTCTACGGATCTAAATAAATAGATGAGGCTGGGAAATAAATTAGGGTTAATTTTCTTACCTTAAAAAAAAGTTTAGCGTTCTCATCCAAAATACTGGGATTCCAGTTCTTATCAGCCGTCTGTAAGGTTAAACAAGCAGACAGAGGAATGTAGAGGGCATTGATCAGACAACCTGACTTATTTACTCATAATCAATTATTGCCCAGTAGAAATTATTAAGACAAGCATACTTGTTGATAGTAAAGATATGCTGCAACAGGAGGCACAAAAAGGCAGAACATTACCTGAAGACTGAGGTTTTTTAGCGATACTCCAAAAGACAAAGGACAGTTTGGATTAGTGACCTGTGGAAAAAAACAAAAGGAAAGAAGCTCTAAATCTGCAAAGAAAGTTATTTTCCCATCCCTGTTATTGATGAGTTAAGGCTATTTTATTTTCCATTATTCACTTCCTTTACAAACAAAGCTTTGAGTGAACTGGAATGGTAGCTTGAATACTCACATTATCTTCATAGCGAACATGGATGTTCGAGATCTTAACCTGCAGGTTTTTGATGATTTGAGTGACAAGCTTTTCCACAAAGGTGTCCTGCTTCTCAAGTTTAGGGTTTTCTGTCAAAGGCAAATGTAATTGTGACACCCAAGCCGATAGGGCAAAGCTTCAGGAAAGTTGCACTAGGAACAAGGATATGACCTCCTGCTTCTCAAATTCAAATGGAGGGTTTTAGCTTTTATTGTGCATCCTTAACTTGTGGGACCCAAGGAATAATAGCTGCAGGTTTGCTGCAGCTGATAGGGATCCAAATAAAAACACATAAATATATAATCAATGAGTCAATCTATCTTCACTTCTTATTATAAGACACACTTTCTCATTTTGAGGTGTCACCTTGTCATTTTCAATAGTGAGTTTGTTTTTATTAGGTTTTTTTTCCAAGCAGCTGTCTAATTTGAAAGTCCCCACTTGTCCTGTTATTTTTAGCTCCTAAAAAAAAAAAAAACTTGTAGAGCTTGTTCGATTAGGAAGTGGCTAAATTCACCTTGAGCAAGACACCAAAACCAAGAGTGTCCTTGAGGTGAGTGCATTTGGCTTGCGCTGTAAAGCACTATGAGTGCTCAAGAAAACTAGAAGTGTTACAAATAAAACATGCAGTATATCTATCATTATTCTGTCAACAGCTAAGAGTAGACTGAATGGCTTATTTTGGTCTAATGAACTAAACTAAGTGACAATAATGGTTTGTCATCAAGCACCCATATCTTGCTTATTTTGAAATAATAAGAAGCAAAAATGTTCAAACTGAATGACTATTGGTCTACGAGATAATGACACCTATATACTACTGCAATACTCGTATAAAAATGTCATTTCATTTAACATGCCAGACTAGTTTTTATTTACTCCAATATTGTTTTTAAATTTGCATAAAAAAAGCATTTAAAATGGTCATTAAGCTAACAACCCTGGATATCCTTCTGGAAGTATGATGTTGAAAATAGGGTTTAAAATATAGAAGTATAACACTATGTTTAACCACAGCAAAAAAAACAAAACAAAACAAAACAAAAATTAGCTGTTCCCCTGATGCAGTGCTAAACCACCAGTGACCCACTAAACCATAGAAAATACAGAGTTGGTGTGAAAACTGTTGGTTCTACAGGAACTCAGTCAGATACACCGCAACCAAGAGGCTTAAAATCTGAGAAAGTGATGCTCCACTATGTTCATTTTTACAACATGTCTTCTGTCCATATAACACTACACTCTTTATTTCTTACAGCTTGGTTCAGGGTGTCTCTGAAACCTGTTGAAAATGTATTAACACATAGAAAATGTTTGCTTGGCTCGCATGTTTACAGATACACACAGAGACCCTTTAAAATCAAAGCGGAACTCTGACCTTGCTCAGCAGCTTTGAGTTTTGTCTCCTCTATCCTCTGTAGTTCCCTCTGACGAGCCTCCTGAAGCTGTTTCTCCTCCTTTTCTGCATCATACTTTATACCTGGAAAAAAACAAGAAACTGTCTCTATGAAACTGAAAACAGAGAACTTCCGAGAGCCGATATTACAAACAACGATTTCCTTATAATTTTAGAGGCGATATTTTACCATGAAAAATTGAGATATTTGTTTGCGTACATTGCTGTTCTAAATTGTGCCTGCTACTTAATAAGGTTATACATCAGATTTTACTTGATATCACCTCTGTTTTAATAAGTTCAAATTCTTCCATCCTATAACAACCATTTAAATAAAAATGTGTTTTTGGATAATAAAAGTACATACAATAAACAACCAAATCCCATGGTTATTGATATGTCAGTTAACATTCTTTAGCTAAACTTGAGTCTACTGTAACAATAAAAAAAACATGTATGTTCTGTATTTGACATCTATGTTTGTTTCTATTTGTATCATGACTGTATGCAGCACTGTTGAGCTATGGTTGTTTTAAACTGCTATACTAAAATCAGAATCAGAATAACTTAATTCATCCCAGAGGGCCAAAAAAAAAACCAAAAAACAAATAAATAAATAAATAAATGTGTTATGACATGATACGGTCTTAATCTCATATTTTATGTATTATAGTGTATACAAATGGCTATCTTACTTGCTGTAGGAACTATCAGCAGATAGACACCGTCCAGTGTAGCCTCCACTGACTGGTTGTATAGGTTCTTCCATGGAATCTTTAGCTCCAGACGTCCTAATAACGAAAACACAAAGACCAAAAAAATGAAAGGTAAGAAAAGGTTAATCTCTACAAAAAAAAGTACATTACAACACAGAGTCAAATCTGGCAAGAAACTCAAGTATTACCTATATGACCAGTTCTCACTTTGAAAGGAATGTCAAGTTGACTCTGCAAAGAAACAGACTAGTGTTTATGATGGGGACAAATATATCAACTACTCCAGAATACAACAGTTTACCATTAATTACTCACATGTTTAACTACAACTTACCAAGGCATTCTCCTTGATTTCGAGTTTAACCAGAACAGCATCACCTGCAACAAGATTTGTTTAATAGCATATATTTTCAAAGATATAGTTATTTAACAATAACAGTATATCCATTGTATATTACAATTGGTTTCATGTCAGCAGGACGCGTCTGACCATTGCTAAGAGACTAGCACCAAGTACCAGTCTATGTCGTGCATAAACTAATAAAACCATTCACCACACACTTGACATTTAACTTAGGCAATAATATATGTGCGGCACAGTGAGTTGAACATTGAACATGTCTTTGTAAACAAAGATGTTTTCTTGCACATGTTCATAATCGCTACAATTATCGTAGCTGGTTTATTTATTGACTTGACAGCCTTTTTTTTATCCTTTGCCCGACTAATTTCGAGCCCCACAGACCTTTTTGAAGCAGTGCAATGTGTTAAAATACACAAAATGAAACAAAGGTAAGTCATAACGTGGCTGGGTGTGACCCTGAAATGCTTGATTCTCAGAAACTTGTCCACAGTTTTGCAGAAGCTAAAATGTAACATCTCATGACTGTACCCATTACATAAAAAGAAGACATTGTTTGTTTGTTACACATTACAGGGACGTCGTGATCATACTGAACCGCTAAACAAGATTTTGAAAAGGATACAATTACACTGACAGCTGTGGGAGCCTGTCTGCTCACACGCCTGCTGCTGGCTAACGTTTATTAGCTTTAGCTACGTAGCTTTGCCTGCAAGCTGGTAATAGACAAACACAAGTTCAGATACCTCCCCATATGCCAAGCTTCAGCTGTGAGCTGTCAAGATTGACAACGTAGTCCCCTAAGAATCGGTTGAGGACATCTACCACCACGCTTTCGAAGACCATTTCGACGAAGCTTTTATCTGTCTCTCATGTTGACATTCCGTGAACTCTTCTAAACAAGTAGCCTGTACGTCAGGTTTAATAGGACGTCCTGCAGTTGATGTTGCTTACGTCATGCCGTACGTACGTCTTGTCGGTAGCTACGGCAGGGCGGACGCACAGTCGGAGTGCTCTTACTAAATGGCACTTGTCACCACACACTTGAAGACGTTTTGACACATGTTTTAGGCTAAATCGGCCTTCCATACGCACCAAACGTAAGTCCGGGAACTGACGGAGCATAGGCGAATGTTAAAAGGCGCATATTTTCGCCATGAAGGCATTGTTCAGTTCAATTAAATTCAGCTTTTTTTTTTTTTATATATATATAGCGTCAAATCACGGCAGTGCCATCTCAAGACGCTTTACAGACAGAAAAAAACCCACAATGGAAGCCAATTCATAATAGCCTATATAAGGAAACCAATAGATTGAGTTGGACGCTCCAACTCAATCTCCCATCCTGAGCAAGCACACTGGCGACAGTGGGAAGGAAAAAACTCCCTTTTAAAATTGTTTAGCCATCTATTTGATTTAAAAAAAAAAAAAAAAAGCATGATGATTTTTAACATTTATGTTGCGGTTTTAGGAGATCTTGTTGCGGTCATAGTCTCTGTCTTTGTTTATGTAATGGCATACAAAGCATACCATTTCAAATTCAAAATGTTTATTAAAAACTGCACATTAATAAACCATGGAAGCTGTTAAATTAGGTGAATGTGATTATTATTCATGATTCATGTAAAACTTCTTCTTTGCCATCAAAGAACAATAAAACGCGTCCTAAAACTTTATTATATGCAAGAGTTTGTATTTGGTACACTTAAAAGAACAAATAATTATTTAAAATACCTTGAACAGTTTGAATAGCCTGGTAAAACAAATGTGATACACTGCACTGAAGAAGAAATTACTTAGTAATTGGCACTTTCTTTTTATTATCCATTGAATGAGTGGTCAAAAACATGGCATCTAACATGACAAAAATTATTTCAATTGCTGTAATGATTTTTAGCAAACACCTAGACAGAGCAATATTGGATTTAATTTTAGAATAGTATTATCAATGGTTATGAAACTATGGTTAAAATATAGAAAAGAATTACACAATGTATTTTTTGACAGGAAGCAGCTGAGACAGTGGTTTATTTATAATCCCGATCACTGTAAGTCTCTTCAGCGTTCCAGTTGCAGATTTAACCACAACCTTTAACCTGAGCTGCAGTTCTATCAGATCCTTGTGAGTCAGGTCTGTGAAGAAGAAATCTTCATTAAAAACAGGGCTGCGGCAGTTCTTGATGGTAGCACTCTCCTGCTGCTGCAGCTTCCCTGGTGTCAGACAGAGAATCACAGCACAGTTCAGGGTCTGTCGGTCACTGTGATCCCACAGGCCTTCCACTGATACAACACGCAGTCTGACTGTGGAAAGGGCTGAGAAATTGTTGTTAGAGAAAGTGGTGTATTCAGCTGAGAGGCGGACTCTGCCACGGCCCTGCAAGGGGAGAACATGTTCACGCTGAAGTCTTTCCTGACACCGCAGAATGTCCCATGGGAAGAGTGCAGGTGGGGAAAGGCTTAGTGAGTTTTCCTCCAAGCTTGGGGGACTACAGGGAGAGGTTGTTAAACTTGTACCCCCCTTTTTCAACCTCCCCTTACTGTCTTTGCTGTCGATGAGCGAAGGACAGGAGACTGCTCCTTTAAGCCGTCCACTTCTTAATGGGAAATAATTGGGAGATTTAACCCCATAAGGTGAACAGAGAAGAGACGACTCGCTAGAAAAAGGTGCTTCACTTTTTGTGCTTCTGGTTTCTGATAGGCTTTTGTATGAAAAGAGCGGAAGAAGTCCAGACAAAGATTTTTTGGACTGGTTTGTTTCCTTTACCAGTTTGGCTGTTGTGGAAGGATAGCGTCTTTCAAATGTGTAACCAGGGCATTTTCCATGGAACAGTGACTCTTTCCTTCGAGTGTTGGGGCTCTCATAAATCCCAGCAAGCCCATAACACTCTGCAGAGAATGGCAAAGGTTTTTTTGTTGCATTCCAAGACAGTGGGATGTCATCTTTCTTAGTCTCTACTTTCTTTATCTTTACTTGTGTAGTATTCAAAGAAAGGCTGCTCTTTGGTATTTGACTCTGACTTTGAAGGTATTGTGGGGTTTTCTCAACTTTTTGCTGTGGAATTTTCTTGCAAAGGCGTGGAGGAAGGCAAAACTCTGGGATGTTGTCAGGTGTAATGATGTTGCTATGCAAATTCAGAGAGAGGCTGGTCTTTGAGGGGAAAAAGACATCCTCTTCATTCTTCCCTATGTACCGATTCAGCTCCAAAGGAATGCTCTCCATGGTCTCCCTGATCTTCTCAAGGACCCACATTATTATTTTATTATTTGAGGCTATGAGTGTAGTCCTTGCATGCAAAACAACAAACAAACAAAAAGATAATATTTAGAAAAGAATAAGTTAACAAAGCTTTGTATATGAGTTTCTCTAAAGACAGAAAAAGAACAGTTTTTCTCTCACCTCTGGTGTTGTGATGTGTCCTCCTCGACTGAGAAGTCTGAATGTGTGAGATGCATGAATCTGCGTTAGATTTATATGAGATTCCACGTCATCAGTCTGCCTCCCCCGCGTGGATCAGGAAATGTTCTGTACGCATACAAACACAAGAATGCTCTTGATTGCCACCATGTATTAGCTCTCTCTTTTTCTATTCAAAATCAGCTGGGTGGCTAATACGATCAGGTGGTCTTAAGTGCACTGAGTTGTGATGTTCTTTAAAGAAAAAGCCAAAATATATCACATGCAAGGCTCCTTTTGTAAGTGAAACATCACCATTTAAAACACAGTAATGATGGGAAAAGGGCACATTGGATGCTCATTTAATAATTTTGTTTCTAATAAGATTTTTTGAGATTGGATAACTTCATGTGTCACATTAAACATTTTAAAGAAGTCACCGATAGAAAGAAAATCTGATCAAAACACAGGGCTGCTCCTGAGCCTTGTGTTGTGGTGGTCTTGACAGTGACATAATGGGTTTTTGAGAGAGTTGACCTTTTCTTCAAAAGCAGTTCAAATACATCATTGCACACCTACACATAGAACCCACCACCTCAAACAGCCTGTGACCTTTACACAACTCGTGATCAGACACACAACTGACCGGAAGTGTAGCTTTGAATCAGCTTTTGTTCTTATCTAGTCCGAGCCAAACAAACGGTTGTTTTAAAAGCATTACCCATGATAGTTTGTGATTTTGCCTTACTCTGTAGATAAAAAGCTGAGGGGAACAGATAATCCTGGAGGCAAATAAACAGATAAATGCCTTTTTTCAATTCAAAGATAGATGTATGCAATAATCTGTGTCCTCTGTGGTCAGCTGAGCAAAAAGGCATTAGATGCGTTTGTTTAATTCAGTGCACTTAAAATCCTAAATATCTGAAAAAAAGAATATTCATTCCATATTTGTGACCTAAAGAAACAGAGAAAAAAAACAACAAAAGACTTCAAACACACACATTAATGCAAGCTCACAGCTCAGGTTGAGAGAATACATGCATGATTGTCATCAGTTCTTGTCTAACAGTTCATGCTAAAAAGTTACTGACCTATATAGTGTAGTGAGGTTTACATATTATTCTCTAAATGGGAATAAATAAATGTAACTTGAATTCATTTTGCAGATCAGAGCATCCAGACACATTGCAGTAGAAAGAGTTACCTTTGCATGTTCTGTCCTGCTGTTAATTTTCCTTGCCTCTCTTTAACGAAACAAGAAAGAAAATCATAAAACTGTCAATGCAACTCATTTGTTTTAGACTATTCAAGTGTATAAATGGTATTTTTATTTTCAGAGATTGAACTCATGATTTAGTTGCATGCACATCAGAGACTTTCATGAAATTATACATCTGTCAGGTTTTATGAACCACTGATGTGAAGTTATTGCCTCTGAAATGGTAAAATTAAATTTGCTATGGAAAATGAGCACTTCATTGATATTTTGTTAACAAGCATCGGCCTCCAGATCACAGATATTTGGACCACAAAATGCATAATCATTTATACTGAAGGACCTCTTAATATTGATTGTCATGTTATACTGCTTGTACAAAATGAGACTGACCAACCCCCATCTACAATAAGTTTATTTTAACCACAAGAGGGCATACATGGACTATAATAAAGATAGCGTCAAACTTCTGTTTGCATTACCAAAGAGTTTACTCGGATAAGATCTAAAAAATGGGTTTTGGAAACATGATTTTCTTTTGAAAGTTAACTTAAAGACACAGGAGACATGGAATTATAAGGGTGAACATATTTGTCTACACAAAAAAATACATATGCATATATTGTATGCACAGAGGCAGACACACAGACAAATGTCATTTTACTGTTCATTAAATTAAGGATAGATCAGTAGGTTCATTATGTGTGTGTGCCAAACAAAGGAGGAATATGAGGATGATGAATATATTTAATCAAGGGTCTTCAGATCAGCCATGGGTCAGGATTGCTTTCTGTGGTTGTGAAGATCAACTTTATTACACCAATAAAAACCCAGAGTGCTTTCTGTAATGGAAAGATAAATGACCGAAAGTCAGAGAAAGACGCTGCCTTGAACTGCTGTCACAGACGCAATTAACACTAACGAGACTTATCTTTTAGTCCTTTGTTTTTAAGGTAATAAGTCATTCATTTTCCCACACCGTTTTGTCCAATTAAGGGTCACAGGGAAGCTGGAGCCTATCCCAGCAATCATCAGAAAAGAGGTCGGGTAAATCCTGGACTGGTTGCCAGTCCATTACAGGGCCAACACAGAAGGACAAACAACCATTCACATTCTCATTCATTTCTAGGGAGAATTTAGAGTGATCAGTTAACCCAACATGTATGTCTGTGGATGGTGGAAATACCCGGGCATACACAGGGAGAACATGCAAACTCCACACAGAAAGGCCACTGTTCAAACCTCCCCGAGCTGAGGTTCGAACTAGCAACCTTCTTGCTGTGAGATTGAAACTCATAATAGAACAGAGATCTGATGTTAAACCACTGGCAGAATATTAGCTGATGTTGTAAACTGAGTGTAAAGTGCTCTTATGTACCTTTTCATCAGTTCATACAATTTCCATTCTTTCTATCAACCTATCATGAAAAAACCCCAAAAGAAACAAAAAGATAACTAAATAACTGAACCTATATTTGTTATTCAAGCCTAGTTCCTCTTGCTGGAAGCAGTTATGGGACAGATTTCTTCTAGCGGCTACGTAATATTGACAGCTTTAGAGATAGACCACTTCCTAGTTATCATTTGAGAAATATGTATCCAGCAATGACACAAAAGAAAACAGCCATTTGGGATTACGTCACTCAGTGTCAATGTACAATTTGATTGATGGAAAACATTTCTCCCACACTGGAAGCTGTAACTCAACCCAGCAAGCACCTGCCCCGGGCTAGGATCACAAAGAAAGAACAATGGAAACTTTTCTTGAAAACTCAAACTTGCTCAGTGAGAAAAATATTCAGCACTGTCTAGCTGTTCAGTGTTGTTTGATAGTGCCAAGATTATTACTGAAGAAAGACCATCTGTATCTCATACTGTGTGTAGCCACAATGCAGTTAGTAAATTAAATGTCTAATTTCTTTTTTGTTTTTTGTTGGAACAGATTGAAGAAGAAATGTGTTTTTGTGTCTTTACAGACCAACTCCAAATTATTAAGAAAATTTATTTGAATTTTATGCCAGCAATTCACAGCCAAAAAAATCTTGGATAGAGGCATGTGTACTGACATCTGTACATCACTTTTTGTGTTATCATCTGGAAACTGGGGATACTAATTGTTACAGTTGTACAAGAGAAATATCTGTCCACTTACTGAACACAGATTTTTCCTAAATGGTGCGACATATAATCACTAGCTACTTAATTAAGTACATTTTGATAGTCAGGTTTGACCAACTTTTCTTTAATTCTTTGTGGTGTAGATTCAAATGGTTAATGGACTTTAGTTATAGCACTTTTCTAGTCATGTTGACCAATCAAAGCACTGTACACTGCATATCACATTCACCCATTCACACACACTCATATCCTGATGAACATGTTGGTCCATACAGCAGGCGCTAACTGGATGTTTTCTCTTTTTTTGGACCATTCAACGTAAACCCAGTTGACCCAGTAGATCAGCAGTGTCTGAAATACCAAGTGCATCTAGTGCCAACAGCCGTACCAAGTAAATCCTGTTATCATTTTCCTCCACTAGATGGCAGACATGTGTATCAGCCGTGTATGGACTTCAGTATTTCCTCTCTCTCTTTCTCTTGTCTTTGCAGGGCCGGATTAAAAGTGCACAGGCCCCTGGGCCCAGAATGCTCCAGGGGCCCTTTCCCCACTGCAACATTGTGAAAATTGTGAATGATACTCTGTGAAACATTTTCCCAGCCAATGGTACCAGTAGCAACACACTATTGTTAGTGGTGTAACTATCTGGCTTTTCTGTACATTTTGTTTCATGTCCAAACTGCTGGTGTTAGCTCTACGTGGACCCCCACATGGGCCCCAGGGGGGCGTGGGCCCCTGGGCCTTTGCCCATAATTCCCATTGGCCTTGTGTACATCTACAATAGTTTTTTGGCCACAGAAGTTCTTTGTTGGAAAACTGCTCTTAGAAAATGGGAAAATTATTATTATTATTATTATTATTATTATTATTAGTTTAAACTGTTTTCAGACTTATAGTCTTGTACGAGAAAATGATCTAAACGAAACAGCAAAACCATATTTGTTTCCTGGTCTTATTTGAGGAGCTTAATAGGCAGCACACTTTTAATATAGTTATTTTTTTCAGAATCTCTCTAAGTAGACAAGCTTAAGGATATCTGTAGCAGTTTGGCAAATAAAGCCTTTTTAATTCGAGTGCATCTGTTTTGATATTGAGTGATTTGGTTTAAAGTTTGAAGTTCAGACTCAGCAGTGAAAGTGCTGATGGCATATTTTAATTTAGCTCATTTGCATGTCTCTTTAATCTCCAATATTGAGGGTTCAAATGAGCTTGTCCATGCTCTCATTCTGTCACTTCGCACTTAACCTGTGATAAAACTGCTGTAGTTTTTTGGCCACAGAACTTCTTTGTTGGAAAACTGCTCTTAGAAAGTGGGAAAGTTGGGGAGGAGAAACAGTGGGCAGGAAGCCAGGATGATTGAACCACTGACCTTTTTGAGTTGATAATAAAGTGTAATAATGGCTACTAAGGTGTAATAGTGTGGGCCATTGAAGATGGGTGGCAGATTGAAGATGGTATGCACTGCGTCAGAGGACCTTACTCTGAGGACAGAGCAGAGACAATACTCCTGTCTGATTGGGACAAATACATTTTGACCCTGTATCCGTGAATCAGTGTGTAATTGAGATGGAAGGAGTGGCTCTAGATTAGAAAGAACTACAAAGAGGATGGAAATGGGACAGTTGGAAAAGACTGAAACAGATCAGCTGAAAAACCCCGGACAAAAAAGTATAGTATACACAATATATTATTAGATACTATTTAACTATTGATATATAGGCCTATAGTATAATTACTATGACTACACTCTCAAAAATAGAGGTACAAGATAAGGACATTTCTGTACCTATAGGTACATTTTAAAGAAATGTTCTATCAAAAGTACAACACTGGTCTTTAAGAGACCAGAAACACACCTTCAGAGTAAGAAAAAGGGTTCAAAGTGACATAAAGTACAAATTTGCATCATTTTAATCATAAGGGTAACTGCAGCATTGAAAAATGTTTGTCGTGACAAAAACTATTGTTAGCAGCAGTGCTATGACTTTAATAAAAAAAAAAAAATTAAAAAGTCGCCTCAACAGAAATGTATTGTTAAGACCGGTTTAGACCCATAAAGATGGAGAAAAAAACCTATTGCGGCTGTAATAGTACAAACTAGTGCAGAGTTGAGTGATGACAGTAGTACTACTTAACAGTAATTTACTACACCAGACAATGAAGGTCAGATGCTGCAAACTAAGTGTATGGCTGGTCAGTATTTTGAGTTTTTGAAAATTATTTCTGTATCAAAGATAAGATAATATTGCTAAGTGGCATGGACCAGGCCTAATGCTGTGGAAAACATAAAAAATCATAACTTGATAAGGTGAGGTTGAACTTGATAAGGTACAAAAATAGACCAGAACTGAAGAGACAAGAAATGTCTTTCAAAAGAGTACACCCCCAGCGACAAGCATTTGTACCTTTTTTAGGTACAAGCTGGTACCTCTATTTTTGAGTGTGTATAGTCATAGTATGTACTTTTTTGTATTTCAGGATCGCAATCCTTTAAAACAAAAATACAAAGGTACAAGACAGGTAAAGACCACAGGCAAGGCCAGTCCTGCATCAGTACCCTCTTCTTTCTCAGCCATTTTATGTGTGTAGATCATAGTTTTGCATTCTGTTGTTAAAAACATGCATATCTCTACAAAATATGTCATCTTTATATCTATGCATTTCCTGAAAATCTCAATTAGCCTCTCTGGATTAAGGTTGAGCTCATAATTGTAAATAACTAAGTCGCTAAGTCCCGCACAGCTGTCTGATGAGGTTAACTCTACCAGTGAAAGACACCTCGTGTTACCACCACAACGTGGGACTAAATCACTAGCCAGACTCTTTTCCTCTGTTTTGCCACGATGGTGGAATGATCTCCCAAACTCTGTCCGCTCTGCAGAGTCCCTGTCTTCTTTTAAGAGCAAGCTGAAGCCTGTAGCACTTCATGCAAGGATCTGCATCCAAGTGGACAGTCCACTATCTTTCTACGATGTCCTCTACTGTTTGATTTTGTGCTTGTGTTGTTCTCACTCATATATAAGTCGCTTTGGATAAAAGCGTCTGCTAAATGACTGTAGAATAGAATAGAATAGAACAGAATAGAATAGAATAGAATAGAATAGAATAGAATAGAATAGAATAGAATAGAATAGAATAGAATAGCCTTACCCTAGAGAACCAATACAACCTAATATTGTCACAAGACTGGAGTTTTGACTGGCTGTTGGCATCAGTCTTGATGGTTGTTTTTATCTTTGGTGTGGAAGACACAGCATATTTCCAAAAGTCAACAGCAACTCTAGTTAAAAGTTACCTAAGGTTATGTTTTTGCAAGTTTTAAGAGGCATTTTTAAAATGCATCTACTTTCTAACTACTCAATGCACTGCTTGACAAATTTTCCTTTCTCTGCCCATATAGTCATACCAGCTACTGATGAGCAAAAATTATTCATGCAGTTCTTTAAACAACATCAAAGATCACGAGTGTCCACCTTTTCCTTGAAACCTTGCCTTAACTATATTCAAATTAGACAGAGTTTCTCAATCATTTGCTAACTGAAGATAATTTGCTTTTTAGAAACATATGAGCAGATAAAGTGAAGTTGATGTAAAAAAAAATATGTTTACTTTTATGCTTATGTTTTTCTGCATTCATGCAGAAATTCTTTTTTTTTTTTTTTTTTTCAGTTTCCATACTGTAACAGATTGTTCAGCTCTAAGCTATACTAAAAGAAAAGGGAACAGTGAGATCCTCTATGACTAATAATCAAGATTAATTTGAAGACAGAAAGTAGGCATGGTGTGCAATGGTCAAGAGATCTACCGTTGAGTCTCTCTTCTGACACTTTTTTTTCTCCAGGCCTTAATACCAATTATCCTTAGATGTTTTTTTTTTTCATAGGTTGATGCTGACACGAACCAGGTGACCCTGATTTAATGCCACAATTATGCCACGATTAAGAACCATATGAATATGGCAAAGCGACCAGTACATTAAGATAAGAGCAGATGAAGCCGTATGTTGGCTGCCTGCTTGCAGTGAATCACAGAAGTGATGATATGGACCATAGCTGTAACACACCGACATAAGCTTAAAAAAGTGTTTAAAGTATTTGTTTATGATAATCATTGGTAAAAAAAATAAAAGTATTATAATAATATAAGAATTAGCAGGATAAATCTGGTGATTGAATGTGAAATAATGGTGGTTTGTGACACAAAGCCTGAATAGCACCTGCAAACCTCCATGTGCTCTCAGGGTCAGACTTATACTGTATCACTGAGCTGTGACTGTATGTAACTTTGTCATCTAACAGTGTTTAACAGAAAAACTCAGCTGAATCAATTTCAGTTCTCTTTATGTTTTAACTAAAGTTCAGTTTAATTGATATTTTACACCAAAAACTTACACTATTTAACTGAAAACTCAAGACTTTCAGTTGTCTGAAAATACTTTTGTGAGTTTTGTTTAATTTGCATCATTCATATAAATTTCATGTAATTTATTTTGAGAGTATATGTCTTCAAATAACACCTTTTGACTATTCACCTAATTTAAAAAAATGGACAAATAAAGATGTCTTCTGTTGGATTGACTTGTTTTTGTCACTTAAATGTCATGTACTTATTCCAAATAGACGTAGTCACAGTCTTTGCCTATTCTCTATTTTCTGTGAGCTTAAATATTTTTCAGGTATATCACACCACAGGCTGTCAGAGGGCTGTATTTAATCTGTAAGAAATTTAATTTAATTTCTGACAATTCTGTTTCATTCTATCTGCCTTTCATTTTCATTTATTGAAAATATGTCTATTTTACTTCTGTTCTCTCAAATAAAACTGTTGAACTAAGTTAATAATACGTTGATGGCTTTATCTGAAGAGGACAGGCTGATATTTTTAAAGCTCCATGAAGCTGTGACTGAACAAGGAATCCTTGTTTGACATTTATGGGTTTAAGCAAATTAGAACAAATTTTTCTTGTCTGAGATTTTGAATATATTGAATAAAACGCGGTGTATGCAACTAAGAATAATATTTAAGGTTTGCGTGTGTGCGTCGCCAGTGCAAGTTTGTGTGAGCGGCTGATTAGATCTGATGAATTAAGCATCTACTCATGATGGCCAGCTCTTGCTGATTATTAAGAAAAATGCATGTAGAATTTTGCCACTCTGGCCCCTATGAAGCATGGGTAATTGCCACTAATATATCACTGTCTATGCGTGACTGTGACATTATATTTTAGAGGGCAGACAGTGAAACACCTTTGACATAAATGTTTTATTCACTCATAATTCTGCTATTATTCACTTCAAACTCAAATTTTACACTAGGAATGGTTTTCAATTAATTAAAGACTATTTATAATTATTGCTGACTTTTTTTCCTTGGACACACTTTATATTAGTGGTGTGCAAATGGGGAATTATGAGAGCACTGGCGCTGTGTCCTTTAAACACAGCTATTGCAAGAGATGGATACATTTTTGCATGAACTATGTTTCCCCAGCTGTATACAGTCATAAACCTTTAAGGTTTTTATATTTTTTTCTGTTTGCATTGCTATTCACTTTTTTCCCTTTGAGAAACACTTTGTCTGAAGTCAAAAGAAAAAGACTGCAGATTATAATTATTAGACGTATTAATTTCACTCATTCTTACATCATCTTTTGGGAAATGTGAATTTTGTTTATTACATTTTCATGTTTTATCTAATTTGTTTTAAATAGAATTTCATACTTATTTTAAGAGGAAAGCAGTTGAATATGTTGGCCACAGAGCACATCTGCTTCATGAACACAGGATGCTTCTTGTTTTCTTTGGCTGTAAGTTAGAAGTGAGGCAAAGCATTAAAAGACACCTTCTATAACATCCATTTGCATGCTGTAATTATTTTAAGAGGGTTCACACTTGCAGCAAAAAGATTAAAGATTATAACATCCCATAACACAATCAGATACATGATGTGACATCGGCACACCAACAGTGCTAAAATAACTGAGTGTTATGCATGCCTTTATTTTGCCACTTAACTTTGACACTGAAAAATCATTTATCATATATTATAAATGGATTGACATATATGAATAAAACTGCACAAACACCTTTTACTTTGTGTATAGACATGCGCACATTAGAGAGCTCTTGTCATATTATAATTTCAGAGGCATCTAACCCCAGTGTTGTGAAGACAGAGGATCATGGAGAGTTGTAATGGCTGCATTATTACTCCTCTTATTGTGTCTTAATTAGTGGCGTTTAATTATGTACTAATGCAGTGAGGGCTATTAAAAAGACTGAGACCTGCTGATCAGGGAATTAAAGGCACTCACACACATACACACCTACAGACACACTTTTCACACAGACATTTGCTGTGCTGTGAAATCTCAGTTCCCTTTAACTAGAAATTAGAGCTACCCTGCAGAGAAAATGTGTGTTTATATGTGTGTACAGCTTAGTCATAAAGAAAAGGGGATATTGCAGAAAAAATGAATGAAACAAATAAAAAACAATAAATTAAATAGAAATAAAAGACTTGTTAAGGAAGGCAAACAGAGTGGTAAGACCTGGTGTATTTTGCTCATTAGCAATAACACCCAAATATGATCTAATTTTCCACTCCCACACATGTCCTTCACTGGTGCATCTCAATTATTTGTTCAGAAGCTGGTGTGACAATAGTGTCGGCTGTGGGAGCCTTTGGGATGCTAAACAGGGGACAAGGGGTTAAATATAAGTCATTTTCAGTGGGATGAACCTTAGTCTTTGTGCTGCTGGAGAGCAGAAGCTTCAAAGCTTCATTAAAACAGAGCGGACAAAAGAGCAAACTTGATCCGACCTCCTTGCCTGCTTTTGAAGATGTGGGGCTGCGGTCCAGAGTGTTGACTCCTCATATCCATCACATGGTGATCATGCAGACATCTCCTGGACACAGCATGTTTCATCACATATAAGCCACTCCAGACCATGCCAAAGTATCCTCGTGGCATGGATTGAAACTGACAACAGTATTAAATAATCCCACAGAGTAATTATTATTATTATTATTATTATTATTATTATTATTTTAAATTATTATTATTTGAAATGTCCTTTTTAGATTAAGAACTTCAAAGACAACATTGACACCATCTTTTTTTTTTTATTGCCCACTTTGGATTTCCTTGATATGAGTAAAAATTAGATGTTTGTGTGGAGTAAAAATGGCCTAAATTTTCATGATCAGAGGTTTCCTTACTTACCTTTATGTTCCACAGGAAGAAAGAATTTAAAAAAAAAATCTGAACTGTGTTGCATTAAAATGCTTCAAAACAGATTTAATGAAATAATTTAAATTCATTTTAAAATCAATAGTGCCTGTAAAAGCGAAAATCATTGAGTCTAAATTACCCTGTTATTTTCATTTATTCATTTATTTTTACCCAGGTAAGAAAATCGCACCTCAGAAGGCATGACACTAAAGAAGAAGTCTTAACTTAATTTTCACAGCAGTTTGTATTGATGCAGGAGGTGCCGAAGTTTTATCTATTCCTCATTTTCCTTCCGCTGAGTGCACAAAACATGAACTCCGACAGATCGTGGTCATTTGATTCAGGTGTTTAAATAAGTACAACACCAAAGATATGGTTTCAACTTCTTTATAAATATCTTCAGATAAATAGTGTTGTAATACAAGCATGACACGTTTAATGCACTGCAGTAACACACAAAAAAGTGCAACAGGCCAAATTTAATTTCTTTTTTCAAAAGCATGAAGACCTTCTCGTCTTTAGCTGACGGACCGACCATTGAATAGCTACAGTAACATAAGTAAAACAACATCAAAAATATAAAGTTGTTTGTTTGCATTTGTAAAGAATGTCCAAGTGCTTGTCTCCTAAATGAAAGCTTTCTTTGGATTTAGCGTTTCTACTTGTCTGATTGTATTTATCAGTGCCACAATGTGGTAAATGCCCTTGCAAAGTGTGCAAATAAATTGTGATTTTATCAACATGGGTCTAAAAAAAAAAAGGAAAATATTACACAGCACAATGTTATAGTTTGTACAACCGTCTTATATCTGCAATGCACTTAAACTCTATTTCTGATAGGCCCGTTCCGTTAAATAGCATATAATTACATTGTCTGCCTTGTTTGTGTGACTTTTCAAAGAGCCAGCACTTTACCATCTTAAGACAGAAGGAGAGCCGGGTGTAGAGGGTTTCCTTTCCCCTCTAGCAGATCGCTTTTCTCCATCAGTGAAGCCGGTGAGCAGAGCTGAGCCGGGCCGGACTGTAGCCCCGTCAAACCAGGCACTGGACCCAAGGACGGGGTGGGTTTTATTGGCACTGGAACGGCTGGCAGAGTTTGTCCACTTGCATTATGGTACAAGCCCTTCGCTGACACGCTGAACGGTCCATACTCGGAGGATGCTGTTGGCACAGACACGCCACTTATGGACTCTGACAGCATACCCACATGAGGCCACATCGAATTGACCACACTACTGAGCTGAGGAGGGACCGGGTAACCCAAGTGGTGCATAACTGAGGTGAGAGGAAGCCCGCTGGCCACCACGCCCTTGTAGTCCCGTCCTATAATGTTCTCGATGGCGAACGGGTGTTTAAACCCACCAGGTTGAGCGCAGGCAATGCCCCCGTAACCCTGAAAGTGAGGGAGCCGACCCACGCCTGCTGGAGAGGCCGAGTGATCGTGATGGACGGCTGGTGTGCCCAACTTACTACCTGGATGGTGATGATGGTGGAAGTAGTGCATCATCGGGGAACTCTTGCAGGCCATATGCTCAGCACGCAGAACCTTGAAGCGCTTCCGTCTCCTCAGGAAGCTGCCGTTTTCAAACATGTCACCGCAGTCCGGGTGCAAAGCCCAGAAGCTGCCTTTCCCAGGCTGGTCAGGCCGTCGAGGGATCTTGATGAAGCAGTCGTTAAATGAGAGGTTGTGTCTCAAGGAATTCTGCCATCTCTGGGTGTTCTCTCGGTAATATGGAAATCGATCCATTATGAACTTATAAATGTCACTCAAAGGCAGCATCTTGTCGGCTGAGTTCTGGATAGCCATTGCTGTTAGTGATATGTAGGAGTATGGAGGTTTTTGGTCGCTGTACGAGTTTTTTCCAGGACGGGGCATAACTGTTAATCTACTAAAATCTTCAACTTTAAATTGTTAAATAAAACAGCTTTTATATTATTCTAAAGGATAATTTTACAAAGCTAACTTGATAGTCTTCACATCAGTCTCCATCTGATTGCTCTGTTCCAAAGTTCTGAGCCATTGGGTTAGATTGCCTGCTGTGTAGCGATCAAAAATGTCACCCAAAGGGCCGCCGCTGACAGGTACAATCCTTGAGATGCTTTGTCATCCAGACAAAAAGTCTTTTGAGTGTCTCTTCGCCAAAATTATGCTCTTCAACCTGTGCGTAAAACTCTCGTCTCCGTGCGTAAAAGTTGAGAGGTCCTCTGAGTTGCCCTTGCTTCTTCGGATGCTGTTTGCTTTGCTGTTGCTGTTAGAGAGTGGTGTGGCTCCTCTCCTCTTGTGTGATGCTCCCACTCACCGAACGCTGTTTTTGTACGACCCCCGCAGATCCCCCGCTCTGTTATCTGTTATCCAGACACTTAGGGGACACGTCAGAGAGAAGTGTCGAGTGTGTGTGTGTGTGTGTGTGTGTGTGTGTGTGTGTGTGTGTGTGTGTGTGTGTGTGTGCGTGTGTTGGGGGTTCGTGGAGTGAAGAAATGAGAGGAGGGGCAATCCACATTCGCGTTTGTTTATAATCTATCCCATTTAAAACAGACATTCACAGAACTAAACTGGAGTTAAAGATTTAACGTGTGCCCTCTTTTCGATGATATTTGCCGAGTTTCTGAACTTCCAAATGTTTCTTCGTTTTGCTGTAAAAACCTTGACCTTTGACCTCGCTTTTAATTAAAGAAATAAATGGAAAAAGAACTTTGAATGTGACAGATAACGAATTATATTGTTAAAAGCTCAAACGCATTTGCAGAAAGTGATTTCATTTCTGAGAAAAAATTGAATTCTCTTTAAATAACTCAAAGAAATAGATTTGAATTGAAATGTTGCTATTTGACTTGAGGAAGTAAAAAGGGGAGGGAAGGATGGGATGTATAAACACAGCTTCTTTGTTAAATTTGCTCGATTGCACTTTAAGACTTTGCCAGCCATAAATCATTGTTTTCCTTTGCGCACAATAATTTGTGCGTTCTTCCTCTGCACACAATTACACGAACGCGTAAGGAGCAAAATACACAAAAAACACACATACTGAGCGAAAGAGGCGCTGTTGTTGATTAATTGCTGAGAGGGGAGTCCGGCGGCTGTCTGTCTGTTCAAACACTCTCTGGTGAATCCTACAAGGATGTAAACAAACTTCATCCCCTGCTCTGAATTCTCTTCAGCCGAGAACAACAAAAGCTGCTCCCCTTCTCTATGTTCTACTCTCTGGCCAGGTGTCATGACTGGGTCCTTGACGGCTCCTGTCTTCCCCGGTGCCCCGGTGGGTCCTCGAATACATTACAATAATTAAGCCTTCCGTGATTTAGCCTCCTTGGAGAGAAGTCCAACAATGTAATTAAGGGCAAGCTCGCTGTATTAGGTATGAATATTCAAAACTGTGTCAATTAATTAGCCAGCATATCTCTCCCGTTATGTCCCGGTCCTTAAAGCCCACTCAAAAGGTCAGCTGTGTCAACCGAGAGCATATTTTAAAGACATCATGTAATTGCCAGGAAAATGAGCTTTTAGTGCCACATCACAGAGAGTGAACGTTTATAAATTAGCAAATAAACAGAGATGGGTCGTGTTTTTCTGGTGTTTTTGTTTTCTTTGCTGTTTTCCTGGAGGTTGAATTATTAGTTTTGCAACCCGAAGGTCTCAGAGGCCAACGCGGGTAAAAAGCATTCTCTTAAAACGCCCGGGAAAGATCAATATTAAATCTGTTTTCACAAAGGGGGCCGTTAAATAGACACCGTGACTGATCTGCATAACAAAATTAATTAGGTAGTCTACTGCAGTCTTTGCGTGCACCAAAACTCCTGGACAAATAACTAGTTGTAAAGCACACCTTCTGGGCATATGGAACATATGCTGGAATTATCCTTAATTGACTAATTACATAAATTACTCATTAAGTTTACACCACATCAATTATAAGAGATGTATCAATTAATTTTGCATAAATTACAAGCGGCACGCTGCACGAAAAGGGCGGCGGAGGGAATGAGGGTCGCCAGGAGGGGGTCCTCTCAGAGGTGGAGCGCTGATGTGTGTGTACGTGTGTGCGAGCTGGCGCGTGCGTGAGTGACGGTCGTCTGTTTGTTTCCAGTCTCTAAAAATTATTTGCTCAGCTTAAGGGCAAATATATTCTTTCTGTCTCCCACTCGCAAAGGGAAAGTGTGGGGTAATGGCAATTACACTAATAATACTAATAATACTAAAGACCTCTCTTCAAGTCATAAGGGGCGCATCGTCGCGGAGAGAGCCATTAAAATCAATTAGCGAGGCCCATTGTTTTCGATGGAAAATTAAGCTGGTTTAGGTCTTTATAGTGCTGGCGCTGTAAGGCTTAGTTGTAATGAAGAATTATTTTATGGCAAAACACGACAAATCTTTCACTTTAGCCAAAGAAGAGCGAGAAAGCGGACGCGCTAATGGTTCAAAAAGAGTGTCTGTAAGCAACAAGGATAACGCTCCCGTCCAGTGTCCAACTAAAACTTTTATCATTCTTCAAAGTCAGGACAGTAGCCTAATGGAAAAACACCAAAAAAAAAAGAAAACACCTCGCTATCTCAGACACACACATCATCTTAATCATCTTCATCATCATCATCATCATCATCTCGCATTCGCTCTTAAAACACGAGATATTTAAACAATATTTAAACACTTTTTTTTTTAAATTCTATTTAATTAAACTTTTTAAAAAATGGTTTTTTTTTTTTCAAATATCCTAAGCAGTTGGACATTTTATCTTTTCTCCATTTAGTTTTCATGGGTTTAATATTTCCTCATGATGAGTTACCCATTAAGTATCTGAATATCTATCTACTAAAATTGAATAAGATTAAAATTTGCTTTACTAGAAAAATGTGATATGATTATAAAAACAGTTTATTGAATGGCTAGTTTTATTTATTAATTTAAAGGGGTGCTATTATGGTATTTGGAGTTTTCTGAGCTTTCTACAGTGTTACAGTGTTGAATCCTCATCAGACATGTGAACGGCACTGGGTTTTTTTTTTTTTTATCACCTAAACGCATGTTTGAGTTTGAGTTTGAGTTTGAGTTCCAGCACGCTCTCGGTTCGGTTTCCATGGCGACGAAAAACACGTCGTTTTAGAGAGTTTTTTCTACTTGGAAATCCTTGTGATGTCCCGGGGGATAAGGTTTGGTGATTAGTTACCTTCTACTGGTTAACAAGGGCATGTACAAATACATCAGGCGGGTGGAAAACGTCGGATAAAGTTATTTCCAACGATGGCTGGTGAGTTTACCAAAGAGAGACATCCTGCTGCATTCGTTGCTGTGGGTTGCTGTTTTCCACTTCGTTTTCAGGGTCTGATTCAGGTTCCAACATGTAGGGTTGTATGCTATGTGTTGACATTGTATTTTGTTTTTTTTTTATTGAGTTTATATTAGCCTAATCCTTTTGTTTATGAGATGTTACAATGACGGCAAAAGCAGTTGCGGTGCGCTCCTGATGTAGTGCAGTGGCGGAAGGCGGGGCTTAATGCGGAAGAGTCTCAATCCACTCGTTTTGCCCACAGGCTGATCTGACAGCCTAGGAGAGGGTCGGTCTGAAGTAAATAAAGCGATTTGTGACAATAACTCGATAAATCCCAGCCCTTCTGGTCTCAGAAATAAAATTAATTTAGCCTGAAATGCACATAATAGTTCCACTTTAAACATTGTAATGGTCAAGCAGACACTTAATGAGGACTCTGTACTTGTGTGATGATGTTTAAACATGTTTGTGACCTCAGTGGTGACACTAAACCTTAGCAAACTTGAGGGTAGACACTGGTGGAGCTACATTTTTGCACATGGGGTGGCCAGAAGATAGGCAAGACTTTATCTGGGGGGCATATTGGAATTTATTATGTTCCTCTCTGCAATACTCACATTAAGTGCTGAAATAACTTTGATCAGGGGGACATGAGAAATAACGTCTGCATGAACATGTTCACATTAATAATCAGAATACAGTGGGGCTCCAAAGTTTGGGCACCCTGGTAAAAATTTATTTTAATGTGCAAATAAGGAGCTTTAAAAAGATGGAAAATCTCGAAAAGGCATCAAAGTACAGTTTAGACATTCTTATAACATGTCAAAAAAAGTTACATCTTATTTCCATCATTTTAACCTTCAAAATAACAGAAAACAAAATATGGTGTCTGTAAAAGTTTGGGCACACTTCAGAGTTAGTACCTTGTACGCCCCCAATTTGACAACTGAGACCTGACAGTGTCCTGGATTGTTTACAGTTAGTGTCTGGAAAGACCAGGTGATGTCAATCTCAAAGGTTTTAAATGCTCAGACTCATCTGACCTTACCTCAACAATTGGCACCATGGGTTCTTCTAAGCAGCTGTCAAGAACACTGAAACTGAAAATAGTTGATGCTCACGAAGCAGGAGAAGGGTGTAAGAAAGTAGCAAAGTGTTTTCAGATGCTAATATCCTCTGTTCCGAATGTAATCAAGAAATGGCGGTCATTGGGAACAGAGGAAGTTAAAGCAAAATCTGGAAGACCAAGAAAAATATCAGACAGAACAACTCAGGATTGTAAGAAAAGCAAGTCAAAACCCAAGTTTGACTGCACAATCCCTCCAGGAAGATCTGGCTAATACTTGAGTTGTGGTACACTTTTCCACTATAAAGAGGTACTTGTACAAATATGGCCTTCATGGAAGAGTCATCAGAAGGAAACTCCTTTTACGTCCTTATCACAAAAATCTGCATTTGAAGTTTGCAAACGAATATATAGACAAGCCTGATGCATTTTGGAAACAAGTTCTGTGGATTGATGAGGTTAAAATTGAACTTTTTGGCCAGAATGAGCACAGGTACATTTGGAGAAGAAAGGGCACATAATTTAATGAAAAGAACCTCTATCCTACTGTTAAGCATGGGGGTGGATCAATCATGCTTTCGGGTTGTATAGCATCTATGCCATCTGTGAAAAAGCTGCAGTTAAAGAGAGGATGGCTTCTACAAATGGATAATGATCCTTAAAAACACCTCAAAATCCAGGGTGGATTACATCAAGAGGCATGAACTGAAGGTTTTGCCATGGCCTTCACAATCTCCTGACCTCAACATAATTGAAAGTCTATGGATAGACCTTAAAACAGCAGTGCGTCACAGATGGCTCAGAAATCTCAAAGATCTGGAAGACTGTTGCAAGGAAGAATGGGTGAAGATACCTCAAACAAGATTAGAAAGACTATTGGCTGGCTATAAAAAGTGTTTACAAGCTGTCATACTTGCCAAACGGGGGAATAGAAGGTACTAACTATGCAGGGTGCCCAAACTTTTGCAGAGGCCATTTTTTGTTTTCTGTTATTTTAAAAGTTAAAATGATGGAAATAAGATCAAATTTTTTTTACATGTTATAAGAATGTCTAATCTGTAATTTGATGCCTTTTGAAGATGTTCCATCTTTTGTTAGCTTCTTTTTGGCACATTAAAATAAATTTTTACCAGGGGTGCCCAAACTTTGGAGCCCCACTGTATATAAGTGCAAATATTTAAAATAAGTTCAAATTGTCCATAAAAGAAAAGTTGGTTTGTTTTTGGACACAGAATATAGACCTTAAGGTGGTAGGAAGCGGATGAATGGCTTTTTGCAGTTTTAGTTTGCTGCCTGGAGGTGGAGGTAGACTGGATGCCTGTATTGGAGATACTTTTATACTTTTTTTACACTATCTTTAATGCTTTTAATGTTTTATGGGAAGGACTTTGAATTGTCATGTATGAGAGGTGCCATACAAATAAACTTGCCTTGCCTTACCCAATGTCCTGGCCTGATCCGTACTGTTCATCTTTACAAAAAGCCTTAAAGAAATCTTCATTTTTCTTGACGCAAATCCTTCCATATAAATTTAGTTATATATTATATTTCTTGAGATTTCAATGCTTTAGGTTTCTAGCTTCCTGTTTGAACTAGGTCATGTAGCTCTAATACCCTGTGATGGACTGCCGACCTGTCCAGAGTGTATCCCGCCTGATGATTGCTGGGAAAGGCTCCAGCTTCTCCGCAACCCTTAATTGGACTAAGCAGTATAGATATGAATGCAGCTGTAACTTTGATAATAAGGTACCCTTAAGCATATTTAGTAGTTTATATTTTAGTTCCCATGTGAAAACTTGGTAAACAGAGTTGATGTGGAGTGTTTATTCAGATTTCATATGTAACACCCTGGCCACCTTGTACATGCACCCCTGATTTAGAAGGAGCTGCCAGACCTCAATTACCAGGGTAGACAGGGGCTCAGAGGAATTAACCACCCACCCGGTATGGGTGACACGGGCCTATTAAAATGGGGACTGGATGCAGTTATCTTGAACTTATCTGTAAAATGAAACATTTTCATAAATGAGAAGCTTAAAATTTACAGTGAATTTGAGATGAACAAGAAGGATTGATGTTCTCTGATGCCTGTCTCCCGCCTGTAAAATTGTGTATAAGTGTTAAGTCCACAACTTCACTGGTCTGTTAAGGAAAACTTTTTTAAAAATAACATTTGTTAGAATAAATATCCTAATCATCTTCATACATTTCCTGCAAATGAAAATGAAGACGAATTAAGTCTATCCATTCCATGTTTATTATGCTGGTTTTTCAAAGTGAACCCCTCAAATTCAGGCCAGATCAAGATGACATTCTCTGACTACATTTACCGTAACAATTTGACACTCTTCCATCGATCCCTTTTTTAAAAAAAATATTCATTCATTCATTCATTTTCCGAACCGCTTATTCCAATTCAGGGTCGCGGGGAAGCTGGAGCCTATCCCAGCTGGCTTTGGGCGACAGGCAGGGTACACCCTGGACAGCTCGCCAGTCCATCGCAGGGTTAAAAAAAAATATTTTGTCAAAAATATTTATTCTTTTTTTAAACAATAATATGTCAGTTTCACTGACTGTTGTCTGTGCTTATGCGCCGAACAGCAGTTCAGAGTACCCACCCTTTCTGGAGTCCTTGGAGGGAGTGCTGGAGGGTGCTCCTTCTGGGGACTCCATTATTCTGCTGGGGGACTTCAATGCTCACGTGGGCAATGACAGTGAGACCTGGAGGGGAGTGATTGGGAGGCATGGTCCCCCCCCTCCGAACCCAAATGGTGTTTTGTTATTGGACTTCTGTGCTCGTCATGGATTGTCCATAACGAACACCATGTTCCAACATAAGAATGTCCATATGTACACCTGGCATCAAGATTCCCTGGGCCGCAGTTCGATGATCGATTTAGTAGTCGTATCGTCGGACCTGCGGCCACATGCTTTGGACACCCGGGTGAAGAGGGGGGCGGAGCTGTCAACTGATCACCACCTGGTGGTGAGTTGGCTCAGATGGTGGGGGAGGAAGCCGGTCAGATCTGGCAGGCCCAAACGTGTTGTGAGGGTCTGCTGGGAACGTCTGGCTGAGTCCCCCGTCAGAGCGAGCTTCAACTCCCACCTTCAGCAGAGCTTCGAACATGTCCCGAGTGAGGCGGGGGACATTGAGTTCGAATGGGCTGTGTTCCGTGCCTCTATTGCTGAGGCAGCCAGCCGGAGCTGTGGCCGTGGGGTCGTTGGTGCCTGTCGTGGCGGTAATCACAGGACTCGTTGGTGGACACCAGCAGTGAGGGATGCCGTCAAGGTGAAGAAGGAATCCTATCGGGCCTTCTTGGCCTTTGGGACTCTGGAGGCAGCTGATGGGTACCGACGGGCTAAGCGGCATGCGGCTTCGGCTGTTGCCGAGGCAAAAACTCGGGCATGGGAGGAGTTCGGCGAGGCCATGGAGAAAGACTTCCGGACGGCTTCGAGGAGATTCTGGTCCACCATCCGGCAGCTCAGGAGGGGGAAGCAGTGCTCCATCAATACTGTGTACAGTGGAGGTGGGGAGCTGCTGACCTCAACTTGGGACGTAGTGGGTCGGTGGAAGGAATACTTCGAAGACCTCCTCAATCCTACCAACACGTCTTCCAATGAGGAGGCAGAGCTGGTGGACTCAGGGGTGGACTCTCCTATCTCTGGGGCTGAAGTCGCTGAGGTGGTCAAAAAGCTCCTTGGCGGCAAGGCCCCGGGGGTGGACGAGATCCGCCCGGAGTTCCTTAAGGCTTTGGATGCTGTGGGGCTGTCCTGGCTGACACGCCTCTGCAGCGTGGACATCGGGGGCAGTACCGCTGGATTGGCAGACTGGGGTGGTGGTCCCCCTTTTTAAGAAGGGGGACCGGAGGGTGTGTTCCAATTACAGGGGAATCACACTCCTCAGCCTCCCTGGTAAGGTCTATTCAGGAGTCCTGGAGAGGAGGGTCCGCCGGATTGTCGAATCCCAGATTGAGGAGGAGCAGTGTGGTTTTCGTCCTGGTCGCGGAACAGTGGACCAGCTCTATACCCTCTTTGGGGTCCTGGAGGGGGCATGGGAGTTTGCCCAACCAGTCTACATGTGCTTTGTGGACCTGGAGAAGGCATTCGACCGTGTCCCCTGGGGGCTCCTGTGGGGGGTACTCCGGGAGTATGGGGTACCGGACCCCCTTGTACGAGCTGTCCGGTCCCTGTACGACAGGTGTCAGAGCTTGGTCCGCATTGCCAGTAGTAAGTCGGATTAGTTTCCGGTGAGGGTTGGACTCCACCAAGGCTGCCCTTTATCACCGATTCTGTTCATAACTTATATAGACAGAATTTCTAGGCGCAGCCGAGGTGTTGAGGGGATCCGACTTGGTGGCCTCAGGATTGGGTCCCTGCTTGTTGCAGATGAACTGGTCCTGTTGGCTTCATCTGGTCGTGATCTCCAGCTCTCGCTTGAGCGATTCGCAGCCGAGTGTGAAGCGGCTGGGATGAGAATCAGCACCTCCAAATCTGAGACCATGGTCCTCAGCTGGAATAGGGTGGATTGCCCTCTCTGGGTCGGGAGTGAGGTCCTGCCTCAAGTGGAGGAGTTTAAATATCTCGGGGTCTTGTTCACGAGTGAGGGAAGGATGGAGCGTGAGATCGACAGACGGATCGGTGCGGCGTCTGCAGTAATGCGGACTCTGCGCCGGTCTGTTGTGGTGAAGAAGGAGCTGAGCCAGAAGGCTAAGCTCTCGATTTACTGGTCGATGTACGTTCCTACCCTCACCTATGGTCATGAGCTGTGGGTCGTGACCGAAAGAACGAGATCTCGTATACAGGCGGCTGAAATGAGTTTCCTCCGCAGGGTGGCCGGGCTCTCCCTTAGAGATAGGGTGAGGAGCTCGGTCATCCGGGAGGGGCTCAGAGTAGAGCCGCTGCTCCTCCGCATCGAGAGGAACCAGTTGAGGTGGCTCAGGCATCTGGTCAGGATGCCTCCTGGACGCCTCCCTGGTGAGGTGTTCCAGGCACATCCCTCTGGGAGGAGACCCTGGGGAAGACCCAGGACACGCTGGAGGGATTATATCTCTCGGCTGGCCTGGGAACGCCTCGGGATCAACCCCGCAGAGTTGGCAAATGTGGCTGGGGAGAGGGAAGTCTGGGCTTCCCTGCTTAGGCTGCTGCCCCCGCGACCCGACCCCTGATAGGTGGCTGAAGATGAAGATGATGAAAAAGATTTTTTTAAATATTTTTTTTTTATATCCACTGCTATTTTTTTTATATTCCAATGCTGAGAGACAGAGACCTGATACTCAATGATTTCTAACTTGAATCTCTATTGGAGTATGCATTTGAATAGATAATAAATTATATATTTGTTTTGCTTTTGTGACAGCACACAAAAGGGAGGCTGATATTTTTTTCATATAATATTTTTCAAATATTTTTTCTTTTAACCATAGTAGGCCTATGTACTGTATATTATTTTGTGTTTCAGTTTCTGTAGCTGTTATTTGGAAGCAGCAGCAAACTAGGTATTTTAGTCTGATCTGTGAAGTTTCCTTTTATTAGTAAAAGGATTTTTATTTGTAATGCTAACACTTCAACCCAACTAAGTGATGTCTTGTGTTCAAGTGTTACTGAGGCAACCAGCATAATGACTTTCATTCAAGTGACAGTGGCTTTTTAAAAAAGAATACATGTTAACCATGAGTACTCTCTAACCCTGAACATCCATCTAAAAAAATGGTTGTTGTTGTCTGCCTTTTTTTGGATGAAAACCGTTTTCTCCACTGCTGATTTATAAACTCTCTCCACATCACACCAACAAGATTACATACTTAGGCTTTAAAATTTCCTTCAGGCTGTAAAAGTTCCTCAATCTTTATTACACTCCTCACTTAAGAAAAAGATTACATATGTTGAGATAGCTTTACATATTACTCAATAGCTGTCTTGCTATCATGAGAGTAAAAAGCTTAAAAATCTTTTGAAAAAGCTTCCAATTATTTAAAAAAAAAAAAAAAATGTGTAAAGATTAAACTGTCCAAAATGCCATTGACCAAATTGTAAAATTAAAGTCTCAAAAGTGGACTTGCAGCACCCAACATTCAACTATATTTTCTGCAGTCAACTCCAATATTAATTGTTGAATCAATAAGTAAATTGAAATACAACATAATAATACTAATAAAGAGCTGTGATGAACTAAATATGTTGTGAAAAAAACCCGAACAGGAAATAACTATTATCAGGGTGGTGTTTAGGTCATCTAGTAGAATATTCCCCCATACAGAGGGTACATGGTGATACATAATGTCAAAATTTATTGTTTAAAAACATACAAAAAAAGATATTCCCATCTACCTGTTTCTGTGAGCCATTATCATGGACAAAACAGACAGTATTGAAAGTCATGCTCTGTTGTTCCTCCAGTGTGTTTAACACAACACAACATGAGCTTGATAAAGAAAAAAAACAAAAAACAACAATGACAAAAAAAGGCGGATGTAATCACAACTGCCTGTATTCTTGAGACATACCAGCTCACCTCATTTTGAAAGTGAACAAGACAAAAGAGATGACTGTGCATGTTTGGAAGATGAGGAGACTACTGTCATCAATAAATGGTGGACGACTACAAACTATACCTCTAGGCAACAAGTTGGACAAGTATTCTTGAAAAAGAGACTGCGTGGACAAGCAGAGATCTATTTGAAACAAATGTTATATAGAGTTGAATTCCATGCATCCCCAGTAGGATGTGGTTTATTTGTCCCAATTAACTACATAAATATTTTTCAGAGGTCTATTAAAATATTAATAAATATCATTGAGTTAACAGCATAGAGGATAATTTAGGTTGTGAGCTGGTATTCCTCTAACATCTATTAGAGGCTACTAGAAACTCCAAAAGGAGAAAATAGGCCAAAGTGTTTTGTATGGTCAAATTAAAGTTCATGGTGATTGAAAGACTTTTACAGAGACATTAAGACATCATCATAGAGCAGAAAATAAGAAGCACAGGATACAATTTAAAAAGGGAAAAGAAATAGAAAAATGTTTGAAACTTGACCAATATAAAAAATTTAAGCTTAAAAGTATCAGTGCAGATTTAACTTTTACATAAGAAATCTTTCCAAAGGTGGCTGAGAACCAGTGGGTCTTTTACTTTTTTAAGATAAAGTAAGTGTTTCACCAGATCCAAGGCTTACTTGGAGTTTTTTCCTGACATGGAGAATAGAAGGTAATCACAGCCTCTCCATGATTGGTTCTGACTATGGGAACACTCGATCCAGATGACTTGAGAGGTTTAGTAGGTTCATGGTACAAGTGGTCTCTGATGTATTTTGGTCCAGAATTTTCCGGACCTTTATAGACCAACAACAAAACTTTAAAGTCCATCCACTGATGGAGAGGCAACCAGTGTAAAGACCTCAGAGCTGAAGCGAAGTGGTCCACTTTCTTGGTCTAATTGAGGACTGTAGCAGCACAAATTCTGAATAAGCTGCAGGTATCTAGTTGATTTTTTAGGTAGACCTTCAAGTTACAGTAATCAAGCTGACTAAAGATGAAAGCATGGACTAATTTTTCCAGGTCGTGCTGTGGCGTCAGATCTTTCAGCCTTAATATATTCTTAAGTTAATAGTAGAGTTACTTTGTGATTCTCGTATGTGTTTTTCAAAATTTAAAAATCTGAGTCCATCACAACAATCAGATTTCTGGCCTACTTGGTGGTTTTTAGGAAGAAGCTCTGTGGTAATCTTTAATAATTTCTCTTCACCTCTAAAGACAGTCACCTCAGTTTTGTTTTAGTTTAACTGAAGAAAGTTCATGGACATCTCCTCATTGCATTTCCCGAGAGCCTTTACGGGTCCTTGGTCCCCTGATGAGACTATAATACATATTAATGTCCTTTGCTTGTCTATGATAACTAGTTTTGTTGCTTTTATAACCTGTGCCAGTGGGAGAATGTTAATGTGAAACAACTGAGGCCCCAGGATGGAACCTTGGGTAACTCCACATGTAATTCTTGTCTTCTCAGATGTAAAGTTACCTATTGACACAAGTACTTCCTGTTTTCTAAGAATATGTTTAACCACTTTAGTACAGTGCCAGAGAGACCCACCCAGCTCTATAGCTGTTTGAGAAATACGTTGTGGTCAACTATCAGATGCAAATAGGTGAAAATAACGGATAGAGAGGAAGAAAGTGGACATTCATGTCTAGTGCCCCTGTGAAATATAACACTTTGTGATTTGTAACAGTTGTGGCCTATGGTGACATGTAGTGTTTTATCCAATATGAGCAACTCTCCAAAATCAAGACTGCAAAGGGTACTGGATAAAAGAGTTCAATTTAACTTTTTTATTTAACAAATGAAAGAAGGAAAGCACCCAGAGAGCACCGACCTCTTTCAAGCAGTTCATTTCCACTCGTTTTCCAAATCTTTTACTATCCAATAAAAGATTTGGTTTGTTTCCTGTTCTGAGGTGACAAGCTGAGCACCCAGTGTGGTCCTCTACTGTTGTAGCCCATTAGCTTCATGGTTTGACATGTTGTGCATTGATTGATGGTATTCTTCATTTCTTGATTCTAATGAGTTGATATTTGAGTTACTGTTGTCCTTCTATCATTTCCAATTAGTCCGTCCATTCTCCTCTGACCTCTGATATCAAAAAGCCACTTTGGCGAGATAACTGCTGTTTACTGAATATTCTGTCTTTTTGGACCATATATGTAAACCTTAGAGAGGGTTGATCCCAGTAGATCTGCAATACTCATAGTGATCCATCAGACACCAATAACCATATCACATCCATACCACATTAACAGTAACATAAATCCCCTTCCTTCTCTATTGTGTATTGTGCCCTGTCTCCCTGGCATCCCTGCACTCTGTTTCCCGCTTGAGTTCTCCTCCCTTTCTGCTTGCAGCTGCACACAATCTTGACACACACCTGCTCCTCATCGCTCCCTCTAGTTTAAATTCCCTGCTTTTGCAGTCTGTATTAGACCATTAGCAAACGTCTCTCATTTGTATCAAGCCTATGTTGTCCTTCTGTTCTTGGACCCTTTTTTCTTAATAAACTGTTTGTTTTTTTTTTGTTTTTTTTTTACCTTGGCGCAGCTTTTGAATCATCTTTCTGCTCCATATCATGACATTATGATGCTCTGTTTGAACTTCAAAGCAAGACAAGTTAATTTGTGTAGCATATTTCATGTACAAGACAATCCAAAGCAATCAACAATTTTGATAAGATCAGCAAGTGTCTTTGACCATGTTTGTATAGCTAAATGTATTAAACACAGCCATGTAATTAGACAATTAGCATTTTGTGTTAGCAAGAAATTGTACAAGTGGACATAATGAAGTAACCAGTGGGTCTAAGTGACTGATTTTATTATGGTGCCTTGAAGTTTTAAAATTATTCTGGAGACACATTACATAATTTAGCCCACTTGAGGCTGCAGGTGAGACCTTCGGTTGGCCCTTTATAGTTTGCTTACTAACCTCATGTGGGGGTGGATGATGCTGTCATCTATCTGCTGCAGAAGGCCACTTCACATCTTTATAGTGTTGGCAGCACAGTGACAATCACTGTTTTTCGTCTCTCCAGTGCATTCAACACTGTCCAACATATCCTGAGTAAAACGATGTTGTTGAATTTTTCTTAATAAAGACACAATGAGAAGTAAGGTAAAAGTTTCACAGCGGGCCCCGGCCCTAACTCTGTCGGCCTGTGGGTGGCTGGCACCCAGCAGCTGCCGTACCTTATGCCTCATAGCCATGTGGTGCTCTAACTGGAGCCTTCCTTTGTCATCTTCTGGGTGGTTGCGTCGTCTCCCCTGGGTCCTGGGGTCCCCTAATCTGCCTCTGATCTTTGCAGGGACTGGTTACATTTACACAATTACATTTATCACTATTCATGCCTGCTATTTTGCCACAGTTTCACACACCTGCATTATCATACAGTCACTGGGGTGCCCTGAGGTGTTCAACTCCATATGGGTTAAACAAGATTTTCAAATCATTATTTTCTTTTTCCCTATTACCCAAAATTGGATTGAGTTGGTTAGAAAATGAATGAATAAATGTATTCTGTTTTCATTTCTTTTACACAATGTCCCAACTTCATTGGAATCGGTGTTGTACCCTTAACAGTGGATTGGAATGCCTCATTCTTGTAGCTTTTCTATGTGGTCATGTGCAAAGTCCAAACTTGTGCACACTGTTTTACTTTTTCATGTAACACAACCAGTAATATAACCAGTTGTTTGCTCTTGATAGATGTAAGTACACTGACCTCCATGCCCATTCTTCATACTGTATGCGATGAATGACTTCTGAAATTCACCAAGCTGCTATCCTGAAGGTCAGAAAACTATGTGTAGAGTAAAGGGTGTTGAGTAATTTGGCACAGGTTTTACAAACAAAACAAAACAAGTCTGGAACATACCAGAATGTGAAAAAATTTAGAGGAGACTTAAAAACTGTTTTGTGGTACCCTACTGTATGTATCAAAAGTACATTCATCAAAATAAAACTGGGTGAGATAGATAGATAGATAGATAGATAGATAGATAGATAGATAGATAGATAGATAGATAGATAGATAGATAGATAGATAGATAGATAGATAGATAGATAGATAGATAGAAAGGCTTACTTTCTGCAGGAGTGTGTACATTCATGTTTGTTTGTGTGCCTACGCAGGTTCATCTTTCAGATTTATTGAAGTGCTCCCTGACACAACACTCGTACTGAAAAGGGGTTGCAGATGCCTTGCGGTGATTGTGGATCATATTGCGGCACATATTCTTCTGCTCCTGAAGGGTCAAGGTGCTGAAATTGACACTAAAAACCGCCACTGGCAATGAAAGGGTGTGGTACGTGAAGCTGGGAAGCTACAGTATACTCTCTGTACGTTATCGGTAGGAGCGCGTGTTGCTGTGCGGGATAGGACGTGTGTGTGTGTGTGTGTGTGTGTGTGTGTGTGTGTGTGTGTGTGTGTGTGTGTGTATTGGTGGGTACGCGTGACAGGGAACGCGGTTGAATCATTGAGCGCGCCTCCGTTGGATCTCCTGTTCCTCCCGTCACACCCACTGCTCGGTGTTGTGGGTTCACCCCGTGGAGAAGGGGAGGACCGACCATCAGCTCACACAGCGGCAGCAAGTGCTGCAGTGCGAGCGCAGCAGGGGACTCGGAAGCGGAGACAGAAAACACACACACACACGCACATACACATTTCAGTAACGTGACAGCCGAAACTTGCTCTATGGAGAGATCTGCAGCAGCGCCGTAGCGACGCAGGCCGACATGGAAGAGTATTTACGGAGGGTCCAGAGCAGACTCGGGGTGAGTTGAGAGCCCTCGGTGGCGTTAAGACCAGCTTGTGGGCATACTGAATGAGATCATGACGGGAAAGCAGCTATTGCTGTGCTACAGGCGGCGTCCCTGTTGCTGGAAAAAAAAAGCACACGGCTGAAGCTTCTCACGAACCTTCATCGCCACCCCCATAGAAAAAAAAGCACCTGTAGATCTCCAGCGACATTATAGGGGGAAGAAAAGCGTGTTTGTTCCAACACAATTCTCACGTTGTGTTTACAGCAGCAGTGTGTGCGTTTCTAATGAGGGGAAGGCGTGACATCAACAAGTTTTAGCCAGAGGCTGTCCTTCCCTGCTATCTGCCTGCTCTGCAGATAGTCACAATTTGCATTTGATCCAGGGTGCTTTATGTTCAGGCCTCATGCAAATACTTATCAGCTTTATTAGCTGAATGCCACATAGAGGTAGTGGGTTCTTTCCTTCTCTTTGGGGCTCACGTGTTATGAATATGTGATATTGTTGGGCATTTGTGTATACATTGTTGGCCTTTCTACAGTTAGTCTTTCAGCTGTGTGAAACTGTGTTCACAATTTAGAAATCCCTGCTCCTACCTTGGTGATATGAAGCCCCAGAACCGACCTTTCTACATGTGCTTCTTTAGTACTTAGCTATAGTAATTAGTCATTCAAACACTCCTCACATAGAGAGGTTTAAACTGACATGTTATATCAATTGTGTACTCACACTGACAGTCGTGAAAACACTATCATACCTTCAACCAACCTACATATATACATTCACACACACATACAATGATATTATTACTAGATGAAATGTGTGAGATGTCTTTATGAGAAACACATGGTGATATTGATACATTGCAGCACAAATATATAATGAAAGGTACAGTCTGCACATTATTTTTGCCTTTACATAATGTGTTGGAGTCTAAGGGAAACACAAGGAACAGAATATATTAATATGTAAAACAAAGATGCTCGCTTCCATTGTATTTCCAACCACACTACAGCATTCAGAATACTTTCCTTCATCTTGTAAACAGGTGTCTGAGTATGTGATTGAAAGCTGCATATGAACAATGTCTTTGGAATGGCATTTTAAAGAGAAATTCAGAGCTTTTTTTTATGTTGGATGTACTTCGCATAAACATGGTGAAAGCTGCAAAGAAGAAAAGATCAAAGAAGCAAATCCGCAGATCAGAGCACAGCAGGTTAATTGAGTGATAAGGAGGACAACTGATGAGTGCCATGGAGGTTTAAGATAAAGTGTAACACATGTCCATTTGCTTTCATGCACACACACATGCTCACTATCTCTTGCCCACAGCTCTTTAGTGTAAACTTTGATGACTCACTCTTATGCTGACCACTCTCTATCTCTGCCATTCTCCTTGTGTGTCTTTCTTCCCCACTCTCTGGATGGCCATGATCCAGAGCACCCATACCCCTAATTGGCCTGGCTCGCAGTACTTACCAAGCTCATTTCTCCTCTCACTCAGTTTTTCTCTCTATAGCTCTTCATCATTTGGCATAGAGCTGAAGCAATGTGCTCAGTGTACTTCCAGCAACTACCCTGCTCAGACTGCATACTAACACATATATGCACATACTGAAAGGCTTTTAGTCTACTCTGACTACCTTCAGTTATTTACTTTATGTGCTTAGGGCATGCTTACATTTCTTGCTATTCATCCCTCTAAATGTTATAACAGTCTGAAAATTGCTGAGACCTAAAAATAAAAAGAATCTAAATGAGATGCACTTCCTGATAAAAGCTGTAAATTGAAATGACTGGTGAACCTGACTAGCTTAAAACATTCATTTTGCTCTTTTTACTGCATCAAGCAGCTTTAAATTACATTTGAAGGCAATGAATGACAAGAATGTAATCAAAGTAAAGACTGATGACTGACTGGTGTGTATGTGTCATACATGTGCATTCTATCATATAAATGATAGTGCTATGGGGAGCTTTTCTGTTTTTAATTTTTATGATCTTCATATTTTAAGAAATGGTCTGGGTTCTTTAGTTTACGTATAGACATACCTCAGTTGAAAATGATTGTTTGATGACTGTGTTTGACTGTGTTATCACTTCTCTAAAGTAAGCGTTGATTGAAAACTGATCAATTTGCTCATTTTAAAGCGCTGTTTGACCAGAAAAGGATATTCTAGACCATGTCCAGAAGGAGAAGAGAGCAGATGATTGTGGTAAAACAGGGATGGAGAGCACTCAGACTGAAAGATATCAGATGGCTAATACATGCTCATGTACGCACACAAGTTCTCCTGTTGCAGTGGCCTTTTCTACTGCTAATGCATCACTTCCTCTTCTCAGGCTATCTTGTATTGATTTATTCCCCCTCTCCCACTCCTCTGAAGGAGCTGGTTCCCCTCATCCACACTAACCTTCTTTATTTCATGGCTTTCCCTCTATATTCTTTCCTTTCTTCACCCCTCCTTACCCCCTTCAATTTTTACTTCTCTGAACCTTCTTTTCTGTTTATCAATATCCTTTTCTTTCTTCTTGCTCATCTTTCTTACTATCATGTGTTTTCACCTGTCTATCTCTCATTTTCTCTTCTCCTTTTCCACACTTCCTCTGCATATCTGATCCTCTCTATTTGATCCTCCTTTTTAAAAAGCTTCTTGAAACTCGTTGGCCTCTTTTCTCCAGTTTCTCCACAATTCTTCCTCTTTCACTCTTTGGCTAATCAACCTCTCTCCTACACACACACACACACACACACACACACACACACACACACACACACACACACACACACACACACACCTTCCCTCCCTCTTTCATTTCTTCAACCTTCTTTCCATTCATCCATTATGGCCCTGATGGTGAAATCCTATGAAGAGTAGCTCTATTTCTTACAACTTTCCGTCCATATTTTATCTTATTGTGAAATCAAAATCCCTGAAACCTGCATAATATACTGGATATATTAACAAATATATTAGTTTGTCTTAAGTTTCTGTGGTGATACTTATGACAGCAGTCAAATTGCAGTGGACTACAGCAAAGAAAATCCTCTTTTTTTTTTTCTTTTTTTTTTTTTTAAACACACACCACAGCTCACAATTACTTGCCATCAGTGCTTCAGCTAGCAATATTGTTGTTGGCCTGTTCCAACATGATGATAATATGTTAAGCTTATTTCCCACTTTCAGAAGTTATTAAGCCTCCATGTCGGAAATGAGTTCAGAGCTTTAAAAAAATCATTTTTAGCTACTAAACTTGGAATCAAGCTGACAGATCTGATTTACAGAATTTGGGTGCATTTAATGTTTGTTATAGCAGAATCTGCCTGTGAAGAATGAGTAGAAAAGGTTCCAAATAACTTTTTTTGTTGCTGTGAAGCTGCCCCCCCCCCCCTTTTTTTTCTGCATTGCTTAACTGTACCATCTTACAAACTAATTAAGATGAGCTACAGATAGATGTGATATTAACTGAATCCACATTTTGCTCAGTGATTAATGATGCATGCTGTAGTCTGGGCTTTTGCAAGCGATGATTCAGCTTATCTGTTTGAGATAAAACAGGAGAGATTGACAGAGGACAAACACCCACTACAGCTTTGGATGGCTGTGAGAACTTTTGTTGAAATTGCTTAAAGTGACTGGATTATTTTGTCTATATAATTTCAGTAAGTACTGAAACACAGCTTACTGGAAAGCTTCCCTTAACTTTTGGTGTTTTATCAAAGTTTTTCCCTGTTCTTTCACCATTTAGTACCTTTTAATACCCTTTCTGTAATCGGGCAGTGCCAGAGTTTCATCAATTACCAACCATATTAAAAACAAATTTAAAGAATGCCAGTCAACAAACAAAGGACCAGACATAATTTTCTGCCTTTTTCACACAGATATGAGTGCTTAATCTCTTTAATGGAGTTCTCATTAATGTCCTCTTAGCCAAAATGGAGAGTTTGTCTTCATTGTTAAATGGAATGTACAAAACTCATCACTTTTCTGATAAATCATGTTGCTTTGTGAAAGGCGAAAGAAGATCTTACTGATTTAGACTATTGTTCGACTGCCTTTATTTTTTTTAACCACCAGTGTAGTGTGAGTTAAAAAGTATTCCCATTAAAGCATGAGCTAAACCTTGCAGCACCATGGTTTCATTATTAATTCATACTATGGTTTTCAAAATGCTGCAGTCATCTAACACAGATGTGGTGTGCAGGCTCAAAGAGGTTCGACTGACACATAATACTGTGTGTATCAGCTGTCCAATCAAACAGGGATGTACTATCACTTTTGGTCAACTGCCTCTGGTTTTCAATTCTTGTAAACAAAGATCATATATCAGAATAGTTTATCAGAAATTATGTGTAAAATCTTTGAAATTACAAAGAAGAGTTCATATTTACTGTGCCCATTTGTTTGTGTGTTTACAGGGAGATCTCTTGAAGGATCCCGTCCATGTCGTTTTAGGTGGACCAGAACCTGATGTTGATACTGTTGCTGCAACACTTTGCTTGGCACTACACCTCAGCCAGGTATCATACAATCAATCAGTGGATTTTACACCTTTAAGCTATTGACCATCAATGTTTTGGTTTTTTTTTTTAATTTATTCAGACGGTTGCAGCTGAAGTATTTAGAGGTTTTGATTATGGACTATCAAGGGTAGTTGCAGGTGCACCAAGAACTTGAATTACTTCATATGAAAGTTAACGTTTATTGTCCAAATCTGCCCCTTATCTGTGTTTAGGAGTGATGTACCTGATGTATTTCTTTGTCACAATCTTTTTTTAAGCAGATTGCATATAAAAACAGTAACATACAATACCATGCCATGTAAACATAAAAATATACTGAAATGCCCTGTAAAACTTTCTATCTCCAGACATAAATGTAGACATAAAAAAAATGTTTTTTTTTTTAAACATATTTCTATGTTTTCCTCTAGACAGATTTCTCCACCTTGCATCATTTCCCTGATAATTTTAGCTGCAAGTACCTCCTTGGTTTATTTTATTTGTTGTATCATGGGAAGATCATCATTCAGTGATGGCATACTCAAAATCAGCCATATTTAGAATATGCATTGCATTTATTAATTATCTCCTATTGTTGACAACTTGGTGTACCAAATTATTTATTTGTTTATTAAACTGATGTGTACAGTGTTTCTTTTTATTTATTTTTTTTTTTTTTTTAATTTTTCTTGTACTCAAGCTTAAAACTTTAGACATTTTTTTTTATTTACTCCATCCATTCATCTATTTTTTTTTATTTTAATTTTATTGATTTATTATTATTTAATATATTCTTGGAGGGTTGGCCATTTTTAGGATTAATTGATTTATTATTATTTAATATATTCTTGGAGGGTTGGCCATTGTTAGGATTATGTCTTATCTTGCTTTTACTTCTGCTTATTTGCTTAATTTATGCGTTCTAAAGCATCATATGAGTGACAAAATAACCCAATTCCATTGATTTGAATACTTTATTGGCTTTAGTGTGCTGCAACTTTATAAAATATGTTATGGATGTAGTATGGCCTTTAAAAGGTACATTTATATTTGCTTATGTTGAGTATTTTTGCATGCAAAATGGGAAGATGTATTTCCCCATTAAATTTGGTTTCATATGGCGTGTCCGTGTGCTCCAGAAAGAACCAACAGGTGGAGTGTGTGTACCGTTGCTGTGCAGCAAGCGATGTGACAATGTGTTGCCTGAGGAGACCACAAGGTATTTACAGCGAGTGAAAATTAGCCAGAGCTTGTTGCTGTGGAGGGAGGATGTAGACCTTGTGAAGCTTCATCACGCTGGAAAGCTTTCACTCACACTGCTGAGAGATGGGCTGCTAGACAGGTAAACACACAATTATTTAAATCAGGCCTGGACCTCTGGACCCCAGTTAGTTTGTATGTAAATTCAGCTCATTTTAATAGTTTACCTGAAACAGTCAAACTAAATGTTATGCTTCTGTGGAAGCCTAGCTGATTAGTGCATGTTGGTGCTTATGTAAATCACAAGCATCCACATATGAACTAGGTTTCTATTGAGAATATGAAGTTGATGATATGATGAATAAGATTTTGAGATGGAGACTGTGAATTTTCAGGCCTGTGTGTTAATCTCGCATGACCCTAAGGAAAGTTGTTTTTTATGCAGATGTCTCAGAATCACCACTCTTTCCCCAGCAGCCATCCATATCCCTTCACCCCATTTCTCCCCCTTCTCCCAGCTCTGAGTACCACGCTCTGGAGTCAAGCATCCTGCAAGTGGTCCATCATGATGGGCTGCAGGATGCTGGGAACGATGGGGCACTGTCCGCAGTGACAACAGTCACTAGAGAGATTCTTCAAGAGGCAGCAGAGCACATCAGAGCAGCGCTGGGGGATGTTCTCAGAGGTGAGGGAGGTGCCACATACCCCCTAGGGGGAGTAATGGGGCGATGAAGGAGGACACACACAAATCCCCTGACATGACTCGCTTAACACCCACTTGGAGAAATTGAGAAAGAAGGAGATGAGGGGTGGTGAATGTGAGTAAGGAAGAGCTCAGGAGTCCCATAATGTGACTTTTATAAAATAAGTTGGGATGTTAAGTTCCTTCTCTGCTGTCAGGTACTTTTTTTCCCCCAGTATCAAGAAAAGTTGTCAGAAAAACATTTGCAAACATAATAAAGATTTTATTTTTAAAATTCCAAAAAGGGTTTTAGTCATGGAAAAATGAAAGAAAAGAAATGAAGATGTAGTGATGTTCGTGTGGGAATCTCATTTGCAGACACTTGCACTTGTGCGTGGTTGGGGGAAAAGATTACATTTTTGAGTAAAAATGACTGACTTTAAACAACTCTATTACTTAAAAAATTACTGATATCCACTCAGTAATGATCTGCTGTCTAATTCCTTCACTATTGCTGTTGTTTTGTGACAGAGGCAAAGTTACTTAAGATGGATGAAGAAAAATGCTGACAGTAAAATATAGCTTTGAGACAAAGAAAACAAATATTGATGTACTTAACGATCCACTTGTCACATTTCTTTCTGAGATTTTTTTTTTTGGTATATTGCATTTTAGGGTTCATTGATTCCTATAAAGGGCAGTGGCCAAACGTATCAATAGAGATAACACAGAGAGATTTTTTACCTTTGCCTATTTATGGCTATTTTTAACATAATTGATTTACTGTTATTCACTCATGCAGTGCACTGATAATCAAAAAAAAAATCTTAAAGATTTAAGAACCATGCAGTGTTTATTAACCTTATAATGCAATTCACTGTACAAGTGGCTCCTATTAGCTTACAACCAAAATGTGTTGCGCAGGGCCATTGACCAACTCAACCAATAATTCAGTCTCATAATAAAGTCTCAAAAAGGAAAATTGACGTTGTCAAGTTTTGCTTGTTATTTAACCTACGCTGAACTTAGTTATGAACAATAACCATGATGTATGTCGATTGGAACTTTTTGTGTTGTGTGTGTTTTTGTGTGTATCCAGAGGCCTTGCAACAACAAAGAGAAGCGTTGTGGCTCAAACATGGCAGTCATTCAGAAGAGCTGGAGGAGCTTGCAAGAGCCTTGGAGGAGTTGGGGGATGCCACTTTTGATCAACACGCTAAAGGGGAGCAACAAGGTGCATTTCTTAACACGGGATTTAACTGAACAGAGTAGACAAAGTGATAAAATTAAAAGGTTTGAAATAACCAGAGTTTCTTGCAACACACTCACATTGAGAAAGACATTGATTTATATGTCTCAAACCCTTGTATATTTTCATGGACTGTGTAGTGAATAGGAAATGAAAATTTGATGGCAGCAGCATGTTTAAAAAGTAAACTGTGGTAATAAAACATGAAGACAATTGTGTCATTATGACAAAGAAATGCAGCTGGTTCAGAAATGCTCAAATAAATAGGTTAATTTATAAACGCTAACCACATGATTTTCTATAGAAAGAAAGATATCAGAAGGACTGAGTCACACTAAATAAAAACTGGGAGGGTTCAGCTTTCTGATAAGATACAAAGCAGAACTATCTTTCTGCTTGTCGTCGATTCACAGTTCAAAAGCCAGCATCCATACTGCTGAGGGGTTGTATTAGTGTGTGCGGCATGTGAGTGCACCTATAAACCTGAACAAAATATTTGGGTTTAAAAAAAAACAAACAAAAAAAACTACACAGTATTAAGCATGAATTTTCTTGGGTGTTAGTACAGATTTCTTATCATGCTTAAACCTTATGTTTGGCTTCTTGAACCTACTGTCATACATAGAATAAAGGACTGTTTTATGATATAAAATATCCTTCTTTTTACTGATTTATAAAAAGAAATAATATGGTCATCATCAATAAAGTGTGTGAGAGCTCTGTGAGAGCACATGAACAGCCTTAAGGTTGATTATGTCCGGAGGACGTACAGACAAGTTGATATAAGAACTGTTCTCTACTGACAAAAAACCAGAAGGATGTGGGAGCTGTCAGTCAAGTGCCGTCTGTATGCACCTGTGTAGAATAATTAAAAGGTCTAATTAAACAATATTTTATTAAATATCAAACCCATTTACCATCCTTGCTCAGGCTGTGAGCAGGTTTGCTTTATACCTTAATCGTCTGGTTGTAGAACCTCACTGATACTTAGATGCCAGCCAGCTTTGTGCATAAATTACAACATATTTTCCTCTCTGGGAAGGGCATTCATTATTGTGTTTTTTCCTGTCTGTTGTGAAACTGTTTTGTATTCTTTTGTGTGTTTTTCATATAACTGTTAGTCTGTTTGTGTGTGCTGACTGGATGTAGACTTGATGCAGCTGCTGACAATGGAGCTGAAGGAGTTTTCTGATGGAGAGACGACCATAGCACTCACCTCACTGACCAGAGATAAGGAGGTACATTTGTTTCTTAATTTCACCAAAGAACATTAGAACTGTGTCAATGTTGTGCCAAGTTAAATGAAAACTCTAAAATTTGTCTTTCTTGATATTTCTTTATATTTATTCAGCAACATTTAAAGGTGTACACTTTTAAAGCTTCAAAATCCATTCTTTTTTTTAACATATAAAACAATATTGGGGGAAAAATATCAATCACTTAATGTTACTTAATGTCCCCATAAGTCCAGATGCCTCTTGTAAAATTTCATGCTGATCATCCTGCGATATAATGGCGTCCACTTTTCAAAGAAACTTATAATGGCTCTCTCACTTCTAAAAGATAAATGGAAAAGAAAAAACTTCTGCCAAAAGAAAACAACAACAACAACAATGTTTCACTTCCTGAAAAGTAATTTTTCATGGCTTGATGTGATGGTTACATCACACCTGCACTGTATCACTTTCAGGAAGTGTTTTTTTTTGGGTAGTGGTGGAGCCCCTCTGCTGTTTTCCATTTATATGAGATGTAGATGGAGGCCTAAAAGCTGCACACACAGTCATGTATCACTGTCCTCCCTGCTGATCACTGAACGTCTAACACACACATCGATATGCGCACACATTCACACACTTAATGCGTGAGGTTAGTGTTGACTTCTGTGTTTGTCACTCGCTTGCTTTGCTTCTTCACATTTGCAGTTGCACACCCTTTCACACACATACACAGGGACTTTAATACTTTAAGTCTACCCCTTGCTTTTCTTCCTGCTGTAGCCTCTAATGTGTTTGCCCCCCCTCTCCACCCCCACCACACCCAAAACCAACCAAAAAAATTATTCATTATTTCTTTTATATCTCCTTCCCAAAGCTCATTTTTCTCAGCGGCTGCTTAGCGTGTGGTATTAGGCTATGTGTAAAATAAATGATGTCTGTAGCCGTAGGGGTATGGCTCTGCAACCCCTCCCCCCCCACCCAGAAAACTACCTAACGTCCAAGGAACATTAAACACCCAGATCCTCGTTTAGCGAATAAATAACCATTCATTTGAATGGCTTTGCCTGTGTGTGTGCACCGGACTTTCTGTGCATATTTTACCAGCGCTGTGCCTACATGCTGCGTGTCAGGAGGGAAACATGGGAGAGATAGAGACAGAGAAGGAAAGGAAGAGAGAGAGAGGGCCCATTAAAGACTTAATATAGAATAAATGGCCAGGGGCCTGCGTGTCGCCAGCAGACCCCAACTCCACAGCGTCATGGTGGGTTACTAATGACCTGAGATCGGGCTCCAAAATGAACTCCTTATATGCATGTCATTTGCAATGTGTATATATTTATATATTATTTTTTAATTGTGTTTGAAAAGAGAGTAAAACGGTATGAGAGTCATTTATTGAGGGGGCTTAGGGAAGTTCTGCCTTAAATGATTCTTTCCAGAAAACTAAATAAATTAGATTCAATTAGTCTTTAATGGTTTATGTGTTATGTGTTTGTCAGAGTTTGTTCTGCATGTGTGTGTATGTGTGACAGCAGTTAAAGAGGACAGAGTTAGATCTTTTGGGGATAAAAAGTGATTGCCTTGTTGGCAGATGAAAAAGATTGTAGGGTAATCATATCAGCCCTGACGCAACTTTGCTTTCTGGACAAACATACATTAGACTAGATACTGTTTTATCATGAAAGTGCAAATAAAATAAGTTACATTTTTTTCAGAATCACTACAGCTGAATCATATATTAAAATATCTCTCACTTTCACTAACAATACTCATGTTTGGCTTTAGTTTCAGAAATGCTTTCAGGTTTTCTACATTTTGGTGCATTTCAGTCTCTTCAAATAATCTTTTTTTCTCTCTCATCAATCAGCGCTGTTCTCTATGTTGTGAAAGCAGTGGACTATTTTTCATCCTTATTAAGAAACAGAAATATTCCATTTACATAGATATTCAGATTTTTCAGTCAGTGCTTGGTTAAATCACCCTTGCCAGGGGTGGCATCCTGAAGTTTTCTGAGAAATGATGCTACAACCTTGGCACATTGTTCCTTGCTAAGCTTCTTTTTTTGTTCTTGGCAGAACCACTGCAAACATTTTCAGGTTTTCATAGAGATGATGTGCTAGAGTCAGTTTCCAGACTTTGATTTGGTCTCCTCAGCTGTTTTGCAGAGTTTCCTCAAAGCCACTTCTACGTGTTCTTTGTGGTTTACTTCGCTGTTCTGCTCAGATTTGCTAGTTTTTGCAGTTTTCTCCATTTTGTCTCATTACCAAGTCACTTTTGGAGGAAGCAAGAGATTCTCTGTGTCATGCTATTGCATACTTGCTATTGAAAACTGTGATACTTTTAGCAATCAAACAGTTTTGGGGACTCTGGCAATAAAGTGGGAAATTCTGTACTGAGAACTAAATAATAAGTCAAGGCTTTAGCTTTGGCCCAGTACTTTTTTTTCTATGCATTACAGAGTAAAAAGTACTGTGATTTATAAAGCCATACTCTACTATATAGCCATACTATAAAGCCTGTTAGATGCATAAAATTTTTGATGGTAGTGCCCAGTACTTGAGTCATCTTAAACCAGTTAAAATGTAGGCTGATATGCCTAATTGACCGGTTATCATTTATTTACATCACAGATTGTGTCCGTTGAGCTGGAAACCACTCTTATACAGAGATTTTTAGACGCTTCCTAAACTGTTCTACAACCCAGAGCGATCCTTGGTTCCCGCAGGCAGACATAAGGACAATGAGGAATCTCCAGCAGTTTATTAACCTAAAACCATAAGTTATATTTTAAAGTTTGTAGGTTCTGATACACAGCAAATCAGCATCATGAGAAGCATTTTTATTATAAGGCTTACGAGTTGTAATACTAATCTGAAATGGGAAATGGTAATGGTTAAAGAAGAAGGATTTCTGTTTGGCCACTTTTCTATAGATATTGGTGGCTGTTCTAAAGTTCTTCCAATTATTTCTTTCCTCATCCTTTTCATTTGTTTACAAACTTTACACACAAGATGTATAGAAGAAGAAAAAACACAGCCAAAGCAAACGATGAGCAAAGGAACGTGAAGAGCAGCTTTTCAAGAGAATTACCATTATTGTTCTATAGTACTTTATTGAAAGTGTGCATAAAGTCTGCAGACCAGTACATCTGAAGATTCAACACAGCTGACACAGAATACAAGAGTTAAAATAGAGTAATAGAGTTAAAATGATTTAGCCCATGTAGATAGAACTACTATGAATAGATCGCTAAGATGCTTTTGTGTAATGTCTCATTGGTCACAACCATTGAATGTTTCAGGTGCTGTTTTGGCAGCAGTTAACCAGCCGGTAAACTCGACTTACAATTTTTAAGCATCACCTATAAAAGACAAAGAAAGAAAATTAAAGCCAGTGACTTGAGGTGAGTTGGTATAAGGTACCAGCCTCTTGTGAAGCACTGTTTAAGTCACATACATGGAGTTTCAAATTAATGAAAACACATAAAAAACACATTATTCAAGTGTTCATGCCAGAGAGTGTGTTTAAGTTTTTCACAGCTCAAAAATTAGCTCTGGCAGATGAAGCTGCAGTCGGATGAATAGTTGTCATGCTGTGGAGTTGATGAACTGTGGGAAGGACAGGAGCCCACAGCCACCCACCCACACTTACACACACACACACACACACACACACACACACACACACACACACACAGACACACACGCATACAGAGTCATGAAATGAATAATGTGTTTGCATGTGTTAATATGGACATATATTACTGAGTATCGGAGTATATTCTCATCGCGCTTTATCTGTTTTAAACACTTTTTTGTTTTGTCTGTTTAGCTCTGGCCGTGAAACAGGGTGAAGTTTGCATTTTAAGCTGACCGCTCACATAAATACATGAATGTTATGTTTCAAGAAGACATAATAATAATAATTTTTATATTTGTTTTCTCTGTGTGGTGAACAGAATCAATCATGTTTTGTGTTATGTGAATGTGGCCACTGAGGATGCATTTGTTGTGTAAATTTTAGATTTCCATTCACTTATTTTCTGCCAGTTAAACAAAAAGGCAGCAGGTTAAGAAGTTAAGACCCTCATGCCACATGTGTTTGCCAGTGTTTGGTTGTAAAGTGTCCTTGGGTTTCACAAAAGGTACTTTTGAATAAAATGTTATTATTTATTAAGGACAACACCCCTTTTATTTTTTTTTAGTCCCGTCATCACTGTGTATGATGCATCAATGTATCGGTCTATCTTGTGCTCTTTTTGCTATAACCTCTTTTGGGGCAGCACATTCCATCCCCTTAGGGGGTACTCCACTGTTATCTAACACAGACCCATGACCTCAGACTTAGAAGTTCTGGCACTTATCCCAGTCACTTCACATTCTGCTAAGAACCACCTCTGTGTTTCCTAATGGCCACGGTCTGTTGAAGCCAGCGGCACTGGATCATCCTAAGCAAACAGAGAGGGAATTCTGAGGTATTAAAATGGGATACCTGGATGCGTCCAGACATCAAGATACTAAGGTATCCAGAATCGTTGAGAACCCAAATGGGTCTCAACAACTGCATTTAGTATTTTGGATGAACACAATCTTTAGAGTCCTTTTTTTAATTTCTTTTCTCAATGTTTTAATTAATTATTTGTTTTGTTTTTTGTGAGTGTGCTTATGTGTCCATTCTTGCATCTAAGCTTTGTTTTAGGTTTTCTTTTGCCAGCGTTGATTGTCTCTAACGTGTTGTTTGTTCACAGTCCTCCGGCCCTTCTGTTTGTTTATGCAGGGCCAGTTTTGCCCTACGCCACTTGCACAAATAATTATCCTCGCTAATGAAGGGGCCCACAGCCACAGCACTCAGTAAATGCCTTTCTGATGAGAAGTACTAGGAGACAGCAGGTGCATGGTGGGCCTTCCAGGGACTAAGATTGAAGACCGGGAAGTCATGATGCCCCACTCTCCCATTTCTGTAGTTTTTTGTTAAAGGTGCTTGCCCAGTTTTTGGTATTCCTTTCGTCTTGTTTCTCACTTGGTAATAAATTCATGGTTCAAACACAATAACAGAATGCTACAATGTGTTCCAAGATGTAAACGTATTTATTTGGTTGTAACAAATATGATTCAAAAACATATTTTTTTTAAACGAGTTTGAGAAACTGCTGCACATGGTGCTCGTTCTACCGCATCCTCAGTGTTTCACACTGATGTTTCTTCCTCATCATTTTATCCGAAAAGAGAAAATGTTCTGATTCTTTCTTTTCCCCCATTTCCCTTCTCCCCCTGTGGCTTCCTTGGGCTTTGAGGGCAAACAAATAACAAAGCAAAACATTTATAGACTCAGTGCTTGCATCTTGGCCCCTAAATCCCTGCACTTAGATCTGAATGAAGCATGTGGCGAAGGCCCATATGAGACAGACAGACAGAGAGACATTTGGGTTTCTCTCTCTGCAAACTTTCATACCACCCTCCCCTTTTCCCTCTGTCTCTCCAAAAACTTCATAAGCAGTAATACTGTGTAAGTGTGTGTAAGCAGGAGTGTGAACAGGAGCTGATGACTGTTGATATGTGAACACATGCGTGTGCGTGTGTGGCAAATGGTATATGCTACACATGTGTGCACGCATTTGCATGTGTGTGTTTGAGCAGGGTGGTGTCAGCTCGCTCCTTGCCACCCCATTTACTGTAGCTGTACCGCTGTGATCACAGACAGATGTATAAATCAAACCTCGCTTGATGGATTCATCCGGGTGGCGAAACGATCGCCTGAGAAGAACTCACAACTCTCTTAGCATTCTATGTTCTGACGGAAAGGGTATGCAAAGAGCCTAAATGGATGAACGCTTGATTAATTCTTTGCCGGAGATGTTGGCGACAGCAGGAAATGTGTTTTTGCTTTGACTGTGTTTGCATGGGAATTTACGCACGCGGGGCGTGAGTTATGAGGCCTGAGTTTTGTACCTAAGGCTATTGTGCATAATGACGGCAGGTTGGGAGAACTGCAAGCAGCCGCTAAAGACTTGCTACCTGTGGAGCAAAGACAACCAATGAGAGAGGGAGGGAGAGAGCGAGTGTGTTTGTGTGTGTGTGCAAGAGTATGCATGATGTTGTGAGTATTGGAGCCCAGTGCGGGAGAAGGATGAAGTTGCAAACTGTGAGACAAGATATGAATAGGCAAAGTGTAACAGCAAGACAGACATTCAGGTGAAAGACGGAAAATAAAACACAGAAAATTTATTTCTAGTAAAGGGAACAAAGTATTTTTCTAAAAAAAAAAAAAAAAGTTTGTAATCCCTTAAAAATATAGTTTCCCATGACAACAAGATTGTTCAATCAGAAGTATAAATTCCGTGTGCTGTGTGTAATGTGTGCTCACCCTAATTTTTAAAGTTCTTACTGTGCACAAGAATCTGCGCCAGAAATTATAGCCACAACAAGAAAGTTTTCTTTGCAAGTAGCACTTGTTGCAATGAATATGAGTAAAAATCACAACTTGTAATTAAAGGATGTCTTCAAAAAACTAAATAAAAGCTACTTTTCTCAGTTGTTCTGCAGAAGTCACTCATCATATGATCACAGCTCCTAATCAAAGACAAATCCTAATTCCTAATCTGTAAACTGAAAAGGAAATTTAATTAATACTTAGCTACCCTACTGTCTTAATAACTTTTTTTACTCTTTGTTTGAAAGTTTACATGGGGTTTAAAGCATCTCTCTAGTATGTTGATTAGGCAAATATACACAGCCATAGAAAACACAAGCCCTGAAACATGTTAGTAAAACATAAATCTAAACTTTAAAAGAATATGCACAAGTCTCTCTCTAGTTAATGTCATTGCAATATTTGCAATTGCTGCTAAATCTCTCATATTTTTAGCTGAATATTTTCTCAAATCAGACCTGTACCAGCAGTTATTAGGCATTTCTGCCCAATAAATAATAAATTATGCCTGATTATTCTTCAACCCTTACATTTCCAAAACATTTTAAACACTGTGTAGGCAGTGCAAGGCAAGTATGTTTGTTTTAGCACATTTCATGGAGAAGGCAAATGAAAGTGTTGTACATAAACATTAAAATCATCATAGCATAAGCATTACAAAGTACATTAAAACAAACTCAATAAAGAATTTAATCAAATGGACTAATACTAAAATAGAATAAGATTTGTTCATGAGAAAAGACAGTGGCTAATGGATAAGTTTTTTATGTTTATCGAGTAGTCATCATCAAAGTGTCTAAATGTTTTCTTATGCACTTGCTTTTTGTTTAGTTTTTTGAAAAAATATTTTTCTGTGTTTTCTCCTACGTTAGAACTCAATAAGTGAAAAAATATTACTTTTTGGTACACAAAATGAATAAATGAATGAACTTCAGTGAAGAACAACAGCTTCATCACCACACATAAATATAAAGTATTGATCACTTAAGTTTTACATACTAATTGTTTCTGCATGAAATGAGCGTTCATCACATTTTCTGACTGATATTAAATTATATTAATGCTTACTTTTTGTTTTCAATCAACAAATTAAACAAATGACCATTTAAAGTGCATGGTTTGCAGTGACTAAGGTTTCAGAGTTTAGAGGAATGCTCTTTGTGACATCTCCGCAAAGCTCAACAAATGAGATACAGGTTCCTATGCAAGAATCTTAATATTCTTGGAAACAGTTAGCAAGTGGATTTTAAATCTAACATGTTGATAATTTATAAGAAAAGGCAATCTGTGTATCTGGGGGTGGCAGAGGGAGAAGAGGAGGGGCAGCAATATGAGTAGTAATTTACTCAGTTAAGAGCCAAATGGCAGACAGACTGTCGCCCTGCGTGTTATCGCAGAGAGTCGCACTCTGCTCATTTTCTGACTATATTTCCTTATTTTGTGTGTGTGCGTGTGTGTGTAGTTTTGTGTGCATATCACACAGTTGAGTGGTAGCTTTAGAGTACTAGCATCATCTGTACATTTTTGTGTATAATGCACTGCAAATGGTGGAGACTTTTACAGTATCTTTTATGTGTACATACTGGTACATGATTGCTGATTAACTGAGATTATAGTTCCTAACTGCTGGTGGATTTTCATGTGTAACCGCGTGTGTTAGTTCCATGTGCCTTCCCTTGCGCATTTGTTCCCATGTGAGTGAATGTGTGTGTTTTTATTGAATCTTGGGAGGCTTCATTGCACTCATCAGGATATCAGTGTTGAGAAATGGCAGTGTCAGTAAAGTGACAGTTGTGTGTGCGCCAGGATTGATGGGCCAGACTCTGACAGGAGCCATATTGCGGAGAGAGAGAAGGATGAAGGGATAGAGGCTGGAACAAGGGGCGGAGTTTTGTAGCCCCTCATCCTCGCAGGTTAATATTGACACAGCCTGGGCAGATACAGCGCCTGAAGCTCTCATCCATCACTTTCAGTGGACCCATGCAAATACACTCTCACACTAACCATGAGAGGGAACACACAAAAACCCACGCACAAAGTCTATTGAAACACAGCACAGAATAAAAATTCAGACACATGTTCAGACGGTACTGTACTACTTGAACTTGTCAGATAACTTGAAAGGTATTTCATGGATTCTGGCCACAGACATGTAGAGCAGAAACCTTTGTTTTCACTTCAACTAAATACATATCTCTTTCTTTGCAACACTTCCATATAAACATGTGCAACAACAATTTTGAGAACTTCACAAAGCAAACAGGCAAACAGTTGTACAACAAACCATGATTAATCAAGCAAATATGTTTTCAAAAGTATCACTTTACAACGCTTTATGTGTAACCCTGCGTGGCAAATTATGGTTGCAATAACATTGTTGTTAATCATTTCAGAGAAAAAGAAAAAAACAAGTTCCCTTGACAAACAAAACAATTAATTAATGCAACTTTCCATCCATCAATCATTTTGTGTCACTGAATTACCATAATCTGTGCATGGTGGCTGTTTTAAGAGCAAACAGTTAATTTCCAAACAATAAATCACAAAGTGTCTCTCTACCCCTCTGTGCGCTTTGACAGCTTTGTATCTCATTGGCACAAACGCAGACTCGCATAAAACTACTTTTACCAAATTGGATGAAATTAGATGTGCAATAAAGAGCACAAGGTCTAACAAAGTTAGAAACTGCTGTAACTAAATGTGAGGATATATTAGCTGATCACTGTAAGGCTGGTGTAATAAGGTTAATGTTTGGCACGTTTTGTTTGTTTGTTTGGTTCACCTTTCAGGACTGGCATGGTTACCTGGATGAACTGAAATCTCTCAGTTACCAGCATGGCTATGATGGTCTTGTGGTTCTCTTGACCATCAGTGATACATGTCATCATCCCCGCCAGCAGGTGGCAGTGTATTCAACCAACATGGACATCCTGAACCAGGTAAAATAAGACCACCAAAATATCCATGAATCCATTAATAGACAATAGTATACACCAGTGCCTGTTATGTTTTTTAGAATAGAAATGCCTATTTGGTTTGTTTCAATTGATACTTTTCTGTGACTTGAATTGTTTCCTGCAATTTAAATTACATAAAATGTTAAGTAAACATATCTTGCTATTTAGGACATTAGGCCTGAATCAATAATTCATTTGTGGCAGAAATCTTAACCTATCTTGATTAACTTTTGTAAAAAAAATAAATTTAAAAAAAAAAAATTGAAATAATTTGTAAGGAATCAGGTAGTATATAAATATAAGCAACTCTCGTTACAGATCTGCACTGATCTGGAGGAGTCTTGCAGCTGGTTGCTTTCTGGAGAACTGGAGGACAAGGAGAGTCTTCAAATCTATCACATTCCTATAAACACCTTTTCATCTTCTGGCACTCCCCCTCTGCTGGAGGAAGAAATTTGGGGTCTCCTCAAAGATTTTGTCAACAGACGGAGCTCGGTATTAGCCTGCAACCCCAGCAGCAGGACGTCTTCCACAGAAGGAGTAGCAGGCAGTGTGGAGTTCTCCCAGGGATCATCTGGCATCAATGACATGGATGGTTCTGACACAGAAAGAGTTGAAGGAGGCAGTGGAGATGTGGTGGCAGTAGCAAGGTATAAAATAATTTATGAGGTGTCGGTGAAAGCCTTAGACTAAAGTTATTAATGAGTTTAGGTAAGCATTAATAGTGTTGTTTCCTCTGTGTGAATAGGGGGATTGCAGAAGGTGAAGAGGACACAGGAGCTGCAGGAATCAGTGCCAGTGGGGAGCTATTAAGTCCTGACAGTGGTATGACCACCATTCGTAGCAGTCGGTCCTCCAAGGAGAGCTCAGTGTTCCTCAGTGATGACAGTCCAGTTGGTGAGGCTCTAGCAGGTATAAGTCAAGCTACAGGGTCAGGAGGACTCTTCCTTAGAAACCCCTCTCCTCTTGGATTGTCATCTCTCTCTCCCCCTGTCCCACCTGAGAGGAGGAAGCACCGCTCCTGCAGGAATAAAAGTGACAACTTTGATCAGTTTAGTTTTGAACCATCTCACAGCAGTGAACACCCGATGCCAGCCAGGGCGGGACTACTCAGTTCTGGAGGAGCAGATGAAGGTCCGAGAAGAGCAGGCAGCTCCAGCTTGTCGGAGCTTGACGAGCTAAGCTTATTAGATTTCTCTGCTCCCAGCTCATTAGGAGGGCTTGAAACTGGAAATTATTCAATTGATCAGCGCGGCCAGTTTCATGGACATGAAATGGTTGACACTATGGTCCCTCCAACCCCAGTGAATAGCCTGGTAGGAAGTCGTCCACCCAGCAGTTGCGGTGTCAGGTTCTTCCCAGAAGATATAGCTGAAAGGATCAATGGCCTACAACACAAAGACAGTGTGTCATCATCCTTGTCGGAAACTTGGGATGAACTTAGTTTTGACACGCAAGGAGCAATGTCCTCAAGTGACAATAGTGCCTGGAATAGACCAAAAGGCTCTGAGAGCCCTCTGAACATTGTGGACTCAGTCAGTGATGTGAGTGAAAAAGAAAGCAAAGAAGAAATCTTTAAGGCTGAGATTACCCATCAGAAAGCAAAAAGTCTTGAACCTCAGCTTAGTTTGATCACTGAGCAGACTGAATCATGTCACAACTGGAACCCAGACAGAGTACTGGAGGATCAGTGGAACCCTGTCACTCTGGCTGATCTTCAGCTGACACCACCTGAGGATGAAGTAAGTGGAAAATATAAAGCTGGTGTCACTGCACGAAAAGAAGGAATACCCTCATCGTCAGCAAAAAAAACTATCTTAAACAATTTAACACCAGATACATCTAAAGAAGAAGATGATGTTATCCCTGGCAAAAAAAGAGACCAGCAGAGGGAGCTCTTAGACTTCTGGACGTACTCAGCTCAGAAGGGTTTTCTCAAATCAGATAGTGGAACTACCACATCTTACCCTGAATCACTAGATATGTGGAATATGACAATCCGGGATGACAGCCTGTCACCTCTTACAACCCCTGAAAATTTATCTGAAAACTCGGGCTCCTTCAGTGGGCTGAATCCCAATTTTAAGACGGACACAACTGTGGAAAGTCCGATACAATATTCTGATGGTGGAATGGAGATGTGGAACACAACCATACAGGAAGACAGCTCCTCTGCAACAACCACCCCTGAAGGACCTGAGAATGGAAAAGACATTAATCACGCGGACTCCTTTGATACTAGTGAGTTAGTTGAGGACAAACAAGCAGAAGAAGAAGGAATAGAAGACGAGGGTGTTTGCAAAACACTTAGACAGATGCCTAAAGAAATTGAAAGGAAAAGTAAAGAACACAATGTGAAAATAGTCATTGAGGCTGCAGACAGTGGAACAACGGTTGAGGAAACAGAAAATGAAGATATGCAAACTGTTCAGAGTCAGTGGTCTGAGTCTGAGTCCATAAGGGACTCTGAGTCTAAGGATTCAAAAGATGAGGCTTTATCTCACCGAAGTCCTGAAATGTGGGACTTGCCTGTCCATGGGATTGTCACTTCCACATCTGAATATGACAACATAGGGGCAGGAGCATGGAGTCGGACATCCTCCCCTGACAGCCATGCTAGCCCTGGACTAGACATGGTACAACTAGAGGGACAATCTAGCCCTTTTATAGCTGTGACCAAACCTAATGTAACGGACGACATGCAGACTCAATATCACACTCCTGATACTCTAAGGACAACAGTATTTTCAGACAAAGACCAGACATCCAGCCAAGTTTTCTTGTTTGACAGACCAGATCAAATGACTGAGGGCTGGGAAAAACCAATTGAGAATAGATGTGGACGCGGTGGTGGATTGGATGAGGTTGATTGGCTGGAGCAATCCAGTGAACATTCCCCCTTTGTTCTGGTGGACAGCTTTTCAGCAACTCAGCATATTTCAGAAAGCCTGGAAGATAATGTTGAAACTCAAATCCAGGCAAGCCAGTTGTTATCCCCAAGCTTTGTGGATTGGGACAGTGTGAAGCAACATGATGGCTCCGATTCAGCTTCATCGCTTCTTTCCATTAAAATGACCCACTATGAAGACGAGCCTGTTACTAGAAACCATGAAGGGGCCAACAACAATAGCAATGAACATTTACAAGGCAAACTAATAGAAGCTATAGCCCCAAGCTATTGTCCAGGGGGAGAAAGCGATGCATTGAATAGCCCTGACAACCTTGACATAGTTTCACAGGATAAACTTGGGTCCAGTTCTGATGGAGATTCAAGCTCAGGCTTGGAAATGGAATACATTATGCTCCCTGGCACTGTAAAGGAAATAAATAAAGAGTGGGCTGATACGCTCAAACAGAATGACGGGCAATCAAAAGGTACAACAAAGCCCATGGAGTCATTTAGCTTTATGACCTGTTCGATGCCACAAGATCACCGGGAGAACACAGTGCAGAGTAATCAACATGAAATTAGAGGAGCTGACAGTACGTCTGGTGCAGACACACAATCAAATGAAGCTGTCTCAATCTCCCATTACCAAAGCCTCCTGGATGATGCCATTGAGCATCATACAGTGTCAGAAATGATCAGTCTTGCCCAATCAAAGACAAACTCTGCATCTTTCCATCAATCAAATTCAAGACCAACAGAGGAAGTAAATAACGAAAATGAGTCGAGCACTGTGGCCCAAAGTGTGTCACCATCATTAAGGCATCCATCAGATCACTTCCTAAAAACAAGGGAGGAAGTTTATGTGCATTCACAGATCTCAATGGAGGATTCAGATGAAGGTGGACAGTCACCATCAGCACATCCACGAAGCACTACTTCCTTGGGTGACTTTCAAGTCTGGGGGGGTCAGTTAGTAAGGCAGGACAACTCTCAAACCACATCTGAGCCACAATCTCCTGTACTTACTAACAGTTCAGTGTCTCACACTAGCTCTCTGATGGGTACCCCGGTAAATGAGTTGTCCAACTCTACTGACATAGGGCTTGGCTTACCATTCTCTGGTGATTTAATGGAGGAAGAATGTGATGAGGATGAGCTTGAGGAGGAAGCTGATAAAGAGTGCGGTAACCTCTTAAAATGGTCACCAGAAGAACAAAGAGAGGAGGAGGAAAGACAAGAGTTTGGATCTTCTGACTTGCTGAGCTTTAATGAGGTCCTGGTCAGAGGTTCCTCATTTCAACATACAGATGTACAAACATCTGAGCCGGAGTGGGAGGGGTATCTACTGAACAGAGAGGATTACTACAACAGGCAGCCCATGAGGACAGATGATTGTGAAAAATGGTCAGTTGAGCAACAGAGTGGAGATCATGAAACTTCTGACAAAATGTATTCATCTGCTTTAAGGTAAATGTTACAAATCCACTTCTTTTATTTGATACATCTGCTAAGTTGTGTTAATAAATGGCATTTTTGTGCTGATTGATAGGTTATTATAGGTGCATTTTCAATAGACTGTCCATTTTGGGAGTCTGGAAAGTTATTTAGAGCAACTGAGTCCATATGTGTCTATTGTGGGCACTTAAAAGATGAATGAATGAATGGCATCATATTTGTGTTGTGATTGGATAAGATTATACATGTGCACATTTGCATGGGCGTGTATTTTATGTCTTCAGCAGCAGAGTCAGATCTGCAGCGCTGTGCGTATGTTTATAAATCTGTTTACGCCTCATTAAATATGCATTACCTGCCTCATTACAGCTGGAGTCCCTCCACAGCTGATGAAGAAGGCTCCCCTAGCTTTCTTACAAAGCGTTGTTGTGAGCGTGTGTATGCTGATGTGTGTGTGTGTGTGGAGGTGTTTGAATAGGTTACATCAAGCACAAGCATAACTTTAACTTTACATATGTCAAATAATATATATTAGTTGACAAATGGAAATATAAAGCTATGTCTGAGTGAATATTTGTTGATGTTTAAGTTATAAGGCAGAAATCTTATTTTATGTACTAAAAACTTTGTAGTTAGTGTTATGTATCATTTTCCTGGTTACTAACTCTTTTCTTTAAGCATTTCTTGAGTAACAGTGTCTTTTGGGTAATCTAACTGCTTAATGACATATATACGTCCCCTCTTCTTCTAATGTTTTAGTTTGTACATCTTTGCATTTTTCTATCATTAGTACATCTGTGTTTTTAGCCATTGAATGTCAAAGCATATGCTGTACAAAAGCCTATTTAATCAAGCCGAAGAAACATCTCAAAAATTTGATCTTTCAAAGCACTGAATTTTCCTAAGAGGGGGTAAAGTGTGTATTTCTTAGTTTGTATGTGCCTAATAACATTTTCTCTAATCTTTTAATCTGCTAATGTACGTTTAAATGCGATGCATATGTATCACTGTGTTCCATATGTACTTTCACTGATCCACAATCTCTTGCTCCCATAACAGAAAACACGAAGACATGATATTGCAACATTCATCTCAGCCTGGTAGTGAAAATGCTGCATACCAGTGGGCAGGAAGTCAAAACACAACTCAGGGTCAAAACAAGTATGGTTACAACTACCACCATATTGACCAAAGAACTGAAAACCAGTACACCTACCCAGCCTGTTCAGATACCAAATCAAATAACAGTCAGGAGAACACCACAGATGTCTATGCCGAGTTTACAAGTGATGTCTCAGCTGCACAATACAGTTCTGAGCAGACTGAGAACTATTTTGAAGCCGGAGCCAATGCTCAGTACAGCCTGGACGATGCACCATCCAGATGTCACTACATGGCTGAAACCCAATATCAGCACGACTCTATGTGCACATCTGAGCCCCAATACACTCAGGATCCAGCTGACGGCCCAAGTCATTATGAGTCAGAGCATGGTCGTTATCAGTATGATGGACAGCAGTTCTACCAATCTGATGACCACCCTGAGACAGAGGACCATGCACAATATATGCCAGAGGGATATGTTCACTTTCTATTGTCAAGGTAAGTTCACCAGGTTCACCACTGAACAACACATGCTCACTGAAATCCATTATTACTCCAATATGAATAAGGTATGGCAAGTTTGACACTGATGGCCTAAAGGATCTGGTTGGTTCATAACAAAACAGAAGATCCTGAATGTATTTTTCAGTGTTTTATAAACTAACAGCAGGATTTTGGAGTCAGTTATTTGACAGACAGGAAGCCATTGTAAAGATCTGAGTTTTTTTTTTTATCCATTTTCTTGGTCTTAGTGAGGACTCGATCATTAGTGTTCTGGACAGCAGTCTAGTAAGGATAAATGCATCAACATTTTTGTAAATACTACTGAGATATCAGTCCTTTAATCTCTATGTTCTGCAAGTGATAAAAGGCAGACTTTAGGTCTGAAAATCTGGCTATGTTGTTGATTTTGAGCTTAGCTTTTTAAAAATGAGTGCTGGCTTTGGCTGTTGCCGAGGCACAAACTTGGGCATGGGAGGAGTTTGGCGGGGCCATGGAGAAAGACTTCCGGAGGCTTCGAGCTGATTCTGGTCCACTGTCCGGCGGCTCAGGAGGGGTAAGCAGTGCTCCATCAATACTGTGTACAGTGGAGGTGGGGAGCTGCTGACCTCAACTTGGGAGGTTGTGGGTCGGTGGAGGGAATACTTCAAAGACCTCCTCAATCCTGCCAACACATCTTCCAATGAGGAAGCAGAGCTGGGGACTCAGGTGTGGTTCTCCTATCTCCGGGCTGAAGTCACTGAGGTGGTCAAAAAGCTCCTTGGCAGGTGGATGAGATCCGCCCGAAGTCCCTTAAGGCTCTGGATGCTGTGGGGCTGTCCTGGCTGACAGCATCGCGTGGACATTGGGGACAGTGCCTCTGGACTGGCAGACTTGGGTGGTGGTCCCCCTTTTTAGAAAGTGGGACCGGAGGGTGTGATTCAATTACAGGGGAATCACACTCCTCAGCTTCCCTGGTAGGGTCTATTCGGGCGTCCTGGAGAGGAGGGTTCTTTGGATAGTCGAATCTCGGGTTGAGGAGGAGCAGTGTGGTTTTCGTCCTAGTTGCAGAACTGTGGACCAGCTCAATACCCTTTTTGGGGTCCTGGAGGGGGCATGGGAGTTTGCCCAACCAGTCTACATGTGCGTTGTGGACCTGGAGAAGGTGTTCGACCATGTCCCCCGGGGGTTCCTGTGGAGGGGACTCCGAGAGTATGGGGGGCCAGACCCCCTTGAGTGAGCTGTCCGGTCCCTGTACAACAGGTGTCAGAGCTTGGTCCGCATTGCCGGTAGAAAGTCGGATTTGTTTCCAGTGAGGGTTGGACTCCGCCAAGGCTGCCCTTTATCACCGATTCTGTTCATAACTTAAATGAACAGAATTACCAGGCGTAGCCGAGGTGTTGAGGGGAATCCTGCTTGGTGGCCTCAGGATTGGGTCTCTGCTTTTTGCAGATGATGTGGTCCTGTAGGCTTTATCTGGCCGTGATCTCTAGCTCTCGCTTGAGCGATTCGCAGCGGAGTGTGAAGCGGCTGGGATGAGAATCAGCACCTCCAAGTCTGAGACCATGGTCCTCAGCCGGAATAGGGTGGTTTGCCCTTTCTGGGTCAGGAGTCAGGTCCTGCCTCAAGGGGAGGAGTTTAAATATCTCGGGGTCTTGTTCACGAGTGAGGGAAGTATGGAGCGGGAGATCGACAGACCGATTGGTGCAGCGTCTGCAGTAATGCAGACTCTGTGCCGGTCTGTCATGGTGAAGGAGGAGCTGAGCCAGAAGGCGGAGCTCTCGATTTACCAATCGATCTACATTCCTACCCTCACCTATGGTCATCAGCTGTGGGTCATGACTGAAAGAACGAGATCTCATATACAGGCTCCGCAGGGTAGTCGGGCTCTCCCTTAGCAATAGGGTGAGGAACTCGGTCATCCAGGAGGTGCTCAGAATAGAGCCGCTACTCCTTTGCATCGAGAGGAACCAGTTGAGGTGCCCCGGGCATCTGGTCAGGATGCCTCCTGGACACCTCCCTGGTGAGGTGTTCCGATCACATCCCGCAGGGACGACACCCCGGGGAAGACTCAGGAAATGCTGAAGGGATTATATCTCTCAGCTGGTGTGGAAATACCTTAGGATCCCCCCTCGCAGAGTTGGCAAAGGTGGCTGGGGAGAGGGAAGTCAGGGCTTCCCTGCTTAGGCATCTACCCCCGCGACCCAAGCCCGGATAAGCAGCAGAAGATGGATGGATGGATGCTGACTTCTAACTTTGTGAACTAGACTTAGAAAAAAAGTGTCTGAATAATTTCCTTCTCTGATTTTTAAATGGGAAATCAGATTACTTTTTTAAGTATAAAAGATGGAGGCAAATGCTTGTTTTTCGATGGTTTTGACTTGTACTGCTGTTTTAACCACAAGGTGGCAGCACTAATCAACTTAAAACTTATTTGTTTACAGGTGAGGGTTAAATGGTTGTCAGATGAAGCAAACATGATCAGATTAAAAGTAAAAGTACTGTTATGATACATTCTGGAAAACTTGTACAGGAATGAATGAGTGTGTGGTTATGTTTTGTAACCACAGAATAAAGTTTAATAAGGGGGATAGTCTGTGTAAATGCGCATGAGCGCTGTACATGCATTAGTGTGTGCTTATTCTGCACTTTAACTATTCCCATTAGCGATTGCAGCATGGTGCCCGTTTTGCCCCAGTTTGCAATTATGATGACCCACCTCTTCTTTGGGATGACCCGCCCCTATTTGTTATTTTATGTGTGTGTGTGTGTGTGTGTGTGTGTGTGTGTGTGAATGGAAGAGAGTGTCTGCATAAATGCACAATAGACCTTTCCATAATTAACTAGTCATGTGACTGATTGTGGAGAGACTGGTTTGGTGTCTCAAGCTGGGGGAATACAGGATGCGGGAAAGGTAGGTGCCCATAAACATTTATTTAAAAAGGGAAAAAGAAAGCTTGTGTGTGTGTTGTGTGTTTGTGTATGTTATCATGTGCACTGGCCTCTCTGTAATGCTTTTCTCTATTGTTATCAGGCCTTATGCTAATCAGAGACTGTTAGAGGGGCTTTGGTTGGGGGGAGGTAATAACACTGCTCAGTATTGTGTCCTCAGCCCACACGTGCAGCATGAGAATAAGGCAGCAAGTGAGTTTCTGTCCATCTGCTTTGTTATTTCTGAAATTTTTTACATCCGCAGTTTAGTGAACAGACTGCAAACTCGTTGATTCAGTTTGTCATGGAATGGAACCAGTTTCTTATTTTACTTCATAGATAAATGAGTTTCTTCACTTTGTTTAGCCCAGTACTGTTTGTCGTCGTGCCTCTGGTGGCACTGGTTATAGCAATGATAATTTATGTAGTGGCTCATTATTGTATTTCTGTGCCAATGAACAGACACTCCCAGCAGGGAGTTGGTGAAGCAGGGAGGATGATGAAGATGGGTTCCAGTGAGGAAACTGCTGAGGAGCTGAATAACAGAGAAGGTTGGAATAATTTTCGTCACATAATGTTTGAAAGTTTAAATTCTTGTATTTTCATTTGTTCAATAAATCAAAATGACATACTTTAAGGTGTAAGTTTAAATGTTTAAATCTAAAATACAAATCAATATTTATTGTATGCGTGCCAAATTTTTCCTTTGAGCCATTTCTGAATAACAAAGTTATCCTGAAAGGTCCAAAACTGATAACTAAATTTGACAAATATTCAAAATAGATCAGAAATCGACAACAAAACAAAACATCACAAGAGTTTATTGTTTTTGGTTTTGATATGTTGTGTCCAGTGTTGTTCTGCAAATTTCAGAACCACTGTAGGACTTTTATTTTTTACTTTACATAAATACCGAGTGTTTCAAGTTGTGGCTTTTTGTAAAAAGCCCACAAGTATTTACAAATATACTAAACTTCTCCGGACAGACCCCCCCTCCTCAGCAGATACATCAGGTGGGTCTAATCAGAGGAGAAAGCTGGCAGCTCCACCATTGAATGTGTCACTGGACCATAGTGAGGGGTCTCTCCTCTCAGAAGATGCTCTGGACACAGAAGATGACGCCTTGGATACTGGGGATGACCTGGATGTTAACATTGATGATATGGACACACCTGACGAGGCAGACTCGCTGGATTTCAATGCACACGGTAAGACAAACTTGTTGATTAAATGTAAACTGGAGATATACTGACTTAAATATGTACACACACAAATACACACAAACAAAAAGAACCTACATGGCAACAAATGCTGCTTTGTCATATGTTTCACAACACAAAGCACATCTCATTTTCATAAGCAGTTTGTTGTTGCTGTAGGCACATCATTCACTCACCTCTTTCTCTTGACTTCTGTGAAAAACTCAGAAACACAAAGTACTTTGCATCTTACACCACCCTCTGCTCAAATCAGATTTATCAGTCTTTCTCTCCACCGTGTTTTTATAACTGAAACAAAACTGTCAGTTTTTACTGTAATTATTGTTATGTCATCTACTTGAACATATATCATTATTGTCACAAGCAGCAGACTCAGAAGAATCTGCTGATCTGGCTGCAGGCACGGCCCACCAAGCAGCAGAAGTGAGCAGGGAAAGTGGGCTGTGGAGGAGCGTTGTGATCGGGGAACAGGAGCATCGCATTGACATGAAGTGCATTGAGCCGTACAAAAGAGTTATTTCTCATGGAGGTACACCAGCACAAATCACTCTGAAGTCAGTCTCATAGCTTCTGTTCATTTGATCTGTGTAAATCTTTGTTCAAGTGCACCATGACTGAAACAGTCACATCACTTTGATAGGCCACAATTCTGCGCAACTCTTTTCTATAGATGCCCCATTTTGTAATGCACATAATGGGCGATGTTCCCTATATGTCTATCACATGTGGGTGAAAGACATGTAGGAAACAAGCATCTTTTTCATTCATATTGTCCCTCCTGTAAGCTTTTTTGTGGTATTCAAAAATAAGATAATAATAAATAGCTTAAAATTCCAAGTATTATTTGAGAAAACATTTTAATGACACATTTTTTACAACTCATACCTGATAACTGTGCCACCTTCGTGTGTGTGTGTGTGTGTGTGTGTGTGTGTGTGTGTGTGTGTGTGTGTGTGTGTGTGTGTGTGTGTGTGTGTGTGTGTGTGTGTGTGTGTGTGTGTGTGTGTGTGTGTGTGTGTGTGTGTGTGTGGGTTTGTGGGTTTGTGGGTTTGTGTTTTCAGGATATTATGCTGAAAAAAATGCCATCATCGTTTTCGCAGCGTGTTTCCTACCAGACAGCATCTGTGAAAATTATAATTATGTAATGGAAAACCTTTTTCTGTAAGTATGTAAGACATGTAGACCAAAATATCCCAGCAGCCATCACCATTAATTAGCAGCTTTAAAGATTTCTCTTCTTTTCATGAGAATTGTCTGACTAGGACATGAGTGAGAACAAATCTCTGAGCATTTTAGACCATAAGAAAATTCATTCATCTGATTGGCGTCTTGGAAACAAATCCCCAAGTCCCCCAAACAATTAAAAGCAACATTGACAGTAAATATGCAATATGGTGTAGTATTAATAATTTCTTGTTTTGCTAAAGTCTCAGTTATATAAAGCAAGCGAAAATTAGTACTGTGGAGTTGACTGTGGACTTTGAGTAAATTAAACAACTGAATGAATAGGAAAGCTTGTTAGATGTTTTGTTGTGACACACGCCTGTCTCCATATCAGATGTTTTCCATTGTCTCTGTGTGTGTGTGTAGGTATGTAATTAGTACATTGGAGCTAATGGTGGCCGAGGATTACATGATTGTGTATCTGAATGGTGCCACTCCTCGTAGGAGGATGCCAGGTTTTACCTGGATGAAAAGGTGCTACCAGATGATAGACCGGAGGTAATACTACCATAAGCAAACACACAGCAAATATAATTCGCAAAATTGTGCAACTTCTGTCACTCGATCTGTCATTCAGTTTAATCAACCGATGCAACAATACTGAGCACAGTAGCAGGAGACTTTCCAGTTACTAACTGGCCTACTATATGTGTGTAAAAGAAAAAAAAAGTGTGATAACGAATGAAGAAAGATTAATCAAATATTCCACTTAGGCATTGAATGTGTAAAATTGTGCTATTATGTCATTATGAAGGCTTGTGTCATATCTATGATGCTTTGTAAACAAAAAAATGGAATCTGTCACTATGCACCACTGGACCATCTCTGAAATTCTGTGTACTTTCTATCTTTATAATCTATATGTAAACCATTAGAGTTGAAAAGTCTTTTGAAAAGCTTTTCACTGTGAAGCAAATAAAGCATTGAGACAAAGTAAGGGCGGCATCTGGTCGTAAACCATGTCAAAAATCAGTCATACATTTACACTATGTATTATGTAAGATACAACATTTAAAAAAAAATTAAAAAATTTTCCTACAGGCCATCACTGCCTCATTACTAAGAGGTGTGTTGCACATCTGGAATAATGGCACCCATAAACTTTGGGATTTTGGGCAGTTTGGGATTCTTCTCAGAAAATACAACATGTCACAGACATTCCATCTAATATTTAGGGAACTCCTTTAGTTCACACATTTTGCACACAAACAAAATAGTGCATTGTGTAAATACAGATAATGACATTTATGAAAAGGATTTTTGTACAGTATTTGATACATGATTTTCTTATGTTAGTTCTTAATTAATGAGGTGCAATTTTAATTTCTGCCAGTAGATGTCACTGCATCCTCACATTAAACTTTCTTCTTTGCCATTTTCACTGCTGTTGTAAAATGTGTCCCATCTGCCTGGGATTATAAAAAAAATATCAGTGAATCATAACCTCTACAAATCATTTACTCTGCTTCTGCTTATCTCACAGACTGAAGAAGAACCTAAAGATGTTTATCATTGTTCATCCTTCCTGGTTCATTCGGACTTTGTTAGGAATTACCAGGCCGTTCATAAGGTCTCACTTTTGTGCTTGACTTGAAAATAATACATTAAATCATTTTTAACATCTTAATTTGATTGTGTATTTGATTGTGTGTGAATATATATATATATATATATATATATATATATATATATATATATATATATATATATATATATATATATATATATGTATATATATATATATATATATATATATATATATATATATATATATATATATATATATATTAGTGTGTGTGTATGTATGTATAAATACAGAATAATTAAATACAGTCAGTTTCAAGCTATTCTATATCAGATGCAATAATTTTTTTCTAACTTATATTATCTACAGCTCCAAGTTCAGCAGTAAAATCAAGTATGTAAACAGCCTGCAGGAGCTTGGAGAAATCATTCCAATGGAGTATGTCCACATTCCAGCAACCATTGTCAAGTGAGTTTGCCTGTCTCAGCATTTTGTGAGATATCTGAAACTTCAGCTTTTGTGAAATAACTATGCATGTGCAGTTGTTTTCCATGCACTTAATTTCATACTTTGGAAAGTTATATATATTAAACTATATTAACTAGAAACTGAAATCTGTCCATTAAGTCTACAGAGGCTCACATGGAATAATGTTAGGTTTATTTTCACTGTCAAGTAATTAAGTTTTGTTTTACTGCTGAGTTATTCCTTTTTAACATTAACCTGAATGCATTTTATCAAACTGCTGATCGCATTATTGTGAGAGTTCAGGGCCTCAGTGGCTGTGGTCAAGGAAATATGTTTTGTTTTACTGCTGCAAGAGTTATTCCTATTTAACATTAACCTGAATGTATTTTTCAAACTACTGATTCTATTATTGTGAGAGTTCAGGGCCTCAGTGGCTGTGGTTAATGATTAATGTTGTAGTTTCTACTCTAACTGCTTTACGAACACTTTTTGACACACCTACTATCTTTCCTATCAAAAAATGAGAAGCAGAGCTAAATGTATTTCCTGTGCCAAGGTTAGGCATATTTACACATCTCTTACTCTGCCCTAAGGTATGACAAGGAGAAGGGTTTACACATGTATGCATGCATGAGGTAAACCAACTACCTGCTTGTATCTATAATTTGCTGCAGTGGAAATCATCTTAAATACTTGAATGCCACTAAGAAATTTCCTGTGCAAGAACTAATGTTTGACTGAATTGTGGCTGCCTTCTTATCAAAGATAAAATGAGACACATGCTGATTTGTCCATGCACCTCAGTCTGCGATGGGATTTCCCATGTAAATTGGTTTATTTGACCTTTTATCAGTCACTTTTTTGTGTATTAACACACAGAATGATCCCTGCATTAGCACCCACTAACAACGTAGTAGACAAACTAAAGCAATGATATGCTGATGTTCTGTGGAACTTCTGTGCAACGTATGCAAAGCGGAAAGAGGAACACACAACAGACTGAGCTTTCTTCTAATTCATAGCCAAATATTCCATGTGTGTTGCAACTGCTACTGGCTAATCTTACACGACTATTTAAGCCTATTTAAGTCCTTATTTAAAAGCACAAGATAAGGGGGGATGCAAACAGGGCAGACATTCACTTTTATTATGCCTGACTTACCAGGATTTTAAATGTAAATAGAACATATACATACATACATATATAATCTAATTAAGACATTACAAAAATATTAAATGTAAATATTTAATTTGATCATATGTGTTTACAATTATTGTTTTGATTGTAGTGTTAAGATTCTTACTGTTTATATTTTGTTGCCATATTTCTACATGCATTTCAGTTACCTCTTATGTAACATGTTCATGATGTGAAGAGATATATTTCCCGTTGTTGTCTGCAGTAACATTAAGATCAGCACTGATAGTCACAGCTCAGCTGACCTGAAGTACTGTGGGATTTTCATGTGTTGGCAAAAAAAAAAAAAAGAAAGGGAAGAAATTTTTTTTAAAGTGCCACAAAATGTTCTCAAAATGTAAAGACGCAGACACAGGGGCACCAAAATGGTTATATTTGGTTGATGGGCCAGGAATGGAATAGGCTTTTGGTAACCTCAAGTGAGCTAAGACCAACCTCCTAAATATTTTCCTTAAAGTTTCTTTTCTTCAAGACACTTAGTTATGTACACAACAAGACTTTGCTTATACTTTTTACTTACTTATTATCTACACTTTTAAAATAGGCTTGAAAAGTAAATCAAATTTTCTCCAGTGGGCTATGCATCCCACCTGTGTCTGTGGTTACTGTGACTACAGGTACAGTAGTGGACAGATTGACTTTTTCCCAATGTTCAAGACTTTTAAAATGTATAAAAGTCTTCAAACAAGATGAGGATATATATTGCATCCAATGCATCGCAGTGTCATTCCCTTACCTTGAATATTCTCACCATGAAGCACTAATAACTTGTTTTTTCTTCTTTTTTCTTTCTAATTGTCTTGAAGTGACTGCAGCATTAATGTAGAACCATAATCCTTACCCCTTGCATGTTTACTGACACACTTGCAACATCTCTTGTTGACCTCCCACACTAATTATTGCTCTCTGCCTTCCAACCCATTGCTGAACCAGACTGGATACAGAATTGCAGGACACATCAGCTAAGTAAGTGGTAAGCCACCATCAAGGACAAAATTTTGATTTTTTTTTTTTTTATGAGGCTACAAGGCCATAGCTTATTCGGGCAGCATTAGGGAAAAGCTTTGTAATGCAAATTTCAAAGCTTTGCAGGTCATTTTTACTCATCAAACTTTTAGAGCAAACAGCTCAAAGGGTTGTTTACCTTACATTAAACTTAGCAGACTTTGGTGGTTGTGAATTAGACTTGTGCCTTTTTTTTTTTACATGGGAGTACATTGACCATATAGCATTTTGCCTGTGGAAGGAAGAATGGACTGAATGCCTGTAAATTCTGACAAACACAGTATCATCTGTAAACAAACTGATGATAAAATGATGATGGTTTCTACATTAGTATAACAATCCTTAACTCCACAATGTCCTACCTCAAGTTTGTCAATCTGAAGGTGTCTCCGTGGCCCATACCATGTAGTCCTTCAATCTAAATCTTACATAAAATCTATGAATATACCTTGGAAGAAAAGTGCAGACGAGAGTGGCCAAGAACCTCGCATTACATTATACAAAAGGGGAAATGACCTGCGAGTCTTCATTTCAGAGTGTTTGTTGCTTTTACAAGGATGAATTGAGCGGTGAATGTTTACCTTTGTTCTGATGTTGGTATCAAAGATCAGTCATGGTCATAGTTATCCAGTGTTTTAATAAAAAGTGGCTGAATGTCCTTTCTATGTACCATTTCTGGTTTAATCCAAGTGTCTTCCTCAGTTCTGATTGCTTAGGAATTTCAGTCACAATAGCAGCTGTTGGGACATAATAACTAAATAAACTGCAGTATTACAATGTTGTGGTGCTTTCTTTAGAGAAGAAATTTTCAGTAATGACAAATCAGATTGTTGAAAGAGCAAACATAGTGTGTGATTAGTTTGTTGCACAGCAAAGCTGCCAATATGAGTTTTATTATTTGGAGAGTAAAATGTATTTAAAATAACTCCACTGAGTTTGCCTTGCAAATTTTGGTGCATGCACAGGTGTTAATGCACAGATGCAAATGTAACTTCAGTCTGCAGAAACGCTTTGTTTTTATTTTAGTTTTAGATTGCCATAGTTTGTGTCCTATATACATTCTAATCAGAAAAATGACTAAATAAAGACTTCATTACAAAAAAATATTCACTTTCTCAATCTTTATGATCCCATCTGTTTTCCTAGTTTCTGTACAGTTATTACCTACGATCATTGTACTTCTAATTTAACTGTTCAAAAATACAGCAGTTATTTTATTAATTTTTTTTTTTGGCCCCTTATCCCCACCCCCTCTCTTTCCTGTCTCTCTCTTTCAGCGTGGACAAAGGCAACTCTGCTGTTTGATTAGACACTTGGCTGCTGCCCATTTTCTTCCTGCACTTTGCTGTACTCTCTACCACATCTTGAATGAATAGAAAAACAAAACTGCTGTGAGATGCATGCAGTGCATTGTTGTTACAAAAGTAGCTAGCAATGGATTAGAGAGATTCATGAAGGAGAGTTCAGACCTGAGGATGCTTGATGGAAGGTAAAGTCATAATGTGCTGGCATTACAGACACTGTCACTGTGCTGAAGGGGAGATACTTCATACTGTTTTACAGTACTTGATGGATCACTTGATTATGTTGGTCTTTTTTTCCCCTTTTCCTTCATCTATGTAAATTATATTGATTTGTAACTATTTAATGTAGTTCAGATGGCCTTTACTGGCTTACCTTCATGTATTAATAAGCAGCTAATGGTAATAAAAGAAAAATGTGTATTTTCTAAAGCCAACGTTGTAATTAGAATCTAATATGTTGAAAATGAAATTGTTCCTATCTGCTTGCAAAAAAAAGGTAGAGAAGATGTTCTCCCTGGATAGCAAGAATATGGAAATGTAATAGAACTGTTCACAGGCTCTATTATTACAATGTTTACAAAGATGTAATCCACACACAACAGATTCTTTTAGTGTACAACTGTAGAATATTTAGTAGCATGACACAAGGGGCAAGCTGTTTTTTTTTTTTTTTGTTTTTTGTTTTTTTCGGGGGGGGGGGAGGTTGAAGGTGTTTCACTGTATGGGAGAGACTTTTCACTGCCTTAATATGTTATTCAACATTTCCAGTAATTCAGTCTTTAAAATGATCCATATTGTCCTGTTAATGCCACATTTCAACGAACATAATGCAATAACAACTGAGGAGATAAAAATGCAGTAATTAGCTGTACTAATGTGCTGCTTGCTTTTGCAGTGACTTTTTGATTCAATTGTAATTGAATCTCATGTCACATTGAATCTCATCAAACCAGACGATTCAAAAAGCAGACGATTGTCAGAGTATAATTTGAGTAATGGCTTGGTATGCTTCTCAGTGTGTGTGGGTCTGTGTACGTTTAAAAATAGAAATTACCTACATGCAGCTTAAGCCATATCAACTTTTAGTTGTATACATTTACATTTGGCTTGTGCTGTATTTTTTTTTCAAAATGCATAAAATGATCGACTTCATTAAATATGTTTTCCTGCCAAACAGTTTTCTCCCATCATTTACAAAGCCTCATTTCATTTCAAGCGCTTGAAATTGTTTAACAAAGAATAATACATTTGTTCATGTTCTTTTTTCCACCATTTATGTTGTTCTTTTGATATTTTTGACACATCCTTATCAGAATTTTTCTTAGATATTTTTAGGAAGTAATTAGTGAATAAGCTTTTATTTCTTTTCTATTGCTAATCAGGGGCCAGCAGGTCTCCCTGGTTGAAATTATCAGTTTCTGTTGGTCTGTCTTTCCTGTCTCCTCCACTTCCACTTCAACAGCTGCTCTCCCTGAGCTGGTTTCTTCCAGGGGGTTACTTCCTACTAAAAGAGAAGGTCTTTCTCTGAAACTGGTGATGATTTTAGAACACACGCTGATGGAATTTTCTATGAAAGTAGGGATGCTAGTTTTTCTGTCAGCGTGGTCTCTCTCAACTGGTTAAGCTGTTCAGTTTCACATCCCACCACCAAAAACATGTATTACATTATTTGTTGATTATCAAATGAAACGGTAATGAATAAGTCATGAGCCATATTGATTGTCTAGGTTTTATTAAACTGATTGATCAGGAAGCAAATAGAACATGGTTTCTTTTCCATATCATTGAACAAACATGCCCAAGGAATTACTCTTTTCACAAATCATTAATACTAAGGAATTTTATGTCTATACACTTGTCTTTATGAAACTATTCCATATTGGCAGGTTGCCATTATTCTCAAATATATTGTTAAAAAGAAAGATTTCTGAATGTACTTGATTCAAGTAAAAACACATAATATGAAAGCAAAATAATTCCATTTTCAGCAGTACCAGCGACTTTCATTGACCAGTTAGTGTTTAGCAAAAATATAATCCTTCAGACATAAGTTTTTCATTTAAAAAGATAAATAAATTAACATAATTTTAAGAAACTGGTCCAAATGTAAATGATAACATTTGAAGTTTTTCATTATCTTTAAGATTTCTTTTGAGAAAACTATCACCAAATAATCTATATTTTGGCTCAGAATTTGACAATTTTCTTATCACAACAAGTCTAACAAAGAAATGGTCTATTACATTAAATTTTAGTTCTTTGTGCAAGCATAATTGCACTTTTATTCATGTTGTGCACTTTAAAAAATACATTGTTGCACACAAATGTTTGCACACACGTTTGATCATTTACTGGTACTTTTTAACAATGTAATATATAGAATTCTGTCAATGACATTAGTTGCACTTGGTTTTTAAGTTGTTGGGAATTGTTTAAGGCTTAGCTTACCAAATGTTTTTATGGGTTTTAACTCTTAACTATTTTTTTTTTTTAACTCTTAGAAAGGTACATTGTGGAGTTTAAACAGTGGGATTTTAGAATGTAATCTTGTGTTTGTTTTTATGATAAGGAAAATGCATCTTTTTAACAAGAAGGATTTAAGGTCCGTCAACAGCAGAGGAGTCAAAGTGAGAGGCAGATAGATGCTGGTTCAGGCTAAGTTGCTCCACAACAACATTGTGCAAGTTCCTCTGGTCCACTGTATACTTTGGCCAATTAAAGAATTTTGCACTGGATTCCCATTTGGTTGTTTTGTTGTTTCAAGGCCTTCTCTCAAGTTGTTTTGTTAGAGTATTCTACAGATTTTAAATGAGTAATTTCAGTAATGGTATTACCTTTAAACTAAATAAATGGTCTGCGGGATCAAATATAATTCAGTTTTTTCAGTTTATATATGGATGCCAGAAAAATGTCCTAACTACTTCCAATCAGCCAAAGCTTTTTGTCTAAGATATTTCTCCAAGCAGTAGATGGCAATAGGATCAGTATCCACATCAAACTTATTGGCAAAGAGGTGGTCTTGTTCAAGCAGCCACTGCAGATCTCCAGCAGCATATACACATATTGACCTGACATGGTTGCCTTTGCACTCTGGGTACACAGCACCCATTGAATCCTGTGACCCCTCATGTGCCTCCCATTTTACCAGCCGAGCAATTGCATTGATATCTGACACATCATATTTACGATTGGGCCTCTTGGAGCCAGGAACACCAGAGATTCGTTGAATTGTTGCCCATAGATGCTCATCAGGACTGTAGGTGTCTTTGAACCACTCTAACAGTGCATGTATTCGCTGGTCTTCCAACACACTGCGGATGTATCCTCGGGTAACCACGATGTAGGCACTTCCTGACATGATGGGCAGATTAAAAGGAGCTGGATCTTTTTTTTTCTTTGTTCTCTGGGAACATTAAAATAGTAAATTAGTATGTTCAGACCGGCCTTAATTGGTCATTAAAAGGCTTTCTGAATAGAAAGCTGTGTTTAATAACCATTTGTCCTTCATCAGGTATCCATAGTCTCAAAAAGACTTACCTGGATTCTTCCATCAACAATCTGATGAACATATGAGACTCTCCACTTCTTTTCTGGAGGCAGGTTTTCTGATTCCAAGCTGTTCCTGCCCCTCAGTGCACGCAGCATCCTTACTATCTCTAAGTTCGTTTTCAGTGGGAAGTCCTGACCACAAAGGTTGATGAAGTATTTCCACTTTGTGCTGGCATTGTAGAGATCAGCCATACAATTAAGGTCAGCTTGGACACGTGACCAGCTAGCATAGACCACATTTTCAGCCTGGCTGGCTAAGAAGACATTGGGGAAACAGGACGTAATAGCACTGATGGCAGAGGAGACTGAGGCTTTTGATTTTTTGTCCACATGAACACAATAAATATTTTGAGGTGCATAAATTGCTCGTAGTAGTCGCTCAAAGTTCTGCACCTAAAGGATATGAAAAAATGAATATTGTATTTTTACACAAAACTCTGCAACTCTTTTACACAAGAAGACAACAGAACAGTTTAACTTTAGTGTTTTTCTTTTTTAGTGGCAAATAACATGAGGTAACTAATAGAAAGCATAAGAAAAACGTGTTTATATCAAGTCTTGTTTTTTGTTTTCATTGTATTGTCTTGTTTTAATGATATTAATAATACTAATATTAATAATAAACATAATAAAAGGTATTCTTTGCAGTCCTGGTGGCATAGGTGGGTATTGGGGGGCTTTACCCGCTATGGAGTCAATTGTACCTGCCCTGGACCTCAAAGCAGTTTTCCGTTTTGGATTTTTTTTTTTTTTTTTTTTTTTTTTTTTTTTGTCAGAGTATCCATCTTTTGGTTAACGAGTCTATCTTGATTTGTCTACCCTACAATCCAACCAACTAAGGGAAGTTACTGTTAGCTAATTACAGAGAAGAGAGAGGTGGGTCACTGACTTAGATTGAATATAGTCCCTGGTAGCTGGCAGTGTTTCCAACTTAGCAACTTTGTCACTAAATTTAACAAGTTTTTAGATCCCTTCAGTCCATTTTTGTTTTGTCAAAAAGTGACTAGCAACAAATCCAGCAACGTCTTCTGCTGTTTGGACACTTTTGGAGACTATAGTGAAGGAAGGTATTTTTATTTAATATCAATTATTAGCGTTGCTGCACGTGCCCCTCCTGCATCTAAAAGCCCTTGACAGAGGCCTCATGCTGCAGCAGTTCCACCTCCCACCTGCAGGAGATCATCACCTCTGTTCATGACCAGACAGAAAATTAAACATGCAAAGCTAAAGCTGATTCTTTCCTGGCTTCTAGTCAGATATTGTCTCCTAATAAAGAGTTAAACAAAACATTAAAAAAGTTAGAAGTACTGTAACATTTTGTAGACTTCTAATTAAGCTGAATCGTACTGCTTTCTGTGCGCCCTTGTTGCTGTTCTTGACTTTGTTGAATAAATGGGCACAACATACTCAACACTGTTTTATTAAATATATATATATTTTAGTATCAACTGCCCCTTATAGTGAGCGCTGTGGCACAGTGGTTGTTGTAAAACTGCAGAGAAGTCACAAGCAGGGCCGGATTAAAAGTGTACAGGCCCCTGTGTCCAGAGTATTCCAGGGGCCCCCCTTTCCCACCACAACATTGTAAAAATTGTGAATGATACACTGTGAAACAGCATTTCTAACATCTTTCAGCCAGTGGTATCAATTACAATACACTAGACAATGCGGTGTAACTATCTGGCTTTTATGTACATTTTGTTTTGTTGTTTGTTTCATTTTTGTTTTAAACTGCTGGTATGTGCCCGACGTGGGCCCCTGGGCCTGTGCCCATAATGCCCATTGGATAATCCAGCCTTGGTCATAAGTCACTGTACTTTCTCATTGATTCTGATGAGCGCTGCAACCATGGGGAAAGCAAAGCCATTCAGACCTTTCTAGTTGGGAAGTTTCAACTACCATAGTTTTACACAAAGACTTTAATAAGATGAAGTACAAAAAGGTTCATGATTTGGACTACTGGTCAAATCATGAACTGGATATGAGTGTTCAGTATCTAGTAAAACTAGAATATACAGGAACACTTACATGTAAATTCACAAACAAATTACATGAGAGAAAAACTATTCTGATCTTGGTGATGATGCATAGGAAGCTCATTGCATTACATGCAAAGCAAGGAGCTGGAAGCATAAAGACAGCTTTCTTTATATGTATTTATTAAGTTATTGCTTTCTAAACCCACAAACACTTCAAAACTGATTTTCACCAATCTGAAAGTGGACTCTAAATCTTTTTTGGCAACTGTACAAACTCTAGTAGCTGCTTGCAATACACAAATCAAACAATAACCATCTAAATAGCTCAACACAAGTAATATAAGTGGTTTCTTCAAATTCAACAGAAAATTACACCTACAACCATTGCAGTCTCGAAATTGTTCACCCCCTTCATGACAAGCATTCTTCGTACTTACTAGAGCACTGTTTTCCTTTTAAGACCTGCTGCAAATGTGATGCATAACCAGACACCACTTTCTGGCAGTGTTATTGTGAAGTCTTAGCCCATTCCTCATTGGAAAAGGTCTCCACTTACTAATGTCCTTATGTTTGAGTGCTTAAAGTGCCTTTTTCAAATCTAACCAAAGAGTTTCAATGGGGTTCAAGTCAAGTGACTGTGATGGCCACTCTGATATCTTGCAAGATTTCTTTTGAAACCAAGTTTGGTGGACTTTGAGGTATGCCCTGTTGGAAAGTCCAAAGATTCGCAAGCTTCAGATTCCTCACAGACAGGCAGCACCACATTTTCTCTCAGGATTTCACCCGATACTTTATTTAATCTATCTTGCCCTCCACGTGGTGTAGGTTACCAATGCTAAAGAAAGGCAAGCAGCTCCAGAACACTGATTCACCACAATGTAGATAAGCAGCAAATGTTTCATTCCTCCTCCAGACATACCACTGATGCATAGGCCTAACAATATGTTTTGCTTTAGCGCTCCACAGAACAGCATCCCAAAACCTCTTTGGCTAATTTATGCAGTGTTGAGTAAATTTGAAAGGACTTTTCTTTTGCTTTTGGGTCAGTAGTGGTGTCCATCTTGGAGTCGGTATTGTGTTGTGTAGTGTGCATATTACTGTGGAAACTGAAATCTCACAGCCTGCTGCAATCAAGTCTTGCTGCAGGTTTTTCGCAGTCAGTCAAGGGGTTTTGACCACCTGCCTCCAAAGGAATCTGGTAGCAGGCACTGATCAATTCTTCTTTCTGCTACATCCAGGTTGTGCCACCACTGTTGCTTGAACACAAAACTTGCATACTATGCTTCTTACTGTATCTCTCGGAACATTCAATGCCTTGGCTATCTTTTGTATCCTTTTCTTTGTTTATGCAAAGCCATGATCTTTCCTCTGCAAGTTTTAGACAATTCTCTTGACTTTGCCCTCTCTAACGTGCAATCTAACATCGCGGTAAAAAATCTAGATATCCAAAACACCTGATGCATCTAATTAAAACCTTGACTTAGGTGTGCTTGAGACCACACCTGATTTGCATGTGCTCTTATGGGGATACCTATTCAGGGAGACTGCAGCGGTCATTGAAAGTTGCATTTTCAGTTGAATTTGGAGAAAGCATGTTTGATAGTAGTGGTGTTGGTCTATTTAAATGCTTCTTGTTTTATTTTTTTTTTAATGGCAGCTGCTAGGTTTACTGACAAAATGTACAAACTAATTTGCTGTTGGGCTAAATAATTTTAACTGCACTTGTGTGTTGTGATAATTTTGCTTTCTTTCTGTCACTTTTACTGGGCTGGCACAATGGCCAGTTTACATTAATGGACTCCACGCCTTGTAAAATCACTTAACACCAGCATGTTATACACATGTGGCTGTGTCCTCCTGTCATTCTGCCCCAAAGGTGCACATTTTTTGTGGAGGATGGTGGGACATAAGAAACTAAAACAGATGCAATTTTCCTTCTGTGGTTATCTTATTCTCATGAGTTATTTTTCCCAACTGTGAACATGCATCCAACGTATCTTTCTCTACAGCGTATACACCTTTTTCTTCTTTTTTAATGACCATTTCCTCTTTAACAGACTGAACTCTGGTTTCCAAAGGACTCAGACAATGCTTTTAAATACCTCATGTTGGCTATTGTTTCTTTTTTTTTTTTAAACATTTTAATTTCGATTTAGGAGCTTTTTATGTTTCTGGTATTAATCCTTAGATGTTATTTACAAACTAATTTTCAATAATTTTTTTGTTCATTTTGTAGGCCTTTTCAGTGAATATACTTCTTTTTTGGTTTGTTTGTTTGTTTGTTTGTTTTTTTACTCCATATCAAAAGATGAGGCTGTACCACCTAATTGTTTCGAGACTCAATGAATAATTTCAACTGTCAATATCAGTCGAGAAAAATCCAAACAGCAGGTTCTTGTTCCTTTAAACATTATCTACTGTAAGCAGCACACTATTTAAAGAAAGTAGAGCCAATGTAAACATTGTGAACCTAAACCAGCATTCATTCCATTGAGCATCGTCATGACTTCATGACCATCTTATCTGTCAAACCTGCTGTTAAGTCATGAGCGCTTGTGGACTCTGAGCTCCTCTGGTGCTGGCCTTTTAGTTGTTCCAAAAGTGAGGACCAAAACTTAGTGATTCCTCATTCCACAACTATGGCCCTCGTCTTTGGAACAGCCTGTTGGAGGGCCTCAGCGCTGTTGATGTTTTTCAAATGAGGCTCAAGCCACCTTTTTAGCTTAGCTTTTAACAGATTATATTTTATCTTGTGTTGTGCGTTATTTTTTTTTGTTATTTCATATATATATATTATCCCTGCTTTTATCTGTCCATATTGTTATTATAGGGTTATTTGATTTTCAGTTTTTTCTGTTGTTTTTTATTTAACTCCACTGTTTTCATCATAGGGATCCTTCAACCCAGGAGCTGTGCCTACTCAGTCTGGGGGCTGCCTGCAGGGTGATTGCCCTTTTTGGGATGACTGTGGTCCTGCACTACAGCCTTACAACTGCAGAGTGGGCTGGATACCCAAGATATTGTTTCCTCTCAGAAGTGTCAAGCCAGATGTTCACTACTCTTATTATTTTTATCCTAAGAAGCAGAATGTGGGATTTAGGCAGTTTGTGTGTGTGTGTGTGTGTGTGTGTGTGTGTGTGTGTGTGTGTGTGTGTGTGTGTGTGTGTGTGTGTGTGTGTGTGTGTGTGCGGTCTCTCACATTTATGCATGTGAGAAAAAATGATGAGATATATCTATATATATATATATATATATATATATATATATATATATATATATATATATATATATATATATATATATATATATATAGATATATATATATATATATATATATATATATATATAGATATATATATATATATATATATATATATATATATATATATATATATATATATATATATATATATATATATATAGATATATATATATATATATATATATATATATATATATATATATATATATATATATATATATATATATAAATATCTCAATAGATGTATAAATGCATAGATAGACAGATGGATAGACGGATCCATAGGCTTATTTTCTGCAGTAGTGTGCACATACATGTTTGTTTATCTTTCAGATTTATTAAAGTGCTGCCTGACACAACACAAGAAATTGTTTATATCATGCAAAGAACTTTGTGTTGCCTTAGCCAGAAAAGCGCTTTATATATAAGTGTAATTATTAATGACTGTTGCAATGAAATTGAGACTTTAGAATTTGCATACCTTGTGATGCACAACAATTGAATAAGCCAAAGGAAATTCCTCCTCTTCTTTGCTTAATGGAAACATTAAGTATTTCCTCTTTAACTTGAAACTCCTGAAAGTACACCATTTTGAACAGGTAACAAAATTGTTTTACAATCCATAAAAGAGTGGGACAAGTGATGAAACATGTTAGTGAAAAGCAACCCACCTGCAGTCCTGTGTTGTATTAATATAATGGTCATCAGGGATCTGTATATTCTTGCGGACATCTTTAGTGATAGCCTGTATTTTGGCCCACTCCAATGCCTCTCGGTCTCCCTGCAGGATTGCTGAACAGTTGCACTCTTTCTCTGGGCAACTGTGATCATATGTATATTCTAACCATCTGTATTTAGGGATAAAGCCAGGTGTCCAGTCTGTGCTCAGCTGACTGACCAGAAACACCATCCCCAATGATCCCACTGCAATAGTGAACATCAGGAACTGGCCCAGCCAACATCGTTTTAGTAACCGCATATTGGGTTATTTAAAATTTGTTGCTTTTCCAAGTGAGTTCTTCTGAGGTTAGTCCAACTTCACTTGGTGCTTTTTCCTTTGCATTTGTTGATTTACTTTTTTCAAATGAATAATTGTGACAAAAATTATTAAATTTGAAAGTACAATGTAATGTCAGATGGTCTGGTTAATGATAAATCATTTAGACTTTTTAAACTGTGGACAATCCATGGTAAAATGTCTGAGGTGTGTTATGCTTTGACATTATTGCCCAGTATTCCTCTCATCATCTAGCCAAAAAGACTTATCCCGTAAGATACAGTTCCTGTAAAAAAGATGAGAGAAGTTATACAAATACATGCAAAATTCTAGATAATAGTCATCAAACCTTAATAGAAAATGTCCCCAACCAAATAATACTATGAATTAGGTGACCAGCATTTTGTGCTAAAATAGATCAAAAACTGGATAAAAATCATCTGCTTCTGAACCACAACACAATCAAATATAACTGACCATAAAATGCTTGCTACTGTTGAATGTGTACTGTTCCCTTTTACATGATGTTTGTGCTTCATATCATGTACTTGGTGATAAGCAAATAAAATGAATGAATGAATGAATGACAAAAGAATAGCTATCAATAAATTAGTAAAATGTATATTCCAAAGGAACAAAAAGCTTCCAAATGCAATGTAGGTCTTCTTTTTGAGGACAATGTTTAGTTTATAAATCAAGCTTATGTAATGAATAATCCAGAATTAGTAATAACTGAATCATGTGCTGTGGCTATTTGATGACTAAGAATAGAAAATGATGGTCTCTTTTTGACAGTTTGGAAATGAGTCATGTAGAAATAGGTGATTGTTTTATTCACAATAACATACCAAGAGTACTTTTGAAATGAATTGCAATGTGAGGCAGAAAGGCAATATAGAGCAACTGCTGTGTCAACAAAGATAAATTGATTGCACAATAGTTCCCCTGCACATAATGCGTTTTGAGTTGGATGAAAACACACTTCGCTCCATTTTAAACAAGAAGTCAAATCTGGCTATAATTTTTTTTTAATCAAATCTTAAATATGATTTTGAATAAATATATATAAATATATATAAAGATATATATTTATATCGGTTTCTTTTCATTGTGTTTCATCTTGCATTAGATTATTCCTCTATTTTGGTTTAAGAAACAGACAGAAAAGACAGATTTAACATAATTTATTTTTTGTTCGCTTTTATTTTGTATATCAAATATGGAATAAAATCAGCTTTGAAAAAGTCCTGTGATATCTTTCCTGTGAGATTATTAAAATATTCTTTATTTAATTTAATTTTAAATTAGCTTGATGCCTCACAACAGTTCTTGATTTTCTTTTTATCTTTGTGGAATATTCCCAGTTCCAGCTACAGACAGAATACAATGTGTTCCTACCTTTAGTAAAGTTTTCTTTACTGTCAAATTGATCCCATAAAGACAGAGGTAGCTTTCGTCAAGACTTCAAATGCTGTTCAGGAAAACAAAAAAGCAGCAATAAAGATTAAAATAAACGCCTAGCGACAACAAATGCACCTATTCAAACTACAAAACTTGCATGACTGTAATTTCCTTGGAATGATAAATGACTCTTCTTACGGTGCATTCAAATCTTCCTATTGACACTACAAAACACAAGGGCGGATAAAGTAGTTATTTAACAAGATAGAGTAACACACAAGACACATGTGATCAAATTAATTTCATATATAAAGGCCTTGCTAACTTAAAACGCAGAGCGGAAAGGATTTCTATATGTATAGAAATCTTTTTTTTCTACCGCTAGTTGAATGTGATTCTCCTCTCCCGTCAAGGCTTGTCTGATCAGTGTCACTTGTTGCTGGAGTAATGATTCACCTATATATTCATCCCTTCAGGATTTTTTCAAAATAAAACCTATGCTTGCATGTAAAAAAAAGAAAAAAAAAAGGTATAATAGCCTGATCTATGCCTGAACGTCAGAGCTTGTTGACATATATTAATTTAAACGATGCACTGAGAAGCTCCAGTAAAATTAGGAAATAAGTAAGAATTAAACAACAAGGAGATGTATGATTACACCATTTCTCATTTCAAAGTTAATAACTTATAAAGCATAGCCTATTTAGGTGTCGGTGTCGACGTAGGCCAGTTTTTTTTTTGTTTTGTTTTGTTTTTTTGTTTTTTTTTTTAATGCTAAACAACCGTTGTCTGGTTACGGTGTTAATCTCCCACTCCCCTGACAAAAGTCAGCTGATCTGAATCGGTTGATTAAAGACTGTATGCTTGATAAACGCGTTGCTATGGTGACGCCCGTCAGGGAGTGATACTACCTGCATTTACCTTGCCGAACTTTGTGTGCGTATAAACCATACAGTCTATGGTATAAACGTAAATAATGCACGCCAGTTTGCATCTCTAACATAATTGAACATAATATAGACGGTTGTTTATGCGTGATAGCAAACAGTTAAAGATTCACTTCTGTGGAGCCAAGAGGAAGAATAAACATACACGCGGCTTGTATTACATTCACACATTTATATTCTGACAGTAAAGCGCTCCTCCATAAAAAAAAAAAAATAAAATAAAAAAATTTTTAAAAAAAACTATTATCCTTCTAATAAATTTCAAAATTAGCACCACTTTAAAAGTGAAAATGATCACAGAAGTTAGTTTAGAAAACTAGTTGTCTACACTTTTTTTTTTTTTTTTTAAATCACGTTTTCATTCCTAATGATGTTTCTTTTAGTTAATATCTATATTGTGTCTATGTTGAACTGGATGCCTAATTTATACAGATTTAAAAAAAAAAAAAAAAAAAAAAAAAAGATTTAAAAACCTAATATCTGGTTATTCCAGTGTAAATTTTTTTTATTATTGTTCTGTATTCTTGATACTTATGTGTTTCGAGTTTAAGTTAAATATACTCAGTAGCCCATTAGTTTTGTTCTAACATTTTAGTCCAACTGAGCCACTGTTTAGAAAAAGGGCAGTCTTATGTTGCCCTCTTCTGGTTTAATACAGAAAGCTATACCAACAAAATTGTAGCACCCTACTGTTTAGGACAAAAATGTTGAACAAGTCATAAAAACAAGTTTCCAAAACACTGTACAAATAGAAGAGCATGTTTTTCCTTGTTGCTTCGATAAAATGAATGCCTCATTTGTCTGGGCTTTATATGGGGGGTGTTATGCCCTGTACTGATCCCCCATCTCTGCAATAACACATCACATCACTAAAGCATTACTGATAGCCTACTGCTTATTTTTTTGCCTCAACATCCATCATCAAGGCTCTGCATCTAGACACGATTTTCATTTACAGAAACCTGAGTGTAACCAAAATTATTTAATCATCTTCCAAGTCCACTAAATATTGCTCTCGAATAGAAGCATAAAAGATGTTTCTATATGTAGAAAAGGTTTCCCTTACAAACCCACGTTTGAACACACTTACCTATTGAGTTTAAGGGGAAAGTGTGTGTGTGGTTTCCCATCTACAAGTTTGAAGGCTTCAAACAAAAAAAGGGAGTTTTTTTCCTTTTTTTTATATTACCAAATCTCTCTCATGGAGCTTTGTGTCCTATTTTCAAAACTCGTGGTCTGGAATAGCAATGACTGTAGACCACACAGATGACAAATTTCTTTGAAACTATGGTAAACCAGCTTTTCCATGAGCATTATCCTCAGGAGTTAGTAAATTCAGTTTAACTGCCCAACGCCAAGAAACATGGAGTATTTTATTAGTTAATAAACAAATGGAACATGAGTGAATGAGTCACGAGCCAGAATAATTGTCAGTGTTTTATTAGTGGTTGATCAGGAAGCAAAAGTTTCTTAAATTCCCTTTCATATTGTTTCATATTGTCTAATTCCCAATGAATTTTTATTTCAAATATATGTATACTGAAAAATATTGTGTCTACACCCCTGTGTCAAATGAGCTATCTGTGAGACTATTCCATATCGGGCAGGATGCCCTAATTCCCAAGTGAACTATTAAAAAGTGAAGGACATTTCTGCATGCACCTCATTTGTGTAAAAAAAACTGATTACATAAAAGGAAAAAAAAATCCATTCTCAACTGTGCCAACATCTTTAAGTCATCTTTCAGAAGCAATTTGACTTAGTAAAAAAATATATATATAATTAAGGTTTTCATTTTATAAAAAAAAAAAAGAAAGAAAAAAATAGGTTAAAATATGGATGCCAGAAAATTTTTCTATCTACTCCCAATCAGCCAAAGCTTTTTGTCTAAGATATTTCTCCAAGCAGTAGATGGCAATAGGATCAGTATCCACATCAAACTTATTGGCAAAGAGGTGGTCTTGTTCAAGCAGCCACTGCAGATCTCCAGCACCATATACACATATTGACCTGACATGGTTGCCTTTGCACTCTGGGTACACAGCACCCATTGAATCCTGTGAACCCTCATGCCACTGCCACTTTACCAGCCGAGCAATTGCATTGATATCTGACACATCATATTTACGACTGGGCCTCTTGGAGCCAGGAACACCAGAGATTCGTTGAATTGTCGCCCATAGATGCTCATCAGGACTGTAGGTGTCTTTGAACCACTCTAACAGTGCATATATTCGCCGGTCTTCCAACACACTGCGGATGTATCCTCGGGTAACCACGATGTAGGCACTTCCTGACATGATGGGTAGATTAAAAGGAGCTGGATCCTTTCTCTTCTCTGTTGTCTGGGAACATTAAAGTAACATTTGCATGATGTAATTAGTCATTAAGGCCAGTCTGAACAGAAAGCTTTCCTAATGACACCTAGCCCATCATCACAGGTATATTTTCTCAAAAAGACTTACCTGGATATTTCCATCAACAATCTGATGAACATATGAGACTCTCCACATCTTTTCTGGAGGCAGGTTTTCTGATTCCAAGCTGTTCCTGCCCCTCAGTGCACGCAGCATCCTTACTATCTCTAAGTTCGTTTTCAGTGGGAAGTCCTGACCACAAAGGTTGATGAAGTATTTCCACTTTGTGCTGGCATTGTAGAGATCAGCCATACAATTAAGGTCAGCTTGGACACGTGACCAGCTAGCATAGACCACATTTTCAGCCTGGCTGGCTAAGAAGACATTGGGGAAACAGGAAGTAATAGTACTGATGGCAGAGGAGACTGAGGCTTCTGATTTTTTGTCCACATGAACACAATAAATATTTTGAGGTGCATAAATTGCTCGTAGTAGTCGCTCAAAGTTCTGCACCTAAAGGATATGAAAAAATGAGTTAAATTGTTTGTTTTTAAAAAAAAAAAAAAAAAAAAAGGTACAGATTTCTATAACAGTCTGACAAATTATTGTAACTGTTATGTAGATGATCAATTTAACATGAAGATAAAGGTAAAGAATAGCACAGTGATTCATTATAATGGAAGTTTGTATGCAAACTTTTACTAAAGAACATCTGAGAGAGTTTGAGGGACTTTTTAGTGTGTTTGCCATTTCAGAGACTTGGATAACCCAAGAGAAAAATGAATATTTTGAATTAAATGGATAGTATTTTTTTTTCATTCAAAGGAAGAAAAGGAAGTGAGTGATATTATATGCACAAGAGTTAGAAACAAGAAGACATTGAATTTATTATAAAAAAGAATTTTCAAAACAAAACTGGACTATAATATAGAAAGAAATTTATGCTAATAAATCATGACACATTTTTAAAGATATGATAGAACTTTAAATGACAAAAGCTGTCCAGTAATTAAATATAACATGGGGAAAATATACAGAAATACTGTGGATGACTAAAGGGTTCCAAAAATGTCTGCAAAAAAAGACTAAATTTACACTTCAAAATTTCCATACCTTGTGATGCACAACAATAGAATATGCCAGAGGAAAGTCCTCCTCTTCCTTGCTTAGTGAGACTGTTAAATATTTCCTACTTATCTTGAAAGCACTGTAAAAAAAAAAAAAAAAAAAAAGAAAAAAGCTTATCATTACATGCTTTTTTTTTTTTTTTAAATGTTTGTTTTTATATTTCACATAAACTTACAGACTGAAGCAATTCACCTGCAGTCTTGCGTGGCATTAATGTAATATTCATCAGGGATCAGAACACTCTTGCGGAAACTTTTTGTGATACTCAGTATTTTGGCCTGCTCTAGCGCCTCCCGTTCTCCCAGCAGGATAGCTGGACAGTTACACTCTTTTTCTGGGCCAGTATCATCATCTGCATAGTCCAACCAGCTGTACTCAAGTGGGAAGAAGCGGGAAGATGCCCAGTCTGTGTCCAGTTGACTGACATGAAATACAATCCCCAGAGATCCCACCACAACAGTGAGCTTCAATAGCTGGAGCACCCAACCTCGTCTTAGCACCCGCATAATTTTGAAATTGTGATCATATAGTCCAGCTGCAAATAGTTTAATCCTTTACATGTAATTTGGCAGTCATTGATTAATCTTTGTTAAAAACTGTAACATTACTGAATAGAACACACATATCACATAAACAGGAGACATAAAGTTACTAATTTAGACTGCCTGGATTTAAAACTTAGGATAAAATGTCTGATGAAGGCTTTGTCCTGTTCTGGGAGAAGAGTTGGTTGTGCAATTTTCCCCTCATTATGGAGCCAGGCTAATTATGTACTCCACCTCCTGTTATTGTGCCTGAAAAGAATATGAGAAATGTGATATGAGCACAACCCATGTTTGTTGGCATATCTAAGCACAAATGTGTTTGATCCTTTATTGTGTTCACAAATAACGCAGTGAAGAAAAAAAAAAAAAAAAAAAAAAACACACAAAAGAAAAAAGTACAGTTATCTTACCAAAGACAAGCAATGACTTTGACAACATGGGTTTTTTTTTTCTTCTCTGCCTTTCTTTCAACCCAGTGTTCTCAGAATTACATACACCTTTCATTTTTAGTGCAGCATTATTAATATCTTCACAAATAAAGGGCAAATTTACCAAATGAGACAAAATAATACCAAAAAGCAATAATTCTAAGAAATAAGAGACATATGCATATTCATCAAACACTATAGCTACATGTTAGCCTGTCTTCCTTCAACTGGATTAACATTTATAGGAAGAACATGAAATTATCCATCTCCTGTTCTCTGACTACAGATGGAGTGGACAGTTGTTTAACGATATTTGGACTCATTGAGAAATTAGCCTAAACACCCCCCATCTTACAAATCGTAATATACAATTATATTCTAAATATCCATCAGTTAGATACACAAATCCAAAAAAAAAAAAAAAAATCAGAATCACTTCATTTCTCACTTTCCTGAATATTGCATAAACTGAATACACAAACTAAGAAAGTGAATTTCTTTTCATCTTAGTGCAGTACAAAAGCATGACCAAATAAAAATTTAAATAGACCATCCTAAAACAGATCAACAACAAGAGATAAGAGAGTGAAACAGGAGAGATAAACCTCTCAGGCTAGCAAGCTGGACCAGAATTCAAAAGGCAAGTGCAGTTGCTAAAGGTTAAGACATACTTGGAATTTCACGGATCATTGTGGAGACAGGGAGGTCCAACAATAAATAACCAGATGAACCAGTTTTTCGGTAAAAAAAAAAAAAAAAAAGAGGAATTGAAATGTCCCAAAGAAGCTACACAAATAACCAGCCGTCATTTTGTGTATAACCATGGTTAAAAGTAAATTTTCTTTCCACATCTGTTGATAGTTATTTTTGTGGAAATATTCTGTGTACTGCAATGTTGGCTAACATGTGCACTCTAGCTCATGGCTATAAGAACATATAAAGTGTATAAAAGTCATTTCTTTGTAACTGATTAACTGATGGCAAAACAAGTAACAAGAAAAATCGCATCAGAATACAAAAACCCACCGGAATCTAACTTATGTTAAAGCAGGAGTAACACTTTCTCTCGCTCTCTCTCATTAGAATAATCTAAATTTTAAACCCAAATCCAAAATTGAAGAGAACTATTTTTCCCCATGTAAAGTATTAGTTAGCACACTATTTACAGTATATGTTTTTAAGGCAAATGAACAATAGAAAGAAAAGTGAATAAACATTAAAAGACCATTCTAAAGAAGACATTTGTCTATACATATAGTGCAGTGTATGAGTCATGTGGTAAAAATTTGCATAATTGTTATTAAATAATCAGCAGAACTTATGAACAACTCTTACCTGCTATTTGAGCCAGAGCTTCTCTAAACTTGTTGTTCTTCAGTTGACTGTGCATTTTTTCTGACGTACACCGGTTAGTGTTACATGCCTTTTGACTATAAAAAGGCGAAGCTGGAATTGGCTGTGCACATCCTGTCAGCATGTTTTCAAAGTAAAGAGTTTACCTGTTCAAGTATGCAAATTCACACATACTGTCATGGTTAAGACTTTTTGTGCCTTAGTTTCAGGTTTCCTGTTTTATTTTGTAGTTTTTCCTGTTTGGTTCTCTTGTTTGTTTAGCTGTATTGATTTCCTGTTCATTGAGTTCATCTGGTCTTGTTTTAGTTCATTCCGTATACCTGTTTCTTGTTTGCTAATTGAGAGCTCCCGGAAAGATCGGTTGAGCAGCATTACTTCCAAATCAGGGAGCACCACGAGGTAAATTTACATAGTGTTTTCCTTTAAGCCACGATTGAAGCAAGTAGTAGCTATATTTCTAACATTTGAACTATGCACCTGAAGGCAGCATGGAACTTCCGCGTTGGTCACGCGGTCAATGACATCAGCCCGAGCGTTTCGCTGGCAAATGTTTCCACACATGTAACATCCACTGGTTTTTTCAGAGCTTCATGATTTTGACCATACGACCAAGGGACCTAACTGTTACCAGGACTGTCGCCTTCTAAGTCCTCTACAGTTCCTCTGCGTTTAAAGCCGCCCTAAAACTGTGCATCTACTTACACTAGTTAGCAGTGTTAGCATAGCCGATGAACTTTCACCATCAGTGACGAAGGTCCGACTTTAACTCCAGCAAGCCAGTCAGACAGGTGAAACTTACGGCGCTGCTGATTACGAAGACGCGGACAGATCTGCGTCTTTTAAACACAGTTTTCAGTTTTACTGGCTTTCAAAGCTGCGAGTTAGCTAGCAGAATATTTCTATTTGAAAGCCAAATCGCCTTCCTTGTGTTCGAGGTCATTCCGTCGCTTCCTTCTAAGCTAGCTGGTCTTGGGACAGTGGTCATGAAGAGCCTCCCGTTTTTCTGCCGAGGAGAGGTCATCCGTGGTTTTGGGAGAGGCAGCAAAGAACTTGGAATTCCCACAGGTGAGAAAATGATTACCTTGGCCCTTGGGTCCTCAGTTTGCTGAGGAACAGTCGACTTACTATGCAGATAACGTGACGTGTAAGAAGCAGAGTTATGACTGAAGATGAATTTAGCATGCCTCTTCATAGTTTGACTTTATTAATTTTCCATGCGATTTATCAGTACTGGATTGATTATCGGTGACACTGGCTAGCTACGCACATCACGACACCTTTTTACGAAACGATTATTCTGTTATCTGGCAGAGATGAATGAGAGTTGCGTAACGGAACTATTTGGTAACTAGAAATCCTTATAAATGTTGACACAATGCGACCATGGACATGTTGTAAAATGTTATTTATTTTTTAATTAATTTTTTAAACATGTATTACTACCATAGAGAGGCAAACGTAAGTTTTTTTTTTGTTGTTGTTTTTTACATTGGAGTGCACCACATTCTGTGTATTGAGCTTTGAAATATTTGCCTCAAGTGCAGGAAACAGTGAAAGAATATATTTTCATTTGTATGCATTACCAGTTGAAAGTTTGTTCAATCAGAAATTGTAAATTGACTTGTATTTGTATAGCTTATTTATTTGGACTTTCAGAAGTTTAGACTCAAGCCTTAATGCGGACACACATTACAAAGTTTGGTACAAAGCACAATATAGTGTAAACATTACTACTTTTAGAGAGTCGGAAAATATTTTTGGAACCTTCTCATAACGAAGATGTTACTTTGTGACTTTATAGTTGCATAGAACATGTTTGGCTATCCACATTTTATAAAAGATAATATGAATATATATATATTTGCTTTTATATTAAAAGAAATGTAATTCAAATGTATTTTCACTTTTTTTCTTGTCCTACAAAATATTACTGTATCAATGATTGATCAAAATTTTGAATTTAGATTAAAAAAAAAAAAAAAAAAAACACTTTAAAGCACTTGAAAACACAGATTTAAAATTCTACCGCATCTTACCAACAGGAAGCCAGGTTAATGGAGGAGAGGAAGCATTTCAAGGGTTATCTTAAGTAACATATTTTTTCAATTTTTTTCAAAATATATTTATTATGCCTAATTTTATTACTATGGTTTCAGTCCCTTGTCCAGAAGTGGGAAGTTGCTATTATACAATGTTCTAATCAAATAAAATTTTATTTACATTTCATACACAAGTAGCACAAAGTGCTTTACATTATAAAAACAGAGTTTGCATCGTGTCTAAACTGCATTAACCGACAACAGCCATATATTTTTTAGACTGAAGACGGACTGAGTATCAACACATTGCTTGTCACTGTCAACTTGTCATCTCGGGGCCACATAATGCTATAGGGAGTTAGTCTTATGATACAGTATCATTTATCTAAGCATGAAGTGGTGTATATCAAACACAGTGAATAGCCCTTTTTTGTGTGGACTCTGACTGTGCTGCATCACAGCAGCATTTACAAAGCTTTTTTGTTTTTCAAAGTCCTGAAGAAGCCAAGACCTAAAATGTCACGGTGGGGCAGTCGACAGGGACCTTCATCGCTATTTAAGCCCCTACGCCACCCAAAATGCAAACGCTCTTCATTACTGCTTTCATCTTTAATTTTGCTTAGTTATTCTTCTTTCTTCTGGTTTTTGCATCTGATGTACAGCCAACTTCCCAGACTCAGTGGTGGATAATCTTCCCCCGGATATCGGAACAGGGATTTATTTTGGATGGGCATGTGTCGGTAATGGTGACGTGTACAAAATGGTAATGAGCATCGGCTGGAACCCTTACTACAAAAATACCAAGAAATCCATGGTAAGTGCAAGACCAGCTCTTTGCACTCTAAACAGACTGGTCAGGGGAAAAAAGTGCATATTGTAAATCTGTTTCTCAGATGTAGTTTTAGTCTAGACAGTCACATCTCTCATGAATGTTCTTAATCTTGTTAAGCCCTAGCAAAGAAATGAGTAGAATTTTCTCTTTTTATTTTAACCTTAAATTCCATTTAAAAGATGTTGGGGGAAAAAAATGTAAAAGATGTTCCATTTATGATATGTCAGTGTGATATGTCAGAATTATTGGTGCCCAGAAAGGTATCCACCATGAGCAGAAGACAAGGCTCAGATTGTATCTAACAGGATTATGAGAAAAATGTTTTCACAAAGCTGGGGGTGGCCAACATCGCGTCTCCTTTTCACAGGTTCATGCATCACCGTTGTACCACAATGGAGGACATGTTTTATTTTGCATTGCACGTACTTCTCTTGAATTCCTATAAAATGTTCCCAAACTCTTGAGCTCTGTTGCCAGTTGGCCATGATACTGGTGTTTTGGCATAATTTTTCTGGTGACGTCATTTTTGAACCCAATTGCCACGATGCGCATGTGTGTCAAGGACAGAAAGGCAGCAGAAGATACAACAGCAGTTTTGAGAGTGGAAAAATCTTTAAAAAATAAACAATTACTTGATTATTAAGGTTAATCAACTAATCATGGAACCCAAGTCAGATGTGTTGCCTCAGGGACAGTCTTAACACTTGCAGGACGACTGGAGTTGATCACCCCTTGACATAAAGTGATGTAATGCATCTAAGAAATAATAATTTTAAGTATGATACAAACAAGGTTTAAAGGGTAACATTGTGACAACCCTTGTAAAAAAAAAAAAAAAAAAAAAAATTAAAAAATTTAAACTATGGATTTTAAAGATTCTGATGATCAAACTAAAGCTACAAAATCCTAGAAAAAATAATACATTGTATTTATGTGTGTGTGTCTGCAAGTTGTTGGCCTTTAGCTTATCAAAAGGTCACAGTGTAATATTGTCTCTTCTTGTATTTTGAAGGGATTATATTTGACAAACACTACTCCCATTAGTTTTCCTCTTAATTTCACTCCTTCCACTCAAAGTGTTCAAAGCACTAGAAACCTAGATTTTTACAATTCATAAATAATATAAGAAAATGTAGAAGTCAGCATTAGCTGATGATTAAATGAGGGGGGCCAAGTGAGGGAAGGTCCCTTGTACATAGATTTATTATTTTTGGGGTGTTATAAAACACTTAGAAATGACCAAGGAAAGATGGGAAAGTCCAGACATGAGTTGTTTTCAGAGTTGTTTGAAATGTATGGTGCTCAATATGATGTATGAGATTGTTGGCTCAAGTTAAGTGAAACATGCTTAAAGGAAGTTTGCAAGCTGTAAAGTCAAAAGAACTTAGTTTCTGTCTTACAAAGCATGAACGTTTTAATCTTTCAAACATTTGCTTGAGCTGTTTTCTACTTTTAGGCTTTTTAAAATAAATTAGTTTTTTGCATACTGCACTTGCAGTCAGTACACTGGCATTTTCTAGCATCTGTCTAGTCCTTAACGTGCCAAAGCCCACTCTAGTACCTCCTGGTTTCACCACAAAACATGATCAGTGCAGTGATTTTGTGTGTGTGTGTGTGTGTCTTTATGGAAGTTAATGAAATATTTTTTGGTTTTAGGAAACACACGTGATTCACAAATTCAAAGAAGATTTTTATGGCGAAATTCTCAGCGTTGTTATGGTGGGCTACATCCGTCCAGAGACAACCTTCGACTCACTTGGTATGCTTTTTACTCCATTTAAACTGGAATTTTTCTTGCTTTCATGTTGTATTAGTATGCATTCATTCTGGGCCCCCTCTATGCCTTCCCATATCTTATTGTCTAATTACTTTTTCTTACGCTCCCTCTAATTTTGCCATTGTGGATGTTTTTGTTTCTGCCCTACAGAGGCTCTCATTGCTGCAATCAATAATGACATTGAAGAGGCCAAAGTGAAACTGGAGCTCCCAGAACATCACAAACTAAAAGATGACAACTTCTTCACCAGTACAGCCAGCTCATCTTCAGTCTCACCCACCGCCACTGCATCCACATCACAGACTATTATGAATGGTCACTGACAGCTGACTATGACGGCCACACACAGCGTCTGCACTTGCTTAGACCGACCAGATCAACAAAGAATTCTATGGCCGACACACACAGGCTGTTCCTAAGTACAGCCCAGCTTTGAAATCTGTCAGCTGATACCATGGCTACACATGAACATAATCAGAAACAGACAATCCATTCAGTTGTATTTTCTTTTTTGTCAGGTTTCCTGTTTTAAAGACCTGTTAATTTTCCTGCGTGTTTGTGTTCCAGATATCTGCTTATTGGATTATTTCTATATATTCACACCATAATGTCGCTTTGCATCTCACTGGTCCTGCTCTATATGTGGAATCTGACAAATTGCAAGATGCAAAACATTGACAGCTTGTAAAATGATCTATGTAATCAACAATCCATTAGATCCATAAACTGAAGTTAACAAATTATCTTGCAAATGTTGAAGATTCATCTGTTTTTTTGTCGAACTGTATTTAAAGCCTGACGTGGTTATGAAAAGGTTGTTACATTATTGTTTCTAACTAAATTGATAGCCACCAAGTTGGATAAAATTACGACAAATTGTGTGACCATCAAAAAAGAACATTTAAGTTACAAAATTGTGTAAATATTAAGCTTGTTACGCCACGAAAAGTGAGAACTTTGTTCTTGCTCTCGAGGCCGCAAGAACAAGGAAAAAGTTCCTCTTGGTCTGTGGCAGGGTAGGGATTGCTGCAGGCTTTGATGTTCAGTGAACCCGGTTATATAAGAAACTTCACACACAGCAGGGCAGGTTGTGCACAAAGATCAAACCAATCCCACAATTCATCTAGCGGTATATGCACGTTTGTTTTTTCCCCCCCCCAAATTCTTACACATCAAATTTGTGAATATCAAGGGGGCCTTAAAACAGAAGTTTCTCATTACGATGTATTTTAGACCTGTGTGTGTGAGCACCTAAGAATCGAGAAGAAACTTTTAAACAACACTGCAAGGGTCTGCACTTAAATGAAGCCCTTTAAATTGAGTTTAATTTATTAAACATTTAAATCTGCGTGTCGTCTTCTTGAAATAATGGCCTAAAAAATTACTCTGGCCATTATTTTAAGAAGATATGAAACTTTTGGATTTGTAAAGTCTACATGGATTTAATTTGAGTTTATTAAAGGATTATTTGGGCGGTAAAAGGTGTAGCAGCATTTTATGAATGCACTTAGCTCTTTTAGTTAACTTTGCTGCAGTTTTTGTATATTTTCACCACTTATCAAGAAAGTGGAACTGAATTAAACGTGTTGCTTTATCAACCCTGTAAAAGAGATAAAGGACAAAGTGTTTATAACTTTTACATTTTCTCTTATGCTGGTCATTCCAAGTAGGTTTATAAAGTACAGGGTCATATGTTGCATTGATTTACTGCAGTTTACACATAGACCTGGGTTACTGCACATAGACTGAAAGATTCACTTCATTTTCATTGTTTTACATAATTTTATCAAATAAAATGTTATGAAATACAATTCTACGTTCGTCTAATATTTAGAATATGGAACTAATGCAATTATTATGAATACATAGAAAACCCACAAAGAGATTTTATGTGTTTAGCTGTGATCACTGCACAGTTTCACTGTGGCATTGTTTAGATAAGCTTCTGCAATATTTCAAGATTTATTCCCTTCTTGCATTAAATGTTCATCAAGAGCTTATATTGATGGGAGAGTCTGACCAGTGTGCAAGCCTTGTCCAGTCTTTGTCAGTGGCTCTAAGGTCTGGTCTTTGGTGGCCAGTCCATGTGTGAAAATGTCTCGGTGCTCTCTGAACCGCTCTTTCACAGTCTGACCCTGATGAATCCTGGCATTGTCATCTTGGAATATTCCCTAGCCTTCAGTGCAAAAAAAACCCATTGATTGAATAACCTTAGTCATTAAGTATATTCAGGTCGCAGCTGACCTCATTCTTTGGGCACATAATGCTGTTGAACCGAGACCTGATCAATCGCAGCAACCCCAGATCACAGCCCTGCCCCCACAAGCTTGTATAATTGGCGCCAGGTATGATGGCTGCATCACTTCATCTGCCTCTCTTTTTACCCTGATGTGCCCAGCACTCTGGAACAGGATTGATCTGGACTCATCAGACCACATGACCTTATGTTGCTCCAGAGTCTAAGCTTTATTCTCCCAAGCAAACTGAAGTCCTTTTTTTCCTCACTGATAAGTGGGTTTCTTTTACTTGCACAGCTGTTCATTCCCAATCCTGAGTTTCCTATGAACTGTGTGTGTAGAAATGCTATTACTTCTAATATTAAACCCAATCCTGAGTTCAGGAGTTAATCCTGAGTTACACAATTTTAACACTGTCAGCTACAGGCCAGTTTGAATGAAGAGTTGCACACATACATAAATTCAAGTTGGTGAAATGAATTAGCCACATATACAACTGAATGTAAGCCACCAGTACTAAGTGAATAAGCAATGTACCAGAAATAAATACAAATGATTCAGTGCCGTGATTTTTATATTTTAATGTAAAAATTCAATAGTTCTTACACAGCCACAACAAAAAGACAATTACATATTTGAGTGAAAAATACAAAATTGTACCACTCACAATCATAGGTACCCATCAGTTTATTTGGCTGCAGGCTTCAAATGTTTCTTGAAACTATCTAGAGACATTTTGAACTTTTCTCCTTTGATTTGATCAACTCATGTCCTCAAATAAAATAAAGTACGGCTCACTTCAGCTCCCACCATTTTTTTTTTACTACAACAAAGAGAGCATTTTCAGTGTCTAATTAAGTGAGCAAGGCCACGAAAACAGCTTGATCTTATGAAATACATTTTATATTTACAATGTCGTAAAATCTCTGTCTCAGGATTTTGTTTTATGTTGTGAGGAATTATCATTTAACCCATCTGAAATCATTGCCATTCTTTGACGATTAAGGAAGTCATAAGGACTAGAATAGTGGGCTGGTGTATTTGCAGTGTCAAGGCAGTGATTGTAGGGTGAAGTTGCTCGAGGACACATTAGCTATGACTGTAAATGGTGTTTCAGAAATATCATTTTCTGTCCTACAAAAGCTCTTTAAAATTCAACAAATTTGTCAAGGAAGATATTTGTGTGCATCAAATCAAGTTAAGCGGTCAGTCATTCATCCATATTATCACGTCAAACACAGTTCAAAGTGCAGCTTCATTGAAAAAGAAAAATTACAAAACCTTTTAGCTGAAAGAATCACGGAAAAAAACTGCTAATGAGCAGTTTCCAAAGATTTAAAACCACAGGTATCACTGTATCACTATCTTAAGGAGACACTACAAGCAAGCAGTGAAGCAGTCAAAACATAAAAGCCTTGCTTAAAGAACATGTTTTGAGAAAAGAAGAGAAGACATTTCTCATGCAACTTTCTGCTGAGATCTTAAGAAATTCATTCACACTTACACATCACTGAGGTATACATCTACTAAACCAAACAAAGGGCTGGCATGTCTAATCCAATACAGCCTTTATTTTTTTATTGCAAGTCAAAAAACTAGAAGGTCACACCAACTTTGACCCTGCAGCAAAACTTTGATTTGGCTGTTCTAACAACATCTAAGTTTTCATCCAACAGAACTTTTATAGAAGTTTACCAACACAACAGGCTAATAGCAAATGTAGGCATCATATAGACTAATTTCTTCATTTTAACAATAAAAGAAAAGGTGTTTAATGGCCTGAAGGATGTTTCCTCGTGTTGCCAAGACCTGGGAAACTTAGTTCAGTATCTCAGGCTTACAGTGACCAACCTTGGTGTGAAACTAGAAAATGTTTTAAAGTTTGATGCATCAATTCGCCCTGTTGTGTAATCCAGCTTCTTTCATCTTAGACAATTGTTCAAATTCTTTTGTTTCGACATGGCCTCGCCCCACAGTGTTTGTCTAACCTGCTCCAGTACAACACCTGCAAGTTCAGGTCAGCAGGTCACTTCAAGCTGAATCTTTGTTTTTAAATCCTCTTAAGACTCTTTTTTTTTCATTGACTTTTAACACAGCTTGAGTTGACTGTGATGATTTATTTTATCCTGTTTTAATGTGTGTTACCGTTACTAGTCATAGTAGATTTTTTCTACTGTTTGGTATGATGTTTGTATCGGTTTTGAGCTCAGAGTTGTGTACAACATTTTGGTCAAATATGTTGTTTTAAAAGTGCTCAATAAATAACAAGTTTAGTCACACTTTTCCATTGAATCTAGACTTTTTGCTACCTAAATATCTAATATGTATTATTTTGTTCAACAAACTAAAAATGTAATAATTTGTCTTATACAGGATGTTTTAATGGGCCCTAAACAAATACTTAAACACATGGACATCTGGTGATATTTAGGTCACATTTGTGGCAGGATTTAGAAAGCTAAGCTTCACAATGAGCTCAAAACATAGTTTTGATGAAGTTTTGTTACAAGTTTCACAGGTTTATCAAGAATGTTAGAAACAAGTTTCCATCCTTTTGTTGCAAATACAATACAGGAGGTTTACAGTAATCCTAGCAAACACGTTTGGCGTGTAACTGTAGCATCTTTACAACTGTGGTTGAAAAAGGCAGCCAATCCTCTGCTGTAAGACAAATGTGATACACTTTTAACGTGGCTAAAATTCAGTGTGTAAAGAGTACCATGACCGTGGTAAAGAGGTTTAAGAATTTTAAGGGCAAAGTTTTGGTTATATTCATAATTGTTGAATAAATACATATTTCCCTACACAAGAATTGTGATCATTTGAAATGTTAAAATAAAAAAAAGGATTAGATTAAGCTCAAGCTGGTTAATAACATGGCTGTGCTTTTTCAAAACAAAAAATTTGTTTCACAACACGTTTAAATTGCATAAATATAAGTTTCTGTCTACTTAAGCTTTTCTTTTTATCTATATGAATAGCTCTCATCATCATACTCCAGCTCCATGTCATCTGTATCCAGCAGTCCATACTTAAATTTACGATACACCGTCCCATCTTTTGTCATGTACACAATATCTTCATCATCATCTTCGTCCTCATCATCCTCACAAGCAACAATTTTGTCACTGTGCTCCCCAAATGAAGAGGTGGTAGGTTGTGATACTTCTACTCCACTGCCGTCCAGTTTCTTGTACCCTCCACTTCTGGTTTTGGGTGTGATGGCGAGCTTCTTAGATTGAGCATTGAGGAAGATGAAGATCGCTCCCCCCAAAAATAGGATGACCAGAACACAAACTGTGACAAAAAGTTTAGCTGTGCTGCCTAAATTGGCAGCTGGCACCATCACAAAATTGAAAGCAAGGACGCACACCGCTGGAAAGAAGAAGGAACAAATTATAGGTTACATGGAGAAGAGATGCTGCGTATGACAAACTTATTCTAACCCCATTAGCAGATTGGTCAGTGTGTCTGTGCAAATCTCCATGCTGTGTATTTTGTGTTCTTTATGCTTCTGTCTTATTTTGCAGTTACAGCACATTCATTTGTCAACATTTCCTGATTACTGTTATATCAGTTTTTCTTAAACCCTTTAAGCAAAAGAAAACATGGTTAGCACTAGAATAATACATAAATATCGAGAGAGAGAGAGAGAGAGAGATTGTGAAAGAACAAGAAATGAAACGAGACTGTACACGCCAGGACAAGCTCCAAAGAAAATACGTTTTTACAATGAACAGCTACAACTCCCACATTACGGCACTTTTCAGCCTACCTGTAATAATAAAACAAGAATTTCACAATGTTTGTCAGTTTTCTTTTTATCTTTGGAGGGGGTAATGCATTGGGAGACAGCTCTGGTCCTCGAGGGCCACAGACCTTAAAGTTTTGGGTTTCCCTTTTGCTGAGTTTGATGTCAAGCTCTGCACCAGTCTGCTAATTAAGTCTGATGTGTGTCTGTGTTGCAACAGGAACCTTCCTAACATTTGCAGGACTGTGGCTCTTTAGAACCAGATTTGCCCACACCTGAGTTAGTTGCTTATTATGTCAAGTAATAAGTAAAAATGAAGCAGGAGAGTTAGGTTTAGGTCCAAAGGTTGCAAATGATTGTAAATGACCAGTATTAATTTGATTAAGTCTTTGGTTTTTTGTTGGTCATACTTTTTTGTATGTTTACTTATGTAAATGTTTAAAATTTAATCTTTCATTCTATTAGGATTTCTTTCTGAAGGTGTTCTAATATAATAACACTTGCACTGCATGAATGTGGGAGAATGTGTCTGATGATTTTGTATCTGAATCCCTGCCTGTTATGAATAAAGTTCACAACCATTTTCCAGTGAATTGCTGTTTTGTCAATGATGCCTGAAAGGAAGTTCTGGAAAATTCTGTGTAAATATAGCATCAGATAAAGCTTATGTCTTTTAGAAATGTTGCAATTAGATAAATGAAAACCACTGGAAATAGGATGTTTTTTTAAACAGACAAATAAGTAGCCAACATGAAAGGCATGGTGTGTTACAGTGATTCTATTTACCACGTGATGATTTGCAGTCACAGCATTCCCAGGGTATTGGCTTATTAATATGTAATGTCTGATTTCCACAGCAAGTCAGGCATCGACCATCATCAGACAAGATCTGGCTTGGAGCACACAATGTGCAGTCCCATTTGCTGGGACCATGACAGCCTTCACAAGATGAGTCACAAGGTTTGCAGCTTGGTTTATCATCTGAAACCTGAAGCAATGAAAGAATAAACATGAGCCTGCAATTCCTTCAAACACTTAATCTGAACTATTTCTTGACATCTTGCAGAGAAGCCCAGCCATACCTCAGCTATAATTTTTCGTTGACATAATTTTTATTGACTTATGAGTCAGATATCAAGATTTAAAGGGCTGATTTGGCCGTGGGTGTGTGTGTGTGCGTCCAGGCGTCTTTGGGGTGTGCACTTGGAGCATGTTCAGAAAACGTTGGGAGCATGTTCTGAGTGTTCACCCTAAAGATACCTCGACACACACACTCGGCCAAATCGGCTTTCCATGTACAGAAACCACAACAGCACAAAATATGTTTTTTTGCATCTTTGAACATTCAGATTCAAAATTATGTCAGAAGACATCTTTGGCTGACGTCTTTTGCCAAATTTTTTGGCAAACAATGATTTAAAATACACTCCCAGTAAACACTCATAAAAACACTCCCAGTACATCAATTAACAAACAAGCTTCTTAACCTGTGAGTCAGCATAGAAGCCTACAAAACAAGGGTTGTCACAGATGCCACTCATAAAATGGAAGTTGTCATAACAGGACAGACAAGCCAGAGCACCACTACCTAGAAGGATATGATATAACAAACAACAACATGACAATACATGATTGAACTGGAGTTTACAAATAATTTAGGCACAAATGAAACCTCATACAGCATAAGCACATCATGCATGTTCCATACATTCATAAGCAGCATTCATTATTACAGTTTCAAAACATGCCTGATGAAGAGGGACTTTATGACAGAGATTGACTTTGTCTTTTTCTTTGATTGACAAACATGTTTTCAACTTCTTACATCTAACAGCACTGCAAAGTAGTAATAAGCTATGATGGGTTTTTCTTACCGCTGCAGGATTTGCAAGTTGGGTGACACTTGTGGCAGGTTGGAGACTTCTTGGCTTTGTAGTAGCCTGCAGGGCAGTGTTTCAGGCATTGTCCCCAGGGCCTCATGTGGACGTAGCCTTCCCGGCAGCTCAGACAGTTTCTGTTACCACCACCTGAACACTTGGTGCAGGAAGGGTCACATCTTTCACAAACCATGGCGGTCATGTTGCCAAAGTAACTGAAAAGCAGGGAGAGTGCCCGTTTAGTTGATGGGCACCACAAGACAAGTGAGGGGCTGGTGGTGAGGGTGGGCGGGGGAGGCTTTCTTTGGCCTGTTGTGTGTCTTCTAACCTCAATGGACAGGTTTCAACGCAGCTGCTGCCATGCTTAAAAAATCCAGGTTTACAGGTAACACACTCCACACTGTGATGGCCAACACAAAAGTCACAGCTGAAGTGGCAGCGCTCACACACACGCTCTTTGTCCTCAGCATAGTAACCCAGAGGACACTTTTCCACACAGGTGTGGTCTGATGGAGACAGACATAATGTCAAGACCTTTAAAGTAACTAAGAAGCCCACAGGAATGCATACCTCCAACATCTGTGGAACTTATGACTCACTCAACAGGAAGTGTGTCTCGCTGCAGCTGAGACAGTGGTCTTCTCCTGGACCAAAACAACTATCGCAGCTCACGTGACATGACTGGCATTCAAGTTCCTGATCCATGTATGAGTCTGGGGTGCACTTATTGTACCACACACAGTGCCCAGTGGCATCTATCTGTCTGTTGGAATCACAGCTGAGGCAATTTGAGGGTCCATGACTTGAGCAGGTCAGGCATGACTTGTCGCACTCTGTGAAAATATGAAACGATTAAATATTGCAATTTAAAAGTGACAAGAAGTAGAATTTTTTTTATTTTTTTATTTTTTACTCATTTGGATTTTTGTGTGTGCTGTTTCCAGCTTACCGACCTCTGCATTCATTTGTCTTTTTATCATAGTAGGTGTTATTTGGACATGTAGACAGACACTCTCCATCGTAACGGACAGCTTTCGGGTTTTTACAGACAGTGCAGTCATCAATCTCTGGTCCATCGCATGAGGCACAATCAGCATGACAATGCATACACTCATGCTGTTTGTCACTGCTAAAGTAGCTTTCAGGACATTCATCCACACACTTATCCTCATGGAGGAAGTAGTACTCTGCACATTCTGGAAGACAGAAAAAGTTTTTCAGGAAGAAAACAAAAATCTAACCAAAATAGCAAGAAACAAGACAAAAACTTGCTTTGAGCTACATGAGCTTTATTAGTTGTTGTTTTCGGTTGTTTTTTTTTTTGTTTGTTTTTTTGGTTTTTTTTGCATTATTGGCTGTTTAACTTTTCATGGTTGTCACATCTGTTGGTTTCATGATTTCTACATCATCTTGATAAAATGTAAACAGATATCACCCACATAGACCATTTTGAAATGATACCTTGTAAATTTTGCACTATGATCAAGAACATAGTAATGCTGCTGTCGAACATATGCAAGTACATTATGTCTTGCATTCACTTACATTTTGCAGTTTGGTTTACCCAGGTAAAACAGGGGTGGCACCTGAGGAGCCAGACAGATTTTAGAGAGGTGGCCTGCACTTTCCCTGTCTAGCCCCCTGGCCCTGTACTTGTATACATCTATTTTTATTTTTACAGAAGACAAAGAGGAGAGAGAAATACACAACATAGGAAATGCTGCGATCTAATCACAGATTAGGATCTAATCACAGATTCTACACCATCTGCTACACCTGGACAAAAACATAAATGGCATCTCATGGTTCTCTCGCAGGAAGACAAAGTCAGCTAGAAGGAGCACCAGGGATGAACAAAACCAGAAACACTCCCAAAACTGAATAAACAGAAAATGTCTGTTTCTGAGTAAACCTGTAGGATGACTCAGCAATGGTTTCAACATGCAGAATACACAGAACGTCTTCACAGAAGAGTGATCATGCCAATGTGACCCCGCCTACCTACACCTATATACATTTAACAAACATAGCTTTTGAGACATTACTTAATAGTACTACAACTTAAACATCTATAATCCTGTCAATATGATGATTTTATCTTTCAGTTTTCCCCTTAATCTTCCTCAATCATTGCAGCAACTTAAATTTTAAATCAAATCTAATTTCATATCAGCCTTCTCCACATTCCCCACCCTTCCATTCACTGCTCCACTGAGCACACTTACTTTTACACAGGCCGTCCTGGTTGCACTCTCTACACTGGTCTGGGCAACGACGACATTCTGTGTTGTTAACATAGAAGCCTTGTGGACAGTGGGGCACACAGGAGTGGTTCATCAGCAAAAACAATTGTTTCTCACAGCTCAGACAGTGGGAGGGACTCTCCTTGCAGGAACCACACTCTGGGGCACATGGGTAGCATTCATCATTTTGTGGGAACCCCCTTTCAAAACAGAAACGAGGTGTCATTTGTTGCTGCATGTTTATGTGTAAATCAAGCAGTGAGACAACAGTAAAAAGCACCTCTGACATTCCAGCACACAGTCTCCATGTTGCAGATAAAGTCCTGACCGACATCTCTGGCAGACTTTGCCGTCCTTGCATGTGACACAACCCGTCATGCACTCCTCACACTTGCCAGATGCCATGTTACCAAACATTCCGAGTGGACAGTGAGATATACAAGTCTGATGAGCAGTCAAAAAATTTCCTGTTGAAAAAATAAATCTAATCACAGCTCTGATACAAAGAAGTATAAAATGTTGTCAGCAGTCAACATCTAGGGGGCAGTGTGGAGGTCTGTGTTTCTTATTGTTTACAAAGCATGTCATGACATGCAATCAAGTGGCACCACCACCTGATGAAAATATGTGCGCTTTGATAGAATCTGTTCCAGTACATTGTGATAAGACCTTGTTGTTTCCAACACAGCACACACTGTTAGTGTACCTGTGTGGCAGCTTCTGCAATCGTCCATCCCTGCATCAAAGCACGTCTTACAGGATGAGTGGCACAGCTCACATTCACCTTGGTCTGGTGGCGAAAAGAAAACAGGTAGCAGGACAAAAAAAAAAAGTAAAAAAAGACATAAAAATATGGCAATAAGTTACATAAAAAACATGGGAGGAGAAAAGAAGAGACTTAAGAATGTGGTATTGTTTCAGCAGATGCATCTCTACGTGCCACATGCAGGTTTTCACCAGGCTTTCTACTTTCTTTCCAGTTTGTGTTTTAAAGGAAAGTTATAAGAAGTTAGTTTTAAAGTACAAGAGACTGATTTAATTTCTTCGTTTAGACAGAAAAGGCATTTGAGGTATTTATTGCTACAATATAATTATGCCATACTGTTTCTGAAGTGTTTCTCTGAACAACCACTGAGCTGTTTGCCCTCTGAACATTCCCCGTTGGTCAGTGTGAATCCATCCTCGCAGGTGTCACAGTCATCATATTGTGGCCCTCCACAGGTGCGACAGTTGCGGTGACATGGCTCACACTCCTGGTTCATTTTGTCCACAAAGAAACCTTCCTCACAATGATCAACACACTCTCCATCTGCAAACACAAAAAGGTAATACAACTTGCACCAATTCCTAATACGCATACAAATTCCTCACTCTCTTCTGTTTTTTTTTTTCAATAAACAAAACAATAGGGTTTTTTCACAGAGCCAATAAATTGAGTGTTTCATTGTGATACACTTTAAAATATATCTGAAAGCAAAACAGACAGTGAAACTGCTATTTATTGCAGAGTTACATCATCTGAAGAAAAAAATGCTACGTCCTATCATCATTGTGTCCCACAATGCTGTCATGTGAATTTTCTATGATATTTTTACCCCATCGTAATCAGAAGATTTAAGCTGTTAAAATATTACTGTTCACATAGAATCCGTCGATACACCAGTGGCACTGGGACTGGTCACAGATTGCACAATGTTTGTCTTCACATGGAGCACAGACCATGGGTTCAGTCATGTTGTAGGTACCATCTGGACAGAACTGATGACAGTCAGTCCCTAACCTAGAGGACAGACAGACAATATTAGAACTTATTGTAAGGTGTAACAAACATTGCTGCCATCTAGGAATACTTACTGATAAAAGCCGGTTTCACATTTGAGGCAAACAGTTTTTTGGTCCTGATCATTTGAATCTTCTGCTTAAAAAAAAAAAAAAAAAAAAAGCAAAATAAATAATTTTGTATACCAGCAGGAGGCACTCTAACAACACACATGAAATTTGTTTAGTCCACTGTAGAACAAAGCTGAGTGTCACCATCTAGAAATCAAATCAAGAGGTTTTTAATTTCCTCTAAAAGAAATTTAAAAGACAGGTTCATTTCTGTTCATATCCAAAAGTTTTTTTTCTTTTAAAAGAGGTTTAATGGTGATGAAACCCGTATTTCCTGCTTTGTGTGTGTGCTGTTCATTCTGCCTGAAATCACTGACTTACTTTTGCTTAAAAAAATCAAGTGAGTGTTTGATTAAACAATTTGTTATCGCATTTATTTTCTTATTGAATTCCAATTGAACATCACAGTAGATACTAAAAAGCAATTCTGTTGAGTTTGTGGCTGTTGTTATAAACACACTAGAGGAGAAAAACTCATTTTCCTTCAAACTAATTCATTCCTGCTGTCAGTCAAAACCATCCAAGTGGTAACTCAGAAAGAGCCACGCTGTCATCCTTTTGTCCAACAATGTCAAAACATCTCAAAGGACAGAAAGAGCAAGCAGCGAGGCAAGAGGAAAAGAAATAAAGAATCAGGCAGGAGGGAGAGGAGGTAAAGGATGGCTTAAAAAGACGCCTCTGCAGACTTTCCCTTGGGACATTTATCCTCTCCAGAAAAGCCTCCATCGACCCCCACACCCCATTCCTCTTGCTGTCTCCTTCCAGCACCCACAACTTAACACTGCACTGGTTTGTGCTTCAATGCAGTGGACAAGCCACTACCTGTGAAAGCAATTACTCACACAGAGAGAAACTAAGAAAAAGGAAAGATGGGAGGGACGGAGGCATCGGAGAAGAGAGTGCGAGAGAGGAGCAGGAAATCATACCTCCAGGCCGTGTCTATGTTAGAAAGAAAATAGCGCCCGCATAAATATTAACTGTGCAAGCCGGAGGAAGGGGAATTTTAGCTGGCACACACAACCTGAAGTATTCACTTGTGGAATGTGTAAGCACCTGCATATTTACAGTATGTGTGCAATCACACGCTAAATATCATATCACCATGTCCAGGATATGCAACATGCATATAATCAAGCTTAAAAGGTAGGCAGTCCCTTTAAAAGCAAAGTTGAGCATTGAGTTGTAATGGGTGAACTCAAAAGTTCAAATCATCAGTTCAGATAAAAAGGCATCCAGTACTGTGCTTATCAAGAAATCTGGAATTATGTTGGTGATGTGGTTGGGGGTTGTGCTCATATGAATATAAGGACTCAAAACAAGCACAGAAATTAGCTACACTGCATTAAATGATAAATTACATGAGCTGAACAGCCTCTGAGCTGTAGCAATAAAACTCCCAATTAAAGAAGCTATGCTAGTGCAGCTTTTGTCAAGGGCCATACCTCAGAAAGATTAATATTAGATGGTATTTCAAAGTCTAAAAAAATTAAATGCATGTACAATGTATACATTCAGCAGCACTTACCAATATGAAAAGCATGTACTTCTTTTTTCCAAAGAAGGGTTACTTGAGACAGGTGACAAGTTAAAAGGGAAAAAAACAACACTAAGTGTATCAGTAAGGTGCGGGGCCTCCTCATGCAGCCAACACAGGTTATGTTTTTACAAGGCATTCATCTGACAAGTCGGTGGAACTCTGCTGGAGGCCTGAACACCATCCTTCCAAAAGATATTACTTCAATTAGTGTTTTACTCATGGTAGAGTGCTGTTTCACATGTCAGTCCAAAATCCCCCACAGCTACAGAGCTGGGTTTAAACTTGATGATCTTTGCCACCATAGAATGTGATTCACACCTTCTTCACTCAACCATACAGGGGACCTCTGTTGCCCTGTAGAGGACAGCTCTGTGATGCTGGAGACCTTTTTAAACAGGAAAAAATGTTTACTCACAGGACAAAAAAAAAAGATAACTCAACACCTTCATACTTGAAGACTTTTCATTTTAAGAGAAATGGTGGACCCAAATGAAAGTAAAATGCTACCAACAGAACTGCTGGATCTCCTCACTACGAAGTGCCAAGGATAATTAGATTTTTATTTCCATATAAAAAGACATCATATGGTGGATTCACCAGCTTCAGAAAGCTCTAATCATTGGGCTACACATTATATCTAGTCCCATGCTTTTGTTACACACAGAAGCAGAAACATGACTAATCCAGTTATGGAATATTTTCCAACCTCGAGCTGATAAAGATTTATATGGATTGGGAGGATTAAAGACCAAGGAACTGCTGATGAGTTAAAGGAAGGGCTGAAATTAATTTGATTGAGATGATAGAACCCACAAGAAGCCATTGCAGGCTGGGAATTTACTGATAAGATCTCACACAACTGCTTCTGACAAACTTACCAAACAGCCAATTTAATAACTTTTTCCAACCCCTCCCCAAAAAAAGAATGATTGCAATTATTTCAGAGCATGTCTGTAGTTGCTTTGTCCATTCCCTTTGGAACGAATAAAAATCATGTTCAGTTATTTAGTAGTGCATGTCTAAATTTTAATATATTTATTACCCTAATTCTGTTACCCTAAGATTTGCATTTATATGCTAATATAGCCAAAGAGAAAGGTGTGGATGAACCAAAACAATCTAGAATGATGCAGATTTTGCCAGACATAAGCTTTCAATCCCCTGAGAAAACCTGGCTTGTACACATGCATATCAGACGCTAGCCTCAGACACTCACTGTTTCATCCTCATTTTAGCCTGAAGCATCACATCAGAGTACTTATCATCTTAAATCTCTCATCTGCTGACTGACTTGTTTAGCTTGCAGAACTGCGACTGGGTGGCAGGAAGGCTTTGCTCTGAGCAAGACTGTAGAAAGATCTTCCAGCCAGAAGGCGTAATGACATAATAACAGTGCGTCTCCACCTCAAACTAGTTCACTTCACAAAAACAACTTTCATTGGTATGTGATAATCATCTCTATGAGAAGGAAGTCCTTTCGTCTTTATGTGGCTCACTGAGTACTGGCATGGGGAGTTTTTTTTTTTTGGAATAAGATTTACTGTAAAGGGCGTTTGTGTTGTGTAGTTTGCTAAATATTTCACAATATGTGCGAGAAAACAATGCCAAAATTTGTTTCACTGTATAAAATACAATTTTCATCAACTATTGAACACACTTACATTTTCATATTTCTGTGAAGTAACAGAATATTAAACAAACCATGAGGTGTAACAACAATCAGTGGAAACATCAATGAACAACTGCACTGTCAAACACATTTAGTTCAGGAAATCCTTCGGCTTTGATCACAAGGTTTCCTAAATGCATCAGACCGTGGTGTTGCATTTGATCAATTCCGTTACTGAAGTTTAGGTAAACTTTGGTTTTTTTCTGTTTGGACAATGTAGGAAACATTGGAGTAAGAAACCATCCACTTACTGAGTTTGCATTTCTCACAGCCATTATCACAGAGGAGGCAGTCGTCATTCTCCACATCTGAAGTCTCACCTGATGAAAAATAAAAATCACTGATGAGTGAAAAGAGCAATAATACAAACATGTTCCATCTTTTGTGAGCTCTGGAGCAAGTTATAACTGCTGAATGCCGATTGTCACATTTGGTAAAGGTGTTTGTTAAAATACTGCAGTTGCTCATCTTTAACTTGAAAGCAGGAAGACATCCAATGAGGCTGCAAAAGTACTAGTAAAAGAAAAAAGCTGAAGGGGCATGCTATTCATAATTAGACTAATTGGCAATAGATCAGTAATATCATGGGCAAAAAATGTGCACTTTTGTGAAGCAGAGTCACTCAGAAATAAGAAAGAACAGATGTTCAACCATCTGTGAAACTGTCAACAAATTATGGATCAGTTTTAGAACATTCTTTATTGTAAATTGCATAAACTTTGAGTAATTCATCATCTGCAATACATAATATCATCAAAAGATTTCGAGAATCTAGAGACATCTCTCTGCCATGGATTTAGCTGAATGTTGATGAGATGCTTGAGCTCCACACAGTTCATCATCCAATCCACAAAAACAAAGAGCCGTCATACAACGAGAAAGCCATGTGAATATGATCACAGACATGCTACTGCCTCTCTAGACAAAACATTACCTAAAATGGACTTAAGTAAAATGGAAAAGCGTTTTTTAACTAATTTAATAGTTCTTTTGGGACAAAATATGATCTGGACTAAACACTTGAGGAACTATCCAGCTTGTTGTCAGTATTTAGTTCTACAGCCTGCATCTCTGAAGGTTTAAGGTAGTGTTCCAGCCCATGGTGCCAACAACTTGTACGTTTACAGAGATCCTGTAAATATTGAACAGTGTCCAAAGGTTTTAGAACAATTCATGCTACTATTAAAGTTGGCATCATTTTCAAGAAAGCTCTTGCATACATCAGCAAGACTTTGCTAAACCACTTACTTCATCTGCAACAACAGTAAATGACTTTGCCTGCAGCCCAGACCTTTCACCAGTAAAAAACATTTAGTACATTATTAAACACAAAATTCAATAAAGAAGACACAATCACCCTTGTTCTATCTTCACATTTTTAAAAAAAACTTAAATGAATCAGAGAAAACAGAAAGACGAAGCAAGAACACATTCATACCCTATTAGCAATTTAATACTATGCATAACATCTATCAAGGAAATATTGGACTATTTCGTGACACAGTTTTAGAATAATTTCCTTAATTTAAAATTCTCAGTTTTCTGATTTAAGGACAGAAGTTTGGGGGAAAAAAATAATGATATGAAAGATTAAAGATACAATGTGTAGCTTATTTTGGTTTTTATTGGCAAAGATTAAGTATTGCTTTCAAAAAAATTTATTTTACCAAAGTCTAATCACTATCACCTCCAAATGAAAGGGTTCTCATAGCTTAGAATGAGTTGTTTGTAACTGAGCAACTACTTTATCCTCCCGTTTGAGTTGGATAATTTACGGTTATAAAACAGCAGAGAGGACTGCAACAGTTTCCAGCTCTTCATCAATACTCTTCATCAAAGTCATACCAGTAGGCAACTGTGCGCTTCTTTCAGCTTTTTCCTCATGTTTCATAATTTATGTCAGCTGATTTGACAAGGGGGTGGGGTTTGATGTCCTCCCTCTAGTCACACAATTTCAAATGATGAAATTAGCTATTAGCAGTAACTTAGTACCAAATATATGGAGGGCACATTTGTAACTTATTGGCATCAATAGCGAAACAGAGTTATGTATCATTCAATATCTCTTCACCAGACAAGACTCTCTTAACTTGTGCAAGATGTTGATATTTTCACATTTACAACTCTCTTCAGTAGCGATGATAACATGATAACATGCTTAAATATATAATAATAGAAACAACTACTCCGGTGTTTGCATTCAATTAGCGTACCAGAATTTTCACACATTGGGCTTTTAAAAAACATTTTATTTGTTAAAGACATAAGTTCAGTAACATTTTCGATTGACTGAGAGCACTGCACTGGTTGAAGGATAAAACACCTGGGAACAAAATGCAGTTATTGTTATTCATGTATTTTTGTCTATTAAGTGACATTTATTGAAACTATCCATCTAGTTGGCATTGTTGCTGCTATATTTAAAAAAAAAAAAAAAGTATCATCAATATAAAATAGCAATGTAACTTGTGCAGCAATCCTTACTTTTGCTGCACTCCAATGGGAAGCAATGGCCGTTTCTGAGTTTATGCCCTGGACTGCAGTGGAGACATTGATCAGCAGCGGCACAAATGATGCATTCTTCTGGACAGGGTTCACAACGCATCCTTGTAGAGTGGAAGAACCCCTCAGGACAGACTTCTCGACACTGACTCTGAAAGAGGTATCTGGTGACACCAAACCTATCTGAGTGGAAAAACAAACAAGAAAAGAGCTTTGAAGTGAAGAAAAGTGAATGCTGATGCACAACACTGGTATGCAGACAGACAAACTCATACAAGACTCTTAACACTAAACGGGTTTTAGAAAGCTTCTATCTGGGTGGTTAACCGCAAGAATATCTGGAATCTAGACATTTTTATTCCTCTGGTATTTTTTAGAAATAAAGAAAAAAAACATTACTTTTTCCATTTCTTTAATCTGGTTCATGGTTTGTCTCAGTAACATATAAAAGACTTTGTGAATTTCATTGATTCATTTCAAGTTGTATTTTTTCTTGACAAGGTTGCTTAATTGGGAAAAAAAACATTCAATGCAGACTGGAAATTTAATTATAAAGGATTTGGCTTAAACTGAGATGTGCTTTTCCCAAATAAAATATATAATTGCATTAACTTATTTGCTGGGGTTTCATTTCACAGTTGGAGGTTTAGTTTCTGATTAAATTCATGTGTATTTTTGCTTCCAGAGACATTAAACAAAAAGTTCTATATTAATCTGAGACTTTAATTTCATACCTGCCTGGATCCGTGTGCCAGCATTTTGACACAATATCTTTTTGATTTACCACCAATTTAATTGTGTTTTTGTCTGTCTTTGTTCCCTGTAATGCTTCCATATTAATTTTTTTTTTCACTTTTGGTGGCATAAGGAGAGCAACGCATTGTTATCAAAGGCTAAAATTACCAATTTTCAGCTTAGTATGTAGCAGTACCTTGTGTGTGTGTGTGTGTGTGTGTGTGTGTGTGTGTGTGTGTGTGTGTGTGTGTGTGTGTGTGTGTGTGTGTGTGTGTGTGTGAAAGAGAGAGAGAGAGAGAGAGAGACAAGACTGGCAAAGATAAGAGAGGTTGTTTTGAGAAAGAAATGACACGTTGAGAGACAGATAGAGGGTCTATTCATGTTATTATTGTTATGTCTCATTGAGCTTCAGACAGAGTTGCAATTAAATGGAACCACATTTGCAAACATAGTTTGACAAACTTTCCAGCTAATTGAGTGTGTGTGTGTGTGTGTGTGTGTGTGTGTGTGTGTGTGTGTGTGTGTGTGTGTGTGTGTACATGCACATGTGAAGGTGTATGAAAGGAAAATCTGGTCTTAATATTCTCTTGGCTGGTATATCTCCAAAGGTGTGTGTGGTTAGAGGAGTAACAGAATCTTTTTTGGGTTAAATATTCTCATTCTGACAGCCATAACACTGTCTGCAGGTTCTTCAGCTGTTATCTTGTAATGATGTCAGTGTTTTAACATACAATGGTGTATAAGAGATTGTTTTTCTTCCTTTGAAGAAGTAAAAGAGGTAGGCAAGTCAAACAACACAGATTGCTCTGTAACTGAGCTCAGATGTTCAATCATCACTACATCATGATGCAACACACAAATGACTGATTTCCTTTTTCAACACATCTATCAACAGGTCACAGCTGAATTACTGCTTAATTCGATTCAGAAGATCGAGTGGTGCCGTCTGACAGTAACGAGCCATAGCTTGATCCAAAAGCACAATTTCACTTAATTACAGTCAAAGCTTTTTAAGTGAATTCCAGTGGACCTGAAAATGCTGTCTGAGTCTGTTCAGATACCCTAAACGTTCAGGGTTTATGTGTTTGGTGTACCTGTGGCGCAGTTGGTGCATTTGTCGGGTCCTGCATCAGTACATGCCTGGCAGGTGTGGTGACAGAGCTGGCACTGATCCCCCATGGCATAACGACCAGTCTTACAGCGTATAACACACTGCCCTTCTTCAAAGAGTCTGCAGGTGGGAACATGCAGTTAGTCTGATGGTTCACGCTGTTGCAGTGTTGAAATGTAAATCGTCCACTGGTCTTATCTCCCAAAGACATATCAAAGCCTGGGATGGCTGAACTTTCTGCTTCTAGATTTAGATAAGATTAATATTTTTGTCTCTGGGCTTCAGGTATCTCAGGAAGACATTATCTATGTAGTCAGTCTGGATGACATTACCTTGAATTCCAGTAAAACCACAACATTCACATTTGTTGTAAATAATGAGGTTACCAGGAACACCTTTTTTGGTTTTTCCTATATGCAGAAAAACTAACTCACATATTTGGTACTTCAAAACTGGAAAAAAAAAAATCATCCAATCAATCTAAAAGCTGCAGAAAGGGTTCTGACAACAATGCAGAAAAATCATATTTCATAAATAATAATTTATGTAATTTTGGCTTCACTTTACTGGCTACCTGTTTAAATGTAGAATAAAAGCTTAATGATTCTTGTCTCATAGGTTCTTAATCACCAGATGTCATTATATTCATCCTGATAAACTGTTGGGAACTGCTATAAGTTTATCTTTGTTTCATCAGATTAGTGGATTTTGCTTCTCAGGTCTAAGGATGATCTAGATGCCTTTTGGTGAATCATCGGCAGGCTGTCACAAGCCTTAAATGAAAGATTGCTTCTATCTCTCAGTGTTATAAAGACTTGAAGTTTGTTCTGCCTCTGCAAAGGAACTCTGGATCTAACTCATTGTGACCATCGGCTTGTTGTTTGTCTGACCATGGCCATTTAAAACAACTCTGAAAATGTTTTGTATTCTTCTCCAGAGCTTTGCCACCATATTTGAAGTTCTTGTAAGCCTGCAAAAGCTTTTTCAGTTTACTGGCTCTGTTTTCATTCAGAAAGAGACTATCAGCTTTTATATGAACAGACATGTCCTGTCCTGTTATTTTTTCCACTAAATTAGATAGGAAACAGTTGTGCATGTTGACAAGAAAAAAATGAAGATGTATATCTCTTTTGATATCAACTGAAATGTAAGAAAATGAGAGAAAACTATATTTATTCACTTTCCACTTATTCCAATTCAGGGTTGGGAAACTACAGGAGAATTTTCCATTTCTATCATGTTTGCATGTCAGTAGTTGTCACCTCGATTCAGGGCAGCTGGTGCAATCCTCGCTCTCTGGACCTTTGCACTGCATGCAGGTAGCATCACACAGGTGGCACTTTCCATGTTTAGTCATGTACTCTCCTGCAAACAGACAGCCACAGTGAACATCACATCACCAGCTGCATTTTGAACGGCATGACATTTTTCATTAACAGGTTGACTTAAATGTTTTTCACCTGAGTCACTTAATTTTATGCTGTGATGTTCCCTAGTCAAACCTCTTTAAAAAAAGCATGCGGTTTCCATGGTCTTCACTTATTGAAGGCTTATCTCAATCTCATCTAACCTCTGACATCTCCAGTAACAACTACATTGTTTCTTATTTTGCATCTGGTTCTCATGTGTTAATAAATTCAAGAAATCTAACCATTTTATTTAAGAGACACATCTCTCTCAGACTTACATGTGTGTACATGATATGGATGAAAAGGTCTGTTGTACAGTAAATATATAAGTGTCAAAAATAATTTTTGTTGCTTTCACTACAGAAAATGCATTTTTCTCCAGTGAAAATTTCTGTATTTTTATTTTAATAAACATAAATGTATTTTTCCGCAGGACTAAAGTGCCTGGATGGTTGTCAGATGGAAGGTTCAAAATACCTTTAGCACTTGAAAAAACTATATAGTTTAAAACTTTAAAAGGTTTTAATCTAAAAAGGTTTCAATAGCTTTTAATCTCCCCGCAGACCCTTTTCTACTGGTAAACAGCCATTTTTTCCCACTTACTGCTTCATTCCTATAGCATCATGGCCAGATCCTCTACTGCTGAAAATGCTTTAAAAAAAAAAAAAAAAAAAAAACGTGCGTAGGCTTTGGAAGACAGAATGCAGTCTGGAAATTAAGTTTTGGGCACCAGAAAGCTTAAAACCTGGTAAAATAATTGAGTCACTGAACTGATCAAAAACATTATGTCACTCAAGAGTATCAGAATACTTTTACATTGCTTGAAAAAAAAACAAAAAACAGTGATGTTTACCAAATGAGTTTTTCTCTTGCAGGAGTGGATGAGTAAACAATGCTGCACCAGAAGAAGTATATGACCTATGCTATCCATTGTAGGGGGAGAATTACAAGAAAATTTTCCAAAAATGTTTCTACCTCCAGCTTCATACTCAGATGCACTGAAAAGAGCTTTAACAAAAGAGATATACACATTGTTCTGGCAGTGGACTCAATCCAGCCAGAGTTCCTAACAGCTCTGAATACTGTGAAACTTTCTTGGTCGACACCTAAGTAAGATTCCATGGACATTAGAGGCAGTGGGGTGGTGGTCACCTCTATTGGGAAGGGGGACTGAAAGGGGGGCTGAAAGGTTTGCTTCAGTCACAGAAGGATCACATTCCTCAGCCTTGCTGGTAAAGTATATTTAGGGGTCCTGGACAGGAGGGTACTTGAGATAGTCAAACCTGGCACTGAGGTGGAGCAGTGTGGGTTTTGTCCCAGTCATGGAACAGTGGGCCAGCTCTACATTGTCTTTGGAGTCTTGAGGAGGCATGGGAGTTCACCCCACCAGCATACATGTGCTTTGTGGACCTGGAGTTTGACAGTTTAGTTTTGACTGTTAATTTCTCACAAAGGTATGGAAAAGCAAAATAAAACTGGACAGATCAAAACAAAACACATATTAATGCACAACCATGCTTGAAAAGGAGCAGGAAAAAGAAAACCTTGCAATACCTGCCCCTTTTATAAAACACAGCACAATAATAGATGGTCTGTCAAATTCTTAACAAAACTTATTTAAAATACTCAGTCATTCAGTTCATTGATCATTACCCACATCTTTAACTCTATCTGTAATCATTTCCACAAATTAAGTTCCACATACATATAGATATATACATACTCCCATTTACATGTACATAGATGTATAGACATACATACATGTATGTGTACACAAACACATACTTACATAGATACATACACACATACATTCATACACATTCAAGGTGTTTCAGTCTTCTATGTTTGTAAGATGAGATTTTTTAAAAACCTTTTCAATTTAATTATAGGACATGGTTTCATGTTCTCATTTAATTTGTTCCACAACTTCACTCCAGTAGTTGTGTGATACAATATTTAGTTCTTACTATAGCTTAGAAGGCATTACACAATGTCCCTCTCAGACTCCTGTGGAGAGTGCACCAGGAGTATTGCATACGTGACCCCCTTGTACCAATTGTGTGGTGCCAGAGCTTAGTCAGTATTCTTGGCAGAGTCAAATTTGTTTTGAGTGATGGTTGGACTCCATCAAGGCTGCCCTTTGTCACCTATTCTGTTCATAACTTTTATGGACATTTAAAATTTCTCAATGCAAATGAGGCGTTGAGGTCCATCCAGTTTGGTAGCTTATGCTTTTGGCAGACGATGTGGTTCTGCTGGCTTAAGTGGACCATGGTCTCCAGCTCTCACTGGACTAATTCACAGCCAAGTGTTGAGCAGCTGGGATAAGAATCTCCAAATCCAAGACCATTATCCTTAGCCAGAAAAGGGAGGAGTTCTCTTTCAAACCTCATTTGGTATCTCACAATGGGAAGCGCCCTCTGGCATGACCAATCACGGAAGCTCTATTACCACCAAGTCTGTCCAAGACAGACCTATCATGTGCCTGGCACGGGGGCACCCCACCCCCTTTATAGAGCCTACAGACCCGTGCCTGACATTCTAAAGCATATTTCTTCAGGCCCATGCAAGAAGGGCAGTGTAGTAAGATACCTCACTCAGTTTTCAAAGAGTCAGGTTTACTATAACCTAACGTTCTCTTTCAAGAAATAGGGGGGGACATGGTAGAGGACCCTGATGGAGGTTTTCCTTGTCTGTTTGACCAGCTCCTCAATTCAGAGGGGGGCACTGGTTACGGAATGGAAGATGAGGATGATGTTAATTTGGACCTCCTCAGTGATGATATGGATGATGATGATGATGAAGATGCTATCCTCCCTCCTGCCCAGCCATCTTTGGCACCCCGCGAGGTCAACCTGCATGAGGTGTGTAAGAGGACGGCAGGCTGACTGGCCATCGACTGGCCTATATCGCAGGAGGGTGGTGGAAAAGAGAGGGATCTGTATGACGGAAAAAATTCTGCCCTTGCGCCAGGCTCCAGTCAAACAGCTTATGCCTGCTGTCCCAGCCTGATGAAGGAGCTGAAGTGGTACTGGGATAAACTGTTTCACCACAGAGTCCCTGTCAAGGGCTACTCTGGCCTAGGGATCCCTAACCGCAAAGGTTTGGGTCTGGCTGACCCGCCAGTGGTAGAGCAGTCGGTGCCACTGCTCCACTCTGGTGTCTGAAGGGCCGACTCTCCCCGGTAAAATGGAGCGTTTTACAACCTTCATGTACCAGAAGGTTTACAAGTTGGCCGCTCAGACAATTAACAGTCTGAATGCGGTCACTCTTCTGTCAGCTTATCAAGCAAAGCTGTTTCAGGAGATGGGCCACCTTCTGGATAAAGGCACCCCAAGTCCAACTGTTTGGGAGGAGATCTGTGTTGTCACAGGTCTCATACTCTGGGTGTTGAGAGGTGCGGTACAGGGTTGTGTCCGCGTCATGGGCCTGGCTGTCGCAGGGGAACGGTCGCTACGGCTCAACATCTCCAGCTTGTCGGACCAAGACAAGCAGGTTATCATGGATTCTCTGTTCGACCTGTACCTAAACAAGGTTTAAAAGAGACCGTTAGATTACTATGTTAACCCCGATTCTCTGAAAACTGAGTGATGTATCTCTCTTCATTGCCCTTTTTGCATGGGCACGTGGAAGAAATGCACTTTAGAATGTCAGGTATGGGTCTACAGGCACTTATAAAGAGGGTGGGATGACCCTGTGCCAGGCACATGATTGGTCTGTCTTGGACCGACTTTGTAGTAATAGAGCTTCCGTGATTGGTCACGCCAGAGGGAACTTTCCATTGTGAGATACCGAACAAGGTTAAAAACAGAGAACCAGGTTTACCATAGTAACCTAACGTTTCCTCTGTAAATTGGTAATGAAATCCTGCCCCAAGTGGAGTTCAAGTATCTCAAGACTTGTTCACAAGTGTGGAACAATTGGATCGAGAAATTAACAGGTAGATTAGCGCAACTCTGCTCTGCGCTGGACTCTGCAATTAAGAAGGATTACAAGCAGTTGAAATGACACCTCTTCGGAGAGGTGTTCAGGCATGTCCATCTGGGCGGAAACCCAAGGGAAGACCCAGGATGTGTCCAAGGTACTACATCTCCCAGCTGACCAAGGAACGCTTCTGGAAAAACTTGACATTTTTATGGTGTTGCAGAGTTGAAGAATAACACAATTTTATTTTTAAGACTAAAAAGGAGAACATATGAAACATTTTTTGGTCTTGTTTGAAAGCATCTGCCATTAGTGGGGCCCTCAGATGGTAGGGAGTGGGCCTTCCAGTGACATGCGGTCAGGGGAGGCAGGTGAGGCACTGTCATGAATTTAAAAACGGAAAAAATATATACAGTAAATGTTAATATTTTCCATTAATTTGTATTTAAAATACATTTTCAGTATTACTACATACACATTTCTTACATTTTATCACAAAAAAATTGACCAAATTTGAGTCATCACCGATGGCAGAAACCCTGGGTGAAGCGCAATCCAATACAAACTAGGTAGCATGGCGCGTGTCAGTTTCTGTTCCTCGGCCTATTGCCAATATGAACTTTACATAAATAGTAATTATACACCATGACTTTCTACAGTGTGTGTAATGTCTTTTATGTATGAGTAAGAGAGTTATCCTTGCCAATCGTACAATAAAGTGCAAAGAAAACTCAGCCGGTGAGGCATGCAGTACTCTGCCTCACCTCAAGGGGGCGTACGCAATCTGGTAGGTGCTTTCTAGCTGCAGCGGCTTCAGCAGAGGCAACTGAAAGTCGGTGCCAAGATGAAACCAGCGGCTATTTAATACTCTGCCTGGAGGATTATATTTCAACACTTAAAAATGTCTCAAAACTTGATTTCCAGTCCAAGCAGTAGGTGATATGAGATGGAAGACTAACGCCAGAGCTAAAGGGTTTGCTTCAAACTGAGTCAATGAGTCGTTCTTTTTAAACTGAGTGGTACAAGTGAAAAGACTGGGTGTGTGGCAAGGTGCTGTTTGTTCCAGTTCTTACAATTGTAAATCTGACTCTTGAGAAGTCTGCCTCACCAACCTTGAACCTCACTGCACATCACTGGGGCCTTCCTAGGCTCAGGGCTGCAATGGAAAAGGCTTGATGACCCGTCTTCGTTCTGAGGGCCTGAAGGGTGCTTTTGGTTCCAGTGGGTGCAAGAAGAGGTCTTGGGGGGTGAGGGGTTTTTTGGGGGCATGTCTGTAAATGCACTGTTGGGTGATGAGAGCGACCTTGGATTAAATGAGACAGGGAGCCAGTGAAGATATTTCAGAATGGGGATGATGTTATCATGTCCAACCCTCATCAGTAGCGCTGTTCTGGATGTACTACAGTCTCTGGATGCTCTTGCCAGTCTAGGCTTCCCTGCTTAGGCAGCCGCTCCCATGACTCGATGCCAGATGAGCAGCAAGAAAATGGATGAACTGATGGCATCAACATTGTCTCTTATCTCACCTATCCCACTTTGGTATTAGACAAATGTGACAGACACTGGTTGAAGAATAACGATGAAGGTGTGTGTGTGTGTGCGTGTGGAGGGGGGTATGTGCTTGCTGGCTTTCTGTTAAAAAGCTCAATTGTTCCTTTGAAAAACAAAAGAGCTTCTTTGTGTACAAACACAACAGGCAGTGGCTTCCCAATTCAGCAGAGCTCTGCTGAAACCATTCAAACAGCCCCCGAACAAATGCAGTCACTCTTCCTCACACACACAAATTGTCTCCCTGTCTTTCTATTTGTCTCCCCCTCACTCACGCTAACAAACAAACATAGAGCCAGGTTCTCAGGGGATGCAAAGCCACACAACTCCACTCAATAGAAACAGACACTTTGGACTCCCACTGCCAGATGAGAGAAGACCAGTGCAGAGAAGAAAGAGAGGCTGTCACTCAGGGAAGTAAAACTTTTCCTCTGTTATGGACTCGGCTGACCTTGCAATGACACGACAGTCTTTCAGTGACTGGTATTATATTGCCATGTATTATGCTGATATTCCCCACACCCATATCCAAAATCCAATCCAATTCCCTGACCTTTCCCTGAAACTAAAACATACTCTGTCCAAAAAAACACAACAGGTTGCACACAACTGAACACATCTACATGTTAAACATTAAGGATGGACATATATCTTGGCCTAACAACAGGTTAAGATTTATCTACATTTAATCTTGTTCAGCCACAATAACACTGAACAGTTAAGTTGGCAATGACCAAACAGGCCAAATTATCTTTTAAAACTTTTTTTTTTTTTAAATTAGTAAAATAAAGGGCCAAATAACGTTAAAGCATTTTATGTATATTTGTTTTTTGTCATTAAAGGAAAAGTACATGATATTATTATGATATTATTCAAAATAATATCCTTAACACTCGCATCAGCCCCGGAAAAGTGCCAAATATTATGACTATACAATGACAGGTAAAGTGAATATTGTTAGGAAGCAATTTTCTACTGAGAAGTTTGGGTTTTTTGCATTTGTGTATCATCCTTTCACTTAACCCAGCCCCTTAAACATTACTGTGTCTCAACTTATTACTACAGTACTCAGGAATTCTTCCATGGACACAAGCAAAGAGGCTTATTGTACCTATATAGATGTGTTCATTTGCAGCAAACTGTGTCCCATGGGGTTGGAAGTGTTTCTTTGGATGATTTAAAAAAAAAAAAAGCCAGTTACTCACATCGAACACAACCTCCAAACAAAATCAACCAACCTATCACTATCATTCAATATCACTACAAACATAACTTTTGCTGCATTAAAAAACATAAATGCTGCGAAGTCATCGTGTTATTATCCGACATGTAGATATCTACTTGTATGGCATTAATTGCTGCTGTATGAAAGGTAGATGCTCAAAAACTAGAAAAACCTTTACCAAATCCCCCAAACCACGCAGCACCTGCAATGATGTTTTATCAGCTAGCATTGTTCATCTCTTTTTATCCTCTACTTACTTGTCATTGCACATTCTCTATCCCCTTTAAAAATGCTATTCCAGGAGTTTATTTATTACTGTCAATTGCTAGAAAGATCATGAGTTTATATTTCTCAGAAGACCATTGACAAAAAGAAAAGTGGAAGTACTTCATAGAAATGCTAATGGATGAAATTATTGTGATTAATACATTGCAAACATGATTAATGAGAACTGAAGAGACAAGGAAAACTTGTACAGATTAAACATTTTAATAAGAATATTTACGTAAAAAAAAGAAAAGATTTTCAAAACTAGGACTTTGAGTAACATTAATAATGCATTGTCACAGATATGCCACAAATACACAATAAAAACACCTTTTATATGAGGTGTGTGTGTGTGTGTGTGTGTGTGTGTGTGTGTGTGTGTGTGTGTGTGTGTGTGTGTGTGTGTCTACTACAACACACAGATGCAAGTCATCTTAAACAATGACTAAGTTTTTGTTAACCAAAACAGGGGATTCATCAATCTTTATTAAAAATAATCAAGAAAAAAACAGTTGACAATACAACAATTTACCTAATACTGTAAATGCTTAAACTGCAGACATGAGAACCCACCACAAAATCTTCTTCTTAAACTTTTGTCTTTTTTCTTTTGCTGTTTCAGTCTAGCACCTCCAAAACAAATCTGAGCTCCATCAGGTAAAGCCCAGAGACAGACAAAAACAAAAAGAACAGGCGTTTTACATCTTTTGGCCTCTGCTTAAAAACAATGACTCAATATGATGTGCATTTCTAAAATATACTGCAAATGGGAGAAGGAAAAAAATCAATGCTGTGTGTTAATATTTTTTTGAGTCTGCTAACAAAGTCTTTTTGCCAAATGTTTCATATTCTAATTTTAACCAAAACCCTGTTTTAGTCCTGATTTACACGAGCTTGATGCCTGCCTCTGTCTGTCTGAGACCTTTAACTGCTGATGAAACACAAAAACAGTATTTTCTGTATACTGTTGACCTTGTGTCCAGTATGTAAAAGAAGTAATTTAGTTTATGTCGATTGTAATCATGGAACACAGAGCAGAAACTTCTAAAACTATTTTATTCGAGAACAGTAACATGTAGGGATGCACCGATACAGATTAAAATGTTACTGGACAAAGTTCCCTTCTGCAGGGTTATACATGGTGTGAGGGAAAATCAAACCAAAATCTAAAAGAATTCCAGATCCCTGTAACAAGTCTGAGTTATATTTAAGATTCTTCATCCAACAAGATAAAAAGAGAAGCTTTAAATTGTTATGTCCCTGTAATAGATGGCATCAATACTCAAATTTAGGCCAAACTTTTATATCGAGAATCTTCAGCATATGTGAAAAGTTGATATCGGTACATCCCTCGTACCACAAATTCATTATCACTCACTGCAGCTTCACTCCTTGCAGAAAGCGCTGGAAGGAATGATTATCGACTCGTCCTGCAGGTACCTCTTGAATGAATCAATGCTGTCTGGGCTTACATCAAGAATTAATGGCATTCTCCGAGGCACACCAATAAAGACAGACAAACACTCGCTATTCAGAGGGCAAGTTGTTTTAAGTAGATGAAATGAGGTGATTTTGGTCAGTAATGTGCATCAGTCTTGGCAAACGGTGACAATATTGCATCTGTAGCTGTAAGTGGGGAATGTATGTTCGTGTTCATGTTTGTGACTGTGTGTGTGTGTGTGTGTGTGTGACTGTGTGTGTGTGTGTGGTATATCTGTATCTGTGCACTGTGTGTATAATATATATAAAAGTGTGAATTTGTCATCTTTCCTCCAAACAGCCATTCAGCCCAGACAAGCATTATTTTCACATTTCTAAGTGAGCTCCTTTTTTGTCCTTTGACGTATATTTACAGGCAGAAAATGTGGCTTTTCCTACTGTATATTCACTTTCCATCTGTTTATTGTTAACACTGGAAAGACAGGAGGAAGAGGAGCCAAAATAAAAATGCAGACAGATGTATTCAGAGATTCACAGGCTGAGTGGCTCCTGTTTTTAGCTTTGCTTTATACACTGGCAACACAAAGAAGGTTCAATTATTTTGGCATCAATGCTTTGGTCACAAAATACCGACACTTTTATTCTTTTGTTTGCTTTCACGTTTGTTTTCATTTGCTCATTTGTTCTTGAAGTATGTCCCAGTCATTTTACACCCTGACCACATGTGTGTCCCAGTACAGAAAAGGTAGGTTTGTTGTAGTCCTGTCATCGTACCTCCGATGCAGTCCTTTTAAGAGGCACAGATTCTCTTATAAATTATGTGACTGTGAATGTGCAGGCAGGGGGGGGGTTTAAGAAGGAGGGGTGCCCACTGTGCCCCCACACTCCCCCCTCCCCAGCACTCCCTTTTCGCCCAGTGACTACATCCCGTCACCCTTTTTGTGAGCACGTTCTGCAGCACAGTTGCTGCAGGACTCTCCTCTGGCAAAGATTGTTCTTTTTAACAAGCACGCAGAAACTGCCTTCTGCCCAGGATTCTTCATTTGCTTTCCACAGAGCAGGAAGAAGAGAGTATGGAAGGACAGGAGGAGTCAAATATACACACACACACACACACACACACACACACACACACACACACACACACACACACAGAGAGGAAGAACCATTAGCAATATTTGAATGACAGGCAGAACCATGTGATTGTTCAGGAGAAGGTTCAGGTGACAGGAAGAGGTTTTTTGATCCAATCACAGGTGATGTTCATCGAGGTGGAAAATAATTGCAGTCCAGCGGAGTGATTGAATCCGTGTCAGAAAACAGGAATAGGAAAAAAAAAAACAGAGTCACACAGTTAGTAAATTTCAGCTGTTTTTTTTTTTTTTTTTTTTAAATTCACAACTTGGTTTCATTTTGCATAAAAGGAAAAAAAAATAACAGTGGACAACCAGTCTGCCCAGAACATAAGCTACAAGTGCTTTTGACTTATGAAACAACTCGCCAATATATCCATGACCAACATAATACTCATGTTAGGTAAGGCAGGAAACAGACTGATGGTGCACTTTAAGCAAAATTATTATCCACAGAAAAGTCACCAAGTAAAGATGTTCCTCTCCTCAGAGTTTTATCTCATCACATGACCAGGGGTTCAAATTAAGCAGAAGGGTGTGGCTAAAGCAGCTATTCAACTGAAACATGCAAAGCTTCAGAAAAAAGGATGACCTTCACAAAAGCACAGGCAACAGTAAATTAAGCAAAGAACTACAGAAGAAGGACAGATCACAAGATACTGTCAAGGAAATAAAGTGCTTGAAGAAAAACTAAATGTTATCAAAGAGGCATTTTAGCCAATGTGAAGTGGCAGAGAAGAGTGAGAACAAAGCAGGGAAACTAGGTATGTTAGACGTACAGGTTAGGAATGTGTGAGTGTGTATTCTCAGAAAGATTTAAAAATTTAGTAATACGCAGAACATAAGTAAAAACTACACTGCAAATAAGAAGCAATGAAGGCTAAAAGCCAGGACAGTCTGGTTTCCTGCTTTAAAGCTACAACAGTGAGCAGATTAATTCAAGGTATTGTTGCAAAGCTGGAAATGCATATTTAAAAAAGAGGCCACAAATACAATTCTTTGCTTTGCTTAATAAAACTTCCTTTTGCATCTATTTTTTGAATATTTGAAAAAGAATTATTTGAGTAAAGCTTTTAGCAAAAGTGTGATTTCTTGAAACATCCTTAGGCTTTTTAAATGTATAAAATAAACCAGTGTCCTACTGAAACTACAGTGCAGACACTATTAGCCTGCAACACCACTAATCATTGCCTATAAATGCAGATATTAAATGTACACACATAAATATCACATAAAATATAAGAAAGCTGAAAACTCACCATCTTTGCAGATGGTGCTGGCCACACAGACACCTGCCTCCAGATTGTGACCATTGATGCAGGTGCTGCAGTTTTTACTTCCAGGTCCCACACACTCAAAGCAGCTATGGTCACACCTGTCAAAGGTTGGATCGAGAATTATTTGTAGTGTTGGTCTAATCCAGGGGTGCCCAATGTTAGTCCTCAAGGGCCACAGTCCTGCAGGTTTTCGATGTATCCCTATTTCAATACACCTGGCTTCCATTAAATGGATCTAACAACCAATAAAGTTCAACACAATGACTGATTCTTTTGATTCTGGTGTTTTAGAGCAGGGATGCATGGAAAACCTGCAGGATTGCGACCCTCAAGGACCAAGGTTAGGATTAGACCAGGCATGTCTCCTGCTCCAATCCTCGAGGACCACAATCCTTTTCCTTGGGTTTCTATTAATGCTATGTTGAGTCAGTCACTCCATGTTGGCTGAACAGTGACTAAACACTTTTCCATATGCACTCAAAAGCCAGGTATTAGTTGATATCAGTTTTTTGAGCAGTGTAAGGAGGATTTTACGGTGATACAGAAAAGGTTAAACTGGATTTAATATGGAGAGAAATGTCATTATCTTGGGCAAAGTAAATTTCCGTGTTTATTTTGTATAGATGTTAGAATTGCTGACTCACTTCTTACAGGACCTCTGGACCTGCCCATTGTCCAAGGTTTGCTCTGATAAGTAATAGCCACTGTTACATGTTGACACACATTTCCAGTCCTCAAGTAAGTAGCCATCTGCACATTTAGTGCACCCCTCTACACCCGTGCCTGGAAAAAAAAGCACATGAGAATAATTTTCTGTTAAGAGCATTATCTTGGATATTCAACAAAAAAACCTCAAACTAATGGCTATATCTACTATGGTATGCCTCTGAACTTCTTGCTACTTCCTACCTGCACATGTGGCACAGGCCCGATGACAGGGCTCACAAGTCCGTCGGTGGCCGTTGTAATAAGCCCCCGGGTCACAGTTCATCTGACACTTGTTTACTTGAAGACTGAAAAGCAATGACACAGAAGACACGTTCATGTTTTAATTTCTTGGAAAGTATGAATGAAAAGGTAAAAAACTAAACCATCAAGTGAAAGCGTGACTAACAAATTAACATTGGTTTAGACCAGGGGTTGGACCTACGAGGGTCTCTATTCTGCAGCTTTTCAATGTTTCCTGCTTCAACACACCTGACCAAAATTAAATGGGTCCAACAGCCTAAGAAGTTAGTGCAAAATGACTAATTTGAGTCAGGTGTGTTGGAGCAGGAAAATACTGAAAAGCTGCAGGATAGAGGCTCTTGAAGACTGCAGCTGGTTTAGACAAGAGGGGAAAAAGGGGGCATTTGATTCTTATTTTGACTAAAAAGCAGAAAATCTAACATTTTGCGAACAATGAAATTGTTCTACTGCAACACAGGTTATTTGAAAGAGCCAAATGTAGGGATAGAAGTCTGTCAGGAAGCAACTTCAGAGGTTATAAAGTCAGTTCAGTGAAGTCACTGAGAGGGTAGCTTTGTGAGCTCACTGCTTTGAGCTGAAAAACAGCTGGTCTGCATTAGCTAACGTTTCCCAGAAACAATCTGGTCTCCGCTTCCTACCTGCCTCCTAACTGAACATTAATGCTGGACTAAATGGGAGGTGGAGGGCTGAGCCAGAGTGTATGCATCAACTAGTGTGTGAAAATGTGTCTTACGGTGATCTCGAAGGAGTTCAAAGAAAATTATGGCCTTCAAGTGTCCCCACCTCCACCTCTGGCTATACTTAAAGTTGGGTTCAAGACTGCAATAAGTTTTAACCACTTCAAGTGTTTCCTCTATGTCCTATCAGGAATTCCAGCACTTCAAAACTTTCTATCCTGTCTCCGGTCAAGTGCAAGGGAAGTGGGCAAAAAGTAAACTGGAACTTGTCAAAACACTTCAGAGTTAGATCAGAGGTTCTCTCAAGTGAAGATTAGTATAACAAAATGTAACATCAGCTTCTCATTGTAAATCTACTCCAAGCACCCCCCCCCACTACATTCTTTTGTATTACTAAATGGCAAATGAAACCATACATTTGAAAAAATATATATTTTTAGTAAATCTAAACTCAGCTCCAGCCAAAACACTAAAATCATCAGTGTTTTTCAAATTAAAATCAATAACTTGGTAAACTTTGCTAGATATGTCTCCAAGCTTACCTCATCCCAGGTTTGCATTCTGTGCAGATATTGGCAGATGTACATCTTTTACAGTTCTCTTGGCATCTCCTGCAAATGTTGGAGTCTAAAAAATGAAAAAAAAAAAAAAGAAAGGGTCAGTCACTGCGGCTCGGAGAAGTTCTTATACTTTAATACGTGGCCCCTCGTCTTCAGCAGCAACGATTGCCAAAAACACATAATATGAATGAATAATATGTTCTATTATTATTGACAAGTTGATGGCGTGACTGAATGCAAATGAAAGAGGAAAAACTTGTTCTTTTTCAAATCTCCAAAAATAATGACTTTGTTACAACACAGCCACTGAAACATTTTTCAGAGCTTTCAATATCGCCAGAATGAAGAGAGAGGGTCAGGGTCCCTGGTAGGAATCCAGGGATGTAAAAACTGTGGCAAAAATGCCAACAATAGACCACAGACTTGTATCCAGAAGGAGGAAAATGCACTTTCAGCCCTTTTGGTTGATAAATGCACTTACAAATTAGTGCCAGAGTTTTTTCATGTTTTCACATTTTAAACAATAAAAAACAAAAACAGATTTAAAGTGAATGTCATCACCATTCATATCGAATTGAATGAAAATCCAGATTAGCTACATTTTGGGTATGTGAAAGTATCCGAAAGAATCTACAAATAATGTTGTTCGTTCAGAATAAATGCATTCCCCAGCTTGCATAACTTTGTCTACAACATTATTTTGAGTAGAAAGAATAAAATAATGAACCTGAGCAGATATTCACTTTGTTTCCCTGCCAAAGAAATTAAAAAGAAACTGAACTAGTTTTCTCATTTAAAGTCACGCCATCATTCAGCAAGTAAAAGTATCCACTACATTCTGGTCTATTGAAATATTGTGATTAAAATTGGATCAGATCATTTCAGATCTATTGCCAGATACTCTGCCAGGACATATACTTACTTGGCTTCAGATATGTACACATAATTATAAGCTATACATGCTTTCAGTCTCTAAATCCTGATCTGCTTTCATCCAAACTGGGATTCAGTGTATCTTGAACAGAAGTCAAAGCCAAATTTGCATACATTCAGTACATACTGTGTATGAATACCACAGCATAACTGTTTATTTAAAGTTAGTGGTGAACAAAGACAAATGATCTTTACATAATCCAAAAACAGACTTTAAGCAGATCTGTTTTATTTCAGGTTTCATTCCACTTTAAACTGGAGAGAAAAGGCTTAATAGCACAGTATTTTGATTCCTGTCCAATTCTGCATGAGCATGAATACAAACAAGAGGCTAGATGTTACATCAAGGACAAAATGCTAGGATTTTTGCCTAGTGAGTGAAAACACTTTTGCGGTTTTTTTTTCTTTCCCTCCAGAGCAGATGGTAGACAGATTATTATACAAGTTCAGTAACCGTCTTGATTAGAAGATAATTCTCTTCACCTTGCAGCTGATTTCACTATATTCTTATCTTAAGTGCCTGAGACCTTGATAATTTGATCGATGGACAGCAAAGTAACAAAAGACCTGGCAGAACAATCCAGACAGAGCACTCATTATCTACCTTGGAGTCGATTGGAGCAATTTGCTGCAGTGCTCCTACAGCTGTTATGTTTAATTGAATTTGATGCTTACTACATTTAAAGAAAACAAGTCCAACTTCAAAAACTAAAATAAAACCTTATTAAATCCACAAGTTGGGACAAAGAAACAATGAGGAAAATCAAGAACCAGCAAACTAATTCTTGACTCCATTACATTTCAGTCGGCAGCGGAGCAGCTCAGACAGCAGGATAACGTACCAATATCGAGGTAGAAGCCATCAGCACAGCTGGCAACACATGTGTTGGAGCCTTCATTGAGGTGGAAACCAGCCCTGCACGTGGTGCACTGGTCGCTACGACTACCAACACAGGTCTCACACGAGGAGGAGCACTTCTTGCAGCGCTTTCTATCGTCACGGAAAAAGCCACTGGGGCAGTCGGAAACACACATCCTGGAGTAAGAATTAGCAAAAAAAAAAAAAAAAAAAAAAAAAAGAGAGAGAGAGAGAGGAAGACCCAAGTGAAAAAGAGGATCACAAAAGAAAATCATGAAAACAGTATGTATAAATTTATCATGGATCTAGCTTCCCCTAAAGATGACTGTCCAAGTTCAACACAGAGTTTAATACCATGATTATAGGCTACAGTTGTAAAGTGATGCAATGTGCACATAATAGTTTGGTGAACATGAGTTCTTGTTTCAATCAAGTGAAGCAGAAATGATCACGTTTGCTGTAACAATATCTTGTAATGAGTTGAGGCAGACAGATGCAGAGTTGACCTGCACGCACAAATGAGCTTTGTGCGTGCAGGTCAACATCTGCTACATAACTTCCCAACACCTTGTCACGCTTGCATTTCACCCAGAGGGTCTCTTTCTAAGGAAAAAAAAGACCTTCAAAATCCTTAAGAGCACAAAACACACACACATACAGCATTTAATCTTTATTCGCACACTACAGAATTTTCTGCCAAGAAACACATATGGCACTTGTGAGAAATATAATTCATGTGTAAAAGAACACATTGTGATGCTTTTTTTCTGAAACTTCAAACACCTGCTTTCTTTGCCTTTCTGATATGATTATTTTACCATTTTAGAGAATACAAAAAACTGTAATGCAACCCAAACAATATCATTAAATGGAAACTTATTAACCTATTCTACTTCTTCCTGACAACACTGTCAAGGAAAATTAGTTGAATCATATTAAAGCTTTAGCATTTTTTGGGCATCATCTTAATGGGCGATCAATATATTGTTCTTACTAAACTCAAGATCTGAGGACTGCATTGCTTTGGTGGGGAAATGTAGTAAGAGATTGGTTAAAAAAAAACATTCAATTTAGCCACAAATCAGAATTCACTCAGTAGTCAAAGTCTAATTTAAATAAAGAATGACCAAATTCAATTCGGTGTATGTATACTGTTATATATAACTGGTTTAAAAAGAAACAATGAATGAAAACTACACCTAGAATAAATCACTAATTAAAACACAGGAAGTTTGTTTAAGCACATGTCTTTTTCTCTAACTGGCTCGTGACTTGTAGCTTGAGCCATACAAAGTGGAAAAATAAATCTTTTAGGTTCCAAAGATGCACACTATTTGGGGAGTGAAGACCCCCAAACACATGCATAGAGTTGTAATTATCTGAACATTACACACCACTGCCACCCTTCCCTCCTTCCCCTCCTTCTACTCCCCATTCTTCATTCATCAATTGCTCCCTGTGGTGGCAGAAAAGGGCAGCACATCTCTAAAGTGGGCTAATGATAAGCTACAGCTAAGCTTGAACATTCTCGTGCACCTGCATCAGTCTGCCTTTTATTAGCACAGAGACAAGCTGACACAAAGGCAATTACCACAGACTTTGATCCTAATGGGATCCTAAGGGCATACACGAATGTACACATAGCCACATTTGCATTTACTCACTCACACACTCTTTTATACAGACAAATAAGACTGAAAAAAGGTCTAATATAATATGACTATCAGGAAACATCATATCTGCTGTCAGACTGTCATGGAAGTGATCAGTTCCACACCTGTACAGGTTTTTTGGCTAAACCATGGATAAAGAAAGATTCATAAAGACACACAGTATTGTAAAAGTAATTCCACACCACCTTAGATTCGGCCTTTTTACTTAAACCTAAACATTTCTCCTTTTTAGAAACTAAGAATTATTTTTCAAACGTTAAAAGAAAGTATTTTCACAAAGAAGAAGAATAAAAAGAAGTCTGGGTGGTCTTGATCAAAAGGTGAGTTGATCTAAAAGTTAAGAATAAAATATTCCTTTCAACATCAAACATAGGTTCAGTAAAATATTTTTATTCAGTAAAGCTTTTGCCAAGGTCTCAAACCATAATCTGCTTTTTAAGGCTGCGGTATCTTGCAGTTATAGTCTGAGAAGGCCAGACGATGCAGACTTTAACAAACGTCGTGTAATCAATCACATTTTGCTACTCAGCATGTTGAAACTTTAGGGTTTCAAAACTTTAGGTTTTTAAAGAAAAATACATTCAGGTACTGTTACTGTAAAATAAAAACAAAAAAAACTGTAATTTACAGAAAATGTTGGAATTGAGCTGATGCTTACAAAAATCAAGAAAAAACTCTGCTGAATTTAATGAAGTACCCCCAACTACATTAATAACTGCAACATAACCTGTAAAAAAAAAAAAATCCTGACAATGAGTAAGTACAACACATTTTTAGTTACAATACATTAATCCTAAAAACACTTTAAAGTCTACCTCAAGCAGTAAAAGGATTGGATTTGCCACGGCTCAGTGTCGTGACCTAAATATTGCAGGAAATCTGTGGCTGGGCCAAATAACAGTTCATGCTAAATAATTCCCTAACATCCTATATTCTTTTTCCTATATCACTTTCATCGTTTATTGCCTTACTTTTTTCTTTAGATACTTATTTGTTTTGCTCTGCCCTGCTAGTCTTGCACAGGTCCCCGCAAAAATCATTCTGCAGACATTTAATAGGTGGGAAGTACAGATTTGATCAAAAATACCGACTGATTCGTTTCAGAAACCCATTTGCCAAATGACTTTGAAATAAAAGAAAACTATTATTATTTAACAAAACACTCTCACCTGGTATTGTTTTTGAACTTGAGGAAGTAGTGGAGGCAGTTAATGCAGTGGTGGGGTCCAGGACCCTCACAGCCATTATCACTGCATTCAGAGTCACAGGGACCTAGAAACACATAATTAAATATTTCAGTGATGATGCCTTAAGTATTAGTTTCATGTATAATGCATTCTCAGTTCTATTAAACCAAAGCACTGCCATCCTCCACGGTTTGTAAAGTTTCTTCTAATCGCAGCCCGTTATCACTAACCGTTGTACTCCTCGGTGAATTCCTCATCAATGGGTGTCAATGTCTCTGTAGAACGACGCTCATCAATGCGTTGAGGTGAGTATGGGTGGACAGATGTGCCATACAGAACAAGCGACCACTCCTTTAGTTTGCCTAAGACAGAAACTACTATTAAAAAAATCCTTTGCAAACAGATATTCCAGCTGATGTCAAGAAGTTGAAAATATTTAGATTTTCATTGACAGCATATTTGATATCAGTGTAGAGTTTACTTTGCACTAATGTAAAACAAAACCAAAACAAGTAATGTCAGGTAATGTAGCAGATATTTGGACATTCTGATTTGACTTTGATGACAAAGAAAGAATAAATATTGTGTTATTTTAGATTGGAAAATGACAATACATATTGATACTAAACCTGCTCCTTAATGTGTTTCTGTCTTTTTTTTTCATTTACATAAACATAAAAAATACCAGCAGTTATAAAGACATACATATTTCAACTAAAAATGTGTTGGACTATTACCAGGCACTTTCTGGTTGCGAAGTTGAGAAGGTGAGTCATAGATTTCTAGGACCCAGTCGCCTGCTGCCTTCTCTCCCCAACAGTGGGTGGTCATAAACTCCCAGTTCTTAAAGCCTTCCATGGAGTGATCAAACAACCTGTGCATCAAGTACACACCCATGCACAAGCATGCAGATAAAACAATGATATCTGATTAGGAATAAACTCGGACATTGTAAATACTACAGCAATAAATCACTACAACTCTACACAGTACAATTACAGCCTCAATAAATTGTGCCCAAAACAGTACATTTTAAATGAATGCTTAAATCACAGTTTGTTTGGTTTTTTTTTTTTTTATCATGTTTAAGTTTATTTGTTAAAATTGGAGCTTAAAATTTTAAAGCTGGGTTTTAACTTTTGTGTAATATCCACAAATGAAAATATAAACAGGCTCCCTGTAAGAAATACAGAATTGCAATTGTGAACATATATCTATGTTCATGAACAAGTAAGAGGATGTAAGAGTAAAAAAAGAAACCTGTGAAGCATTTTTAATGTTGCTGGTTGACAGCAAGTTTCAATAAAATCAAGAAGCAGAATAAATAGATTTTCTCATCATCAATAAGTAAATTAGGGCATTGGTGTAAATTTCTCCCAGTTTAAAAACTGCTGTCTCAGCCCTTTAGCCTCACCATGCCTAATATTTAGCAATGTTTGTTGATTTTGTCATTGTAGCATCAATTTAATTAAAATGGGATCTTTTAATACCTTTATAAGGAAAGGAACATCAAAGTAAAATATCTCAGATAGCTTAATATTTAACAACACAATCCATTTGTCTCATTGTCAATGAGGGCCTATGTGTTCAGATGATGAGACTCCAAAGGTTTGATTGCGATAATTTACAGTTATTACAAAATATATTTCTTTTTTTTGTTTTTAAATAATTAATTTGTAAATGTGTTTCAGCCTAAAGACAAATAAATATCTTCACTTCTCTACCTGTTGGCAAGCAGCTGTGACTTGGTCCCTGAGGGTGATGTCAGATTGATTGACAGGTCTCCACGGCGAGGGTGTGTAATTGTAATGCGTACAACTACGTGCTCCAGGTAGATCACATGATTAAAGGGGTTGTCGGTGCAGCCGGTCGCCTTGTACACTGACCGAACCACATGCTCTGGACGAATGGTTCTGCAGGACAAAAAGTCCACAAATTAAGAATAATTAAAAGACACTCATTTAAAAATAAAAGCGTTCCAGAATAAAACCCAATATTTAACATTAGAATATTGAAATTTGACAATTCAATGCTTCAGATGGAGAAAATTTAAAAACCTTTTATGAACTCATAAAACCATGTTCATTCAACTCAATTTCAAAACGTTGGAGGATCCACTTTATACAAAGTAGGTTTAACTCTATATTTAATTAGCCCACAATCTTCAGAAAACAGCTCAATTAACAACACATAAATGAAATTTTTCCTCCCTTACCTTAGTCATGACATACAACATATTTACCTAAGATGTTAAAAATGTTGCATCACTCCACTGGCACACTCTGCTCTGAACACTCTTGCAGAAAGTACATGCTGTTAGTTACTGACAGCTCGACATCTATCCTCAATCCACTAAGTAATAATCACATGTACCAATTTCCAAGTAATGAATGGGTACAAAAGTCTATATTAACGTTCACATTTCTTGCCAAATAACCCAAGAATGTGAGCATGATAAGTAAGACAAAGACCATGATTTGCTCTGCTTTACACAGCTCAGCAGCAGAAAGATCTCTGAGCAGCCAACATAAACATCTAATGGCCCCTTGGATAACATCTGCAGTATGATCTAATACAATAGCAACACCACCAAAAACGGAGACAGTTCCAGAAAAGGAAACAGTGAATACTATCTTGTTAGCAAAAAGAGTTGCATGGTTCTTGGCAACCACACATAAAGCCTTTGCATCAACTGGACAACAAGCAAGGTTTTCTCAAAATTGAAACTACAACAAAGGTGGATGTTTTACACAATCAAGCAAATTAAAAATAAAAAAAAGTTGCAGTCTTATTTCATTCCATGTTGGGTATCACTATTAAATTCCTTGTTGCCAGGATAACTATCACAGTAATACATGTTATCATAAAGTGATATATCACCGATGTTTATATTTCAAGCAGTAATTATACTAAGATAAAGATCAAGTTCTTTAGTTCTGACATGCGTGAAGATCATTTATACTCGCAGACAGATTAATAGAGACAAAGTGTAAGACAGTGGCTCATTTGTTAACTAAAAATGTTCTCTATTTAACACCCTGACCATGCAATAGATGTCCACTGATGATCAATTACCAGTAATAACATCAATTTGTTTTGTAAAAGGCCATTGAGGTGAAACTGATCATCTCCATTTAGATATGTCAGCCAGCAACGGTTTAATAAACCATTTAGCATAAAAGGAGCAAAAGTTGTTTAATATTCAAGGCAGCATATAATAAATAAGTTTTAGAGTGCCAGTTTTAACAGTCCATGCTCAATTTATCCATTTGCCTTTCAGCTAAGATAATTTTCAAATTGGAAACCTTACCAACCAATTGAGGGATTAAAAAAAATACTATAAAAAGAAAAAAAATAACTAAAAAAAGCTGAAAACAGGAAAACATCAACTCAAGCAGACATGATGGAATAAAAACAGTCCCACTGGACAACTGTCTGGGGAGTCTGGAGCTGATGTAACAGCTTTGGCCTCTCAATTACACAGCTCTGATAGCTGAAACACACACAGGGGACGAAGCACAGCAGATGCACAGCTGATTACCACCAGCCTGATTGCACAAAGATCAAGCACTTTTCCTGTTTCATACTCCGAGTGGTGTGCAGAGATCAGCTGCAGACAGGCATTACTAAACTTAGACGGGCTAGCCAGAGGGAGTGAGGACAACAGGGAGGTGACGTCTGCATTAACTGTATGCAGCAAGAAGCAGGACAGAACACACTCCATTATCCAGGCTGATATGCCAACAAATATGTGTATATATATACCTATCTCCACAACATGTTAACGTAAAAGCAAAGACCCACATAACAAAACGCGGGCGTGCATTGCATCATAGGTAAATTAAAACTCTGCTAAGAATCTAGTCTTCTTTTTTTTCTCACATGAGTTCAGAGGCTTGAGGATGACTGCCTACAGCACAAATCAAATCAATTTTTATTTTTAAAGCACTTTTCATATATTAAAAACATAGCACAAAGTGCTTTACACATTTAAAAAAACACCACACACCCCCACCATATACACTCAAACACACACACACACACAGGTACATGTACACACCCACACACTGTGTACTCAACATATAAAAGCATGTACAGAAAAAAAAGCTAGACTTTATATAAGCCTCATATGGACTGACTTGTGCACTGGAGCAGAACAGACAGAATGACACTAATAATGCTGCAGTTGCTGGCCATTGAGCCTTCAAATAAAAGCAAACCAGTTCAGGGCCCAAGTTCAGCCAGCCAGCCACAGAACAGTGCTCAGGCTTCCAGCTGCATCAAGAACAACAAGCTGTGAAGCCCTGGCTCTCTCTGTGTAAGAGTGTGTGTGTGCATGCGCATAGTAAAGGTCTTATGTGAGAACCATCCTGCCAGAACTAATGCTTGGCCCCTATCAAGGTACAGCTTGCACAACCACATTCAGAAATACATGCCAGTGCAAAACACCAGGGACTTCAAGAGTAAGAAAAGAAAAGACTGTACCACTGAGAGTCAGCTAAACAGACAGAGACAAAAAAGGGGAATGGGCTCGAAGCAAGCAACAGAAAAATGGCCATTTTCCATTCACAATGCAAACATATTTCACACAGTTATGCTTCCCTACACAAACTGATCTAACATGGATTACTTTATCTAAATCAATGTGCATACACATAAATATTAACTTAAGTAAAACGCTAAAAGAAAATATTAAAAAAGATAAAGAGTATAAAAAGAAAAGAGTAAATTTGCAAGCATAACTGTTTTACATGGAGAGACGCAAGTCTGTTTTAGCCCCTCGAGCTTAAACCGTCAAGATACGAGCACCAGTTCCCATGCAAAGAGGACACATCAGGTCCTTGGACATTTTAAACAATAGTGTGCTTCCAGCTTTGTTACAGTCACTGAAGGTAGGTATTTTCTCTCTGTATATAAGTGAGACCATCTTGATGATTCTCCAAATATAGTTTGGAAGAACTTCACTGGTGCAAGCACAGCTCTGACCGCAACGCTAAAGATCATCTTCTGGGTGAACTGGCACACAGAGTACATGTCACAAAGTCTTATATCTGAACATAAGCCATAAATGCCTTCAGATAAGTTCCACATCCTTGTATAAAGTCTTCCATCATAAAAATTTTAGAGAAAAGTGCCAATGTTTCTCTCAAACATTGGCACTGTATGTTTTGTTTTTTGCAATCATACAGAGGTCTAATGAAAGCAGGTCCATTCTAAAACCAGACTTCAAACAAAAAAATATGGCTCATGTTAAAAAGTTAGTCAGATTGTTTTTGTGTGTATCTGTCTTACCTGACTTGTTTGTCAATACTCTCCACACAAATGTGTTGAGCAGGGACTTGCTTCCATCCCTCTGCCTCCTTCACCATCGCCTCAGCATCCATAAGGCCAAAGCCATATAAGTGGCTGACTGCAGAAACAATGAAAAGTAATCAGACCCGTCCTGTACCAACTCTTTTGTTTTACAAACCAGTTATTTGTTTTATTGTTAAAACTCTGGAAAAGAATTGTGCATTTTTGATGACTCCATTTACTTTTATCAGTCGTGCAAGTCAGATTGCAGAAAAATGTTATTCCAGTACTTTCCCAAAAGTGTCTACAAAACGGAAACTTCAGAAAAACTTTTTCTTTTTTTCTTTTTTTTTTTTAAAGTGACAACAATATTCAAAGTTACATAATATGGCAAGTAAGAAAAATATTGTTGGAAAAACACTAAACTTCTGCGCAGCTAATTAAATACAAGTTCCTTTCATACTTCTCCTCCTCCTTTCCCTATTTTGTCACTTGGAAAATCTCCAGGTAAGCGGAGCCCGAAGCCTGGCTGACCCTTAGCTCTCTCTTTCTTGGTTTCTCTCCAGCACACACAACACACACATTCAGGTACACGTTAATCACACACTTTAAGTTACAAAATAACACCCACCACATGCATTCTGACAGATGGCAGCTGGTGTTGCAGTAGTTAGCAAATAAAAACTAAACTTTTTTGGAAACAGCTCATCACCCCTCTTACTAGGAGTGCCACAAAAGAGAATTAATCTAAGAAAAATAATAAATGAGGAAATTTCCACAGAAATAACTTCTTAAATGTGGATTTGTATAGAGAAATAGATCAGAGAATAAATAAACGAGAAATTATATTAATCTTTAAGTTACTTTCACATTCATTTTAATTCATACAAATTTTGCATGCAGGTTATCTGGTTTATATGAATTTATTTAACATTTATTCATAGTTATCCCTTATGTTTTCTTTATTTTATCCCATTTTGCTTGACTCAATTCCTTAATGCAGTGTTGTTTCTAGTCTTTGGTTTTTCATCAAGTTTTGCAGAAGTTCCCACTGAGCGAGTTTGGTTTGAGCCAGTCAGCATCTACCAGCTTTGTCTGAGCCAACAGGCTTTAATCATGACATGCCTGCTTCCCATGTTTATCCTCTGTGTTTGTATGGGAGTATTTAATCTAGCAGTTACTACTATAAAAATTGGGCAATTAAAAAAAGAGTTTAAATGTACAAGTCTTGTAAAAATAAAGTTTATAAACAAAAAGCAGATGCTCAAAACCAACTGCTTGACAGGACTGGGATGTGGATCCTGAAAGTGGCTCAAACCTGACTGGCTCAGAAGAAATACTCAATTAAAAAGGAAAGTCTATCTGAAAACAGCAAAGTAAAGAGTCGATTCTAAATAAAGCAAAATAGAATTTAAAAAATAAAAAAAGGAAAGACATGAATAAATAACTAAATAAATAACTGCACACAAAAAATAATTACAAATAAAAACATATACACACAAACTGAAATAAAATATGTAAAATATTTTATTTTGTCTTTGTATGTCCACGTTTATTTATTCTTTCACACATTTACATAAAATATCCATCTTTATTAACTCATTCCCGTACAAATTTCTTCATCTTTCTTTTTTTTTCTTATGAAGATTTGTTCCTATCTGGCAAAAGTTGTAAAGCATTAACATTTTTTTATACCATTTACCTGCTTAGTCATTACCAGTTAACTAACTTGTATCTACTCTTTGTTATATTAATTTTAATTGCTTAACACCATTATATTTCTACAGAATTATGAAAAAAGGCAACTTAAAATTTTTTAAAGCAGTTAAAGAGAAATCACCATGTGAAATACATCATTGCCATGCTAACTAACGAAACAGCGAGTCCATTACTGTGGAGTAATTTCTAAAAATGATTTAAATCGCCTTTAACTTGTAACTGGTTCGCTGTACAGTGTAGTAGTTATTGAACAACTGCTCTGAACACATCAAGGTTGTGGATTTCCCATCAACATAATTTCTGCTTTAGTTTTAAGGTTAATGTATCCTTCAGCGTGTGTAGAAAACATTTATATGCATAGTTACAGAACTACATTTGTATGAGTGTGTGCGCACATGTGCTCATGTGTGTGCATACCATTGTAACCAGCAGCATTGGTCTTCCAGTCAGGAGCACTTAGATGTCCAGCTCTAGAAGTCTTTACAATGATGTGTTGAACATCCCTCCACGTTAACAGAGGACTAGAAAAGAAACACATCAATCTTATTTCAGAGTGCTTAACTTCGAACACCTGAAGGAACAAATCATGTTTTATGAATGAGGTGCAAGAAAAAAGTTTACATCTGAACAATGAACAGTTGTAGACTTAATATCCTACAGGGACTGCATGCCAACTAATACTTGCAGACATATGCCTGTAAAGGTGACAACATTTAGACAAGTTGATAAAAATAAACAAAGAAAAGTTCAAGTTAAAAAAGGGGAGCAACTTGAAAAATAAAGCACAAGGATGAACAAATGATTCAATGTAAAATGAGGAGGGAAAAAAGAGCTATATGCTTTATATGGAAGATTTCTGAGAGAGTAAATTACAGAGGACATAGATGGGGAGTAATGATGCTTGTTCATCTAACATTAGTTTTTCAGATCTCACATGAGATCTATTACTAGATGGGAGCCATGTGTCTCAAGTCCTTTGAAGTCCAAACACTACATTAAAAGAAAAACCAGGAAGAAGTGGGTCACCAAGTTCCTTGGGATTCCCTTCCATGGCATATGTTGGCCAGATGCTCTGATCCCTCCCCTTCTGACATCCCCTTAACATCTGCGACTTACAGAATTTGCCTGATTTCTCCAAAGCTTTTGAATGCAAGTAATATTTAAGGTTTGTAACCTACAAACTGATAGTTAGTACCAAGGATAATACTTCAGTGTGAGAGGGAGGCAGCAGGCATCAGGCCACTGCATGCTGAGTTAGTTGCAGAAAACCAGGTATGTTTAAAATCTTGAACATCTGGGGGAAACCTGTCTATCACACATTTAGATACAGACCTTCACAGATTATAGTCAAAAAACATTTTATGCACATGTTCTTTAACATTCAGAAAGTTTTAAGTGTGGCTGCAAATAAATACTTGTATGCTGGCGAGAAAATAAAATGTAATATCAATCATCTAGGGTTTGCTCCATATGGGGAGAGATCGAAGTGTGTATGTTCATAATAACTGGATCACTTGGATATTTGACGTTAACGATCTTTACAGCACTGTGTTTTATTCATAACCCATCTGAAAAATCCCATTCTGATTGATTCATTGGTGCATTTTTTTTTTTTTTACAAGACTCTGGGAACTTGACTACAAAACTTAACCTACAAGTTGTGTGAGCATTGTCATCCCTTATCAACCTTTCCCCCTATTAGACAGAGGAGCTTTATAAAGTAGGAAGAGATGCAACGATCCTGCAGGTTTTTGATGTTTCCCTGCTTTAACACAATAGACTCAAATTACTGCATAATGGTGGAGAACTTCATAGGCTGTTCGTTCTATTTAATTTGAGTCAGGTTTGTTGCAAACCTGCAGGAATACAGTCCATTAAGGGCAGACTTTGGATGCCCCTGGCCTAAATACACCAATAGATACAGCACTGACAACATGTTCTTGGTGCAAAATTCTTAAGCTCTCGATGAGCCCAAATTTATTTATATCCAGCCTTTAAAAAAAATAAATGACAGCATTTTAAAACATAAAAGGCTGAAAACAAAAAATCAAGTAAAGCAAATAAAGGGTTGTAGCGCAGATAAGTCCTATGAGAAGTGAGAATAAAAATAATTAATGTTCATTTCAATATTAATAGGCTTATCTTCCACTGTGTAATTATGGCTCCATTAATGTTTTATAGTCATTAATTAAAAGTGACTTTGGCATCGTTAACTAGGCCATGACCGTCTTCCCATAAACAAGCCAATACTAATTAATGGAGAAGCTTGCAGAATGAGAAAAACCAACGGCAAATAAGAAGCCTTACAACATTTTTTTTTGTGCTTCTCTGAAATGTAATTATGGATGAAAACACACAGGGGTAATCTGAAGGGAGAAGGCAAAGAGCAGAGAGGAGGAGATAAAAAGATTGTCTACACTTCACATTACTGTTGTTCAGTCCAGTTATAGAAGATTCTGAGCTAAATCTCAGTTTGTGAATATGCACTTAGTCAATTCATTAGGTACACTTTTACAACTGCTTGTTTCCCAAATAGCAAATCAGATCCTATGGCAGTAATTTGATGCTTTTAGGCATGCAGACATGGTCAAGATGACTTACTAAAGTTCAAACTGAACATCACAATGTGGGGGTGGGTTAAGTTATTTTGAACATAGACATCAGCCTTAATGAGCAGATTTGTGCAGATCTTGACAAACTCTGCACAGGTCTGCTAATTACCCAGTGATTTGATTCAGGTGTGTTGCACTAGGGACACTCTTAACACTTGGAGCATTGTGGTTCACAAGGACTGGAGTTGCCCACTCCTGGTTTAAATGCAACAGCTTACCTGAGTATAGTTTCTGGCCATATGCCTCCCTTTATGACCATCTGACAGTTAAACCCAGTTGGATAGTGAACTATGTCACAAAGCTTGAATCAACTCAGGCTCCAACAGAACATCTTTAGCATTTTATTGAACAGGGAAATTTATGTCCATAGTCCACTAGCATCTTCCTACGATGTCCTCTACTGTTTAATTTTGTGCTTGTGTTGTTCTCACTCATATGTAAGTCGCTTTGGATAAAAGCATCTGCTAAATGACTGTAGAATAGAATAGAATAGAATAGAATAGAATAGAATGTCATGGATATGCAGACGACAAATCTGTAGCAACTGTGTGATGCTATCATGTCATAATAGACCAATATTTCCCAGGAATCTTTCCAACACCCTGTTGCATCAATGCCACAAAGAACCAAGGCAGTTCTGAGGCAAAAGGGGTCCAATAAACTCCAAGCAAGGTGCACTTTATAAAGTTTCTGGTGAGTGTAAGTGTTGACAACGATATCAGCCTTTTTAGCTTGAATTGTAAAACAAATGGGGAATTTTCACCCAGCTTTGCCTGTTTTGTAGCCTGAAAATCCTCTGAGTAGAAGTTTGTATGGAAAGCTGTTCTTCGAAATTGTTTAGTTTTCAGTCTCTTTGTTAATTCAATTTTCCATCCATTCATTTAAACAGACTTAAATAAAGCTTAAAGAAAATAAGTCTGCAAAGCTCTAAAAGCGAGTTATGTTTAACAAATGTCCAAGTTTTAAAGTCTAACATAATCCAATCACAGTCTTTTCTATGGTTGAAAAGTTTGAGTGCCCATAAAGGGTTAATCATACACTCAGTTAAACAATATATTAACCTTTAAAGGGGGGGACAAACAAAGTATTTCAGAGTATTCCAGTACTTCAATAACAAATTCTAAGAGACAAAGACTCAGTAACAGATTTAGTGAAGTCCAAGGTAAAAGCACTGTGCCATGTTTATCACAGAAAGTTTGCTCACCCTCATTTACCAGATAACAGATGTTATCAGTACTGTACAAAGCTTATCTAGACCGTTTTCCTGGTCCCCTTTCATCCTGTCCTCTATGACTGTGTGTCTGCACTTGCAAAAACTGACAAACTGAGTGAACTGACAAAGAACAAAAGCAAAAGAAGACTGCCTTGGAGGAATAATAAAAAGAGCATTGTGACAGTGCTGGAGGCACAGCAGAAATGACAGTGCAAAAGTGAGAGTCAGCAGAAGACTAGAAAGCAAGCAGGCAAGAAACTGTGTGTGATAATCTTGTTGAGGAAACAGGCTTACGTACCCAGCACTGCCTGGAAACCGAGAATATTTTCTATAGGGAGGATTTGGATTGGATTATCCAGGTTAATCGATGTGACCTCTGCTATCTGAGCTGCTCAACATGTGATGACGGGCCTAATTCAAAGTCTCTGCACCTGCACTGTTTCCAATTCATGAATTTTATTACAAATTAAGCCCCTAAAATTGATTTCACGGAATTGCTGGCCAGCATCTGCTATGCCACAAACAACAAACACAAAGCAAGGGCATCTCGAGGGCATAAGGACAAAACATGAAAACCCAAGTGGAAAAAGAGCTTCCTTTTTGCAAATAAATCCTTTACATTTTTTATTTTACTCCCACAGTGGAACATCTTCACCTTCTGAGGGGATGTTTGGTATAAAAATCTGGCTTCAGTTGTCCTGTTCTTCATAAGTGGAGGTCTAAACTTTTTAAATGTTTAAAGTTTGTAAATGCAAAAATCGTAATTATGATGAAAACAGTCATCTGCTAATTTACAAAGACATTCCTGAATAAGGAACAATATATACAAGCATTGTGTAAGTTTATTCATATTATACATTGATTATCTGCTTACAGTTGAAGCTAATTTGACCAATTGAGCCAAAACACCCACATAAAAGCCAAGAAGCAGATAACCACATGAATCAAGTCTTTGCAATTTAAAAAAAAGACAAAAAAAAAAACAACAACTTTGTTTACACTTGCTACAGTATATACCACAAGGGAGTCTGTCACGGTCCCAGTTAAATCTGGCTACACTGTGCACGCTACAGTTAAACACATTTATCACTTGACTATCGGGAGCTTATTCTTCCAAAGTTCAAAGTGGTAGTTCGCCATATACATAACACTCTCCATCAGTCTGGGTGATAATAACCAGTAAATATTAACAGCTCTTTGGCTTTCTTCTCTGAAAGCTTTCCATCACCACATGCACCCATTTAATAGTTATTTAAACAGTATTTGTACAACTCAAACTTTGTGTTAATGCAAAGACAACACAAAGCAAACTTGTCAAATGTGTTGAAGTCTAAACAGAAAATCACTGAATATAAGAATGTTACTGTGTACATGTCCAAGTGCAAGTTACTTGGATTATGTACTTTAATTATATCATGTAAACGTGATATAATCAAGCACAGCATCCAGGAATGACGTTACGGCATCTGTAATGCAGTAAATCAAATCAGTTCAATTATAAAGCCCTTTACACACCAGCTATGGCCACACATACTGTATAATATATCACATAACAGCAAAGAAAAAAAAACCTGCGCACACACACGTAAAAACACATAAAATATATGTAAGCACCTGATATGTGAGCATGTATTCCAGTTCTCATCTATGACCACTACATCTTTCCAAACCATCTATATTCTCCTCTGTGCATCTCTGAAGAAACTACAGTTTTTTTTTAAAGAGGTCTAATTTATTCCTACTGCTCCTTTAACAGTGATGAATAGGTGAAAAGAAATGGCCTCACGTGTTTGCTTTTACAAGAGAGCATTAGAGTTTAAGCACCGGGCAAAGGGATGAAGTGATGGGATGAGGTTAAGTGGATCTTACTTTGCCTCCAGGGCCAGCGCAATGATGGCAGCTGCCATGGGAGCCGAGGCCGATGTCCCTGTGTGACTGTCTGTACACCGGTGTCTCAGGTCTGTTGTGATCTGTAGAGGGTAGAAGAAGACGGTCAGGGAGAGATAAAGAGAAACTATGGGAATAACATGATGGGGAGTGAGGCCCAGACATTAGAAAAAGAGTAAATGAATGGCAGAGGTGAAGAGGGCTTGGTAATGAAAATCACAGCAGGACAAGAAGAAAGTGGCAGGCTGACTAAAGTCATGAGGATCAGGTGGATTGAAAAACTCCTGATCCTAAAAACACACATTCCAGCTTTGATATGCTGCAGTGCCTGAGATGATACAGCGTTGTGTAACAACACATATAAACACTACTTTCCTCAGAGGTCAGTTCATGCCAAAAAAGAAACAATGAATGCAGTGTATTAAGCAATAAGAGGTTATGAAGTAAGTTATTAAAGAACTGCATGTTGGCTTTGATTGTATGGACTTTATTCACACAACTAGTCAGACAGCTTGACAGTTGGTCAGCCAAGAACTTGCAGTTCTGGCTAACTTCCAGTCTGAGCCCTCATCAAAGGGCCTTTTTCTGGACTGAAAAGTTAGAGGGATTATCTTCCAACACACACACACACACACACACACACCTACATAACCTGTGATGATTTTGTAAGAAGTGAAATGGGTCTAGTCTTGTCAAAGTATAGAGGACGGTATGTCTTGAGGTAGATACTCTGATATATGATGTTCTACTGTAAAGTAGTTGAAGTTATGACTCAACTGCAAGTAGTGTGTGTGGATGTGTGTGACTGTCTGTAGCATCAATATGAGGAATTTAGCAAGACGCTGGCAGACAAGCCAGCTCAAAGTGACCGAACATCTTTGTTCATCCCACAGGTTGTAGCGAGGTGGTCAGTCTCAGTCAAACAAGGTCAAACTGCTGGACCCACAAAAAAGGATGAACACACTCAAAGATTAATGCTACACTGTACAATATTGCACTTACAAGGGTACATATCTGTGGCTGGAAAATAAAAACTTAAAGTTGTGTGTGTATGTGTGTTGTGTTTTGCGCTGAAATTTGGTTAAAAAGAATTCTTGGACATTTTTACCTGTAATTAATTAACTTGAATTAACTTCAGGAGAGAACAACAGAACAGGGAGAGGATATCTTCACAGATAATGTTCTTTGTCTTGTTTTTCTTTTAAACTAAAGTCTTAATGTTATTAACTTTATTAAAGTTCTGTGAAATCAGCATTTAATAATACTAAAATACTTTTTAATATATGATCTGTGACACACATTTGGCAGCATTTATAAATGCAACTTGTAAATCATTTGTTACATTGTTTTTTTTGCATTTTTAAAATGATGCTCTTAGTCATGTTGGTCTATCACTCTCTCCTTCAATGAGAGTCATTTCTTTCCCAGGACAAATTACAAGTCGGTGGTGCCACTGCACCAGTTTTTTAATGCTTCTTTGCTGAGTAAAAATAAGAAAACGGTTCTGAACATGTCTCTAAAAAGAAAAAGCCAATTCTAAAGAATCTACCACACACATACACACAAACCATATTGATCTTACAATCTTTCGGTCGTAGTTCTCCCCGCTGCTGTACGTGGTGGTCAGCGTGGACGAGCATTCCTCCAGGTACCAAGGCTTGCGGCCACTCTCAGCTGTGCTAGAGATTGAGATGGTGTAGATGGAGTTGGTGTAGCCGTCACAGGAGCAGTGGTCTCTGCTGCGCCCGCCGTTACCTGAAGCCCACACAAAGATGGAACCGAGGCCTTTCCTCCCCTGACAAGTATGGAGGTGAAAAGCACATGAAGCCATAGTGAGTACGATCAGGAGCTAATGAGAGATGAAGAGCACTTTTATAGGTTGTTAACAAGTTGGGGATTCAAGCAACAGAATGAAGTCAAACTAGCTGAATAATCATTTATTAAATTATCAAGAGTTTTAAACAAAATAAATAAATACTGAACCAGAGTTTAAAGCCAAGGAATTGTATACTTTGTTGTATGGCCTCCTATTAATCATCAGTACATAAAATAGGGTTGTCTGATATATAAAAACCTTGACAAAAACAAAAACAAATATATAAACACACATGGCAAGAAGACGTGTAAAGCCTTGCACATGCAAAGACAGGCCTGTTTACATCCAAAATCCAGAGTGTAACTCTCCCCGCCTGCCAGCCTCATCTCTAACACTTCAGGTCTTTGTACACCATCTCTCCATTCACCTCTTGTCACTCAGGTCGATGTTTCACTAACAGGTACTACATCTCAACTCAACTTCACAAACACACTCACAAAAGCATGGGGGCCTGAAAGTCCATGCTGATACTAACCCAGAGCGCCTGGACAGATGTGTCCCTCACTTCTGTCTGGAAAACCCAGTCTGTCAGCAACAACAAGGATTCTCCTCTCCTCCCACTCACACCGTGTTTCTTATATTCTCTATTTTCTCCATTTCATATCATTCTTCTTCTTCTCACACTTCCAGATTTTAATCAGAAAATTAGAAAGTAGCTGATATTAACGACCATGACTTCCTTGTGTCACTGCTTCAGCGATCTGCCAGTGAGCTGCCTGTAGCAAACACTCTCAGTTCACAGATGTATGTTTATGAGATGCAACCAGTAAATTAATTCAACCCTTCTTGCCCTAGTTTACGAATACTACTTCTTTCAGCAAAAAGCATAGAACCAGCTTGTCGTTATGCAAAAAAAAAAGCCAACATAAATGTAAATTAATGTATGCTAATGTCTGTTCTGCACTTTCATATCAGGATGAGTTTCACACGTAGAAATTGAAAAAGAAGAATCTGCCATGCCAGAGTACTGGTATTCCTTCAATATGAATGCAAATATCAGTGTCTTGGTGTCCATTTGTTTCTACACATTTCCGAAATGTGAATTTGAACATGTGCCTACCGTGCGAATGCCATTCTCAAAGGCCTGCCTGGCCAAAATTGCAGGTCCATCCACAGTCTTCCCATCATCATCAGGTCCCCAACTGGCGCTGTAGATGTCAATGTGCTGCGGGTGGAAGTTCAGAGACTTGGCCTCTACCATGTCTGTTACATCTCCATCTAGCATTCGCACACCTGAACACAGAAACAAGGCACTCACAAACTTAGGTAGGTTTAATATAGTTTCTTGGCATGTCTACTAAGCCCACCTATAATATTTAACAGGCAGCAGCTGAAAAATCAGCTGGTTATTAAAACATGCTAATCTTTTTTATGTCAATACTCTTGCCCCAAAACACAAAACAAAATTTGCAAATATGCATTCAAACAAATCTTTCATTGTTCTTTGAATATCCATATATGTGAAAAAAAGTACTTCAATAATTGAAGTCAATATGAGGTCAATAATTTGAGTATAACCATCTAGTGGAGTTTAGAAACACTCTGAACTTGTTGATTCAGTTTAAAGATACAATAAAACTGGTCTACCGGTCTATTTAAGCAAATGTTAAGTCAGTGTAGGTATCAGCCTACAGTGACTAAAGGCCTAATTAGTATCCAATTAGACTGTATCAAACAAATTAGACGCTATTAAGGTTTAACTACTTATACGAGTCTAAACTGGATTATCATAGTTTTTTTATTGAAAAAATATAACCAATCACTCACCTCCTATTCTGGCATTGTAGGCAATTCCCACAATGCATTGGCTGTTGTTTGCAGATGCAGCAACTTCACCCGCACATCGTGTACCATGTCTGAGGAAAGAGCAGGGATGAAGAGTTTATTGCCCAAATGTAAACACACTCACAATGGATCTGTAACATAACACATGCAACTCTTGAAACAGATTTAATGGATAAAAACACAAATGCCTAAATTACTGACAAACGTGGCATACATATTTTCTAAGGGTAAGCAATGTGACGCCCCCATTCCCACACATTAACACCCATACATGATTGCTTAAACAAGGCATAAGATGACGAAAGTCTGATTACGCAGATTTCCTGAACATTTAAAAATACACACACACACACACACACACACACACACACACACACACACACACGCGCAACAGGGTAACATTCCACTAGTAACTGCAGTGGTGACAATTGACCCGGGTCAGCGACCAGCGTAAACAAACATGGCATGTTTGTGTCCACCGCCTGCTCCAAAACATAAATTTGTGGATCTGCACAAACACACTCACACACATGTTCCTCCTGCAGAGAACATCTGCATCACAAATCCCCCACCCCCAGCAAAATATCTATGATCACTACAATGGAAACCAAGCATCCAGCCAAAGACATCCCTATGACAGAGAGGGTAGTTCAGAGTCTAGGGTAGACTAGGGACTTGGACTCAATAGAATCTGTCACACTAACCTGATTATCTTGAGTTAAAACTATTTAAACTACTTAATCAACAGTTAGAAAAAAAAGACAAATTTCATTACACAAAAAGGTAAATACAACATGCTTTCCTTTTACTGTTATTATGGGAAACTCAAAAGAACTTGCCAGAAGAAGTAACATTTTCCTTCATTATTTACTCATGATATTCACAAACTACACATCAGACATGGTCAGATGGCTAAAAAGCACTTAGTCACAAAACAGTGAAGGTACATCCTGGACTTGGAACCAAGAAGAAGTGGAGAAATTGGTAAATGATTGTAAAGAAGATTTTACAACAATTGGACCTGGATGTCAGTTAAGGGCACCTGTAATTGTGCCCGATTTTGTTTTGTTTGTTTTTTTTCTTTATTTTTTGTATAATTTTACCATTATGCAGATTTTGTGGTTATGAAAAATAATGGTTGATTTACATTTATTTTTGAAAGTTTCTCATATTTTTTTTAGTACTTTAATTCTGCTCAGAAAGACTGCACAACGTTTGTACTTTTACTTTAAAATGAAAAGAGGAAAAAAATCTTTCTTTCCTGGAACAGTTAACACATCTCCAGCTTTAAGGGTCAAAGCACAAAATACTGAAATGCAGAAAATTAGTGATAGAAAGCCATTTTATCTATGGTAATGAGCCAAACTACTGGCTCCCTCTTTGAAATTGCTTCAGCAGTCTCCACTCTGTTTACTTCACTTCAGTAATCCATAACATCGCCTGTCTAGTTATCTTTCCAGTCTTTTGTGTTCGCCTCTATTTTCCACATTCTACACTTCTGTGTCACAGAAACTCATGAGTTTCTCCTTTGTGACATTTGTGCCATGGATAATACCGGGAACAGTTAGCTTTTTACCAATTTCAAAAGATACAAAAACTAAAAATCCCACTTAATCTGATTGTGTTTTATATTTGTTAAACTTTTTTTTTCTTGGGAAAATGTCTGTTTTGTAGCGACTTCCACAGTTGCTACTGAGGTGACGACTGGGTCCGGTCTATTTGTTTGATGCACTGTTGGTGGTTTCCAAATGACGCACATAGGTCGCAGACATCGAAGACTTGTTTATTGTAAACTTTTACGTAAACTGCCTGATGATCGGATATGATTTATTTTCAGCAGTATAATATCACAGTGTGCAACGTCAAATGTGTATCTACTAGAGCGGTCAACAAAAATTACAGCTTCCCAGCCCTCCTTTCCAGCAAAACCCTGAGTGACTGACTGGCTGACAGTGCTCTTTTAACTCCTCAGCCCTATACCGATCCACATCCACGTGACCCCAATTCATATCACCATGACAACAATATAACATCAACCATCCACCCAGTGATAATTCCCAACAAAAACTACATTTATGGCTCCGACATGTTTGTTTAGATTTCATTTGTTGGTTGTAGAAATTATATTCCAAACCTTACACATTTCTACCTAACCTGTGACTAATTTTTTTTTTTAAACCTTTGAAACTTCTTTTCATTGGGGAAAAAAGTGTCCATTAAAATTTCTCCAAAAAGTATGTGTCCTTTGTTTTCCAATTGTCCTATTCATATGCAGAATGCATTTCCAAAAAGAGTTTTGTCAGCAGGCAAGCCAATAACTCACACACTCGAGGTTTACAAAGCCACACTGTTGCAGAGACAGAGACAGAGAGAGAGACAAAGACGGGCTTGTATACACGACAACTGTAACTGTTCAAAACATCAGACAAGTTGCGGGTTCAGTCTGGTGGAAAAATCTTCTCTTGCCACAGAAAAGGCATGTAGTGTGAGCACACCATGATTTCAAAAGTGCTTAGCATAACAGCAATTTACCATGTAGTGTGAACAACGTAAGAATATGATGCCACTGAAAAGGTTTGAGTCTGTCACTGTCATGCTGAAATAACCCTGGACTCAGGAAAAGATGTCTCCCTCATGGCACCACAGGAGTCTTTAAAATGACAACATACACTTTTACATCTGTTGAACTGATTAAAAACTTCTTTTTAAAAATGAAAATTGTTTTATTACATATAGCCAATTTTATTTGATTGAAATAACAGAATCATTTGAGATCTGTGAAGAGTCAATTTTGTGAGTTTACTTGTCATAATTTTGGCCTCAGAAATCATATTCATAATAACATTCTCACAACAGATTTTGACTATGCCTTATTATATTAAGCATTATTGGCAATAATTTATCTTGCATTAAAAAATAAATATCTTTATAACACCATACTTGTGCGTATGGAGTAACAATTAAACACAAAGCTCCAATGCAAGGTGGTAAAGAAAACTGTGCACATCACAACGCATACAACTATTAAGCTAATATTTAGTCTGCAGGTTGCTTTCATCTTGTCTGTTGTCCTACCAGCTGGAATCCAACATTTTCCCACAACAGTTAAAGCATCCTGCAGCATCCAATACACAGCAGCAGCCCAGTGACAAATGTTCCCATTGCTCAATTAGCAATACCCTAATATAAAAATAACATACAGCAGGTGGAAGAATCTAAGTACAAAACAACTAACAGACAGATGATGTGTACATGTGTCTAACAGAAACCATATGAAAAAATATGAGGCCAAACTTGGTGTGAAAGCATGACAGTGAATTAAAACATACTTGGTTCAATTTTGAGGAACATTTAAAACTTAGAGAGAGTTCCCTATTAAAGGCAGATGGTGTAACAAAATATGTTCCTTCAGAGAGTTGAATGGTTGATTGAGCCCATGAAAATATCTTCTTGTTGTCTTCAAATCACAGCTCTTTCATGCAAAGAAACATATTTATTTCTACAAGCATCAAATTATACCTATCTCACCACACAACACAAAGCCTTCATTTGACAAAAGGCAGTTTGCCAAACTTAGTCAGTTTATTCCACAACATAAAACAGTCTATGTGCTTCTCGCCTTTTACGCCAGATTACCAGTTTTAACTGGCCATCTACCTCACATTAACTTTTCACATTCATTTAGCTACCACTAAACTAAAATAACCTTTTTGTTTTGTTTTTTTTTAGCAATATGAGAAGTCAAAAAGTACACCAGATGTCTGTCAACACACATAACATCATCAAAAACTATTAATTCAGCCTTTAGAAGTCAACTTGCTCATTAAGCTGCATCTGTGGGCCTCATGTCTCTTTAAGACAATGCATTACCAGCAGGGACTGAGCCGCTGCCACGACACACGGTCGCTGCAGCCAAACACACATGCACGCACTCAAAAATCACTCACTGAACCAAAGCCAAGCTGGCACAAGACAAGTGCATGGACAAGCGAGTTTCTTTTTTTCCCTCCCTCTTCCAAACACACACACAATCTTCAAAAGAGAAAACCACAACTTACCCACAAATGTCACAATCAAATACACTAATGTAACTCATCGCACCCACAACAAAGTCAAGATTCAGCTGATATAAACGCACTAAAGAACAGAGTTTCAATCTAAAAAAAAAATTGATGCAGCACTTGCAAATGTAACAAACTAAAAAATTTGCTATACGCTTAGTTTTTCTCAAATCCATTTCAACAGATACAATTAGGCAAACTTTCAAAGATTTTCGTACTTGTTCTCATTGGTTGCATCATATCGAGGCAGGGGATCTGGATCGTTGCTGTTGACATCATAGCTTGCTTGAGGATCCTGCAAGAGATATGGAGGTGAGGTCAGTTTTTTTTTTTAAAATATCAAGAAATAACTAAAAAAAATTGCTTTTATTAAGCTTTGAGAGAAAATGTAAGGTATACAGGTAAATCTATTTTTTTTAAAAATGTGTCTGCCATTATCTGTGTGTGTTTTTGTATAGTACCAGTCAGCAACATAATAAAAAAAAATACTGACAGGTGACGCCCTCAGAGGTCACTTATACATGTTATTCTGATTCAAAACATCTGACTAGAAATTAGTGAACATTCTGGGGTAGCATAGACAAAGTGAACTACTCCATTTCTTCTCTCCAGTGTCAGTGGCCTCTTTCAGAAAAAAGCAAGGTGAGGCTAAGGCAGTGATCCTGCCTCCATATTCCCTACATCCCATCCCAATCAAAGATGCATCAGCGTGAGCCCAATCTACGGAGGCCCCATCAAGCAATCTGGAAAGGCCTGTGTTTTTAATGTTGTGGATGACTGGTTAACATTTAAGTCATTCAATCAAACTGTTCACATTAGCATCACTCAAAAAGGTTTTGTAAATTGAATGGTCAGACTTAATCCAATCTGCCACTCTTTTCAACCTTTAGAATTAAAAAATTGTAGCACCAAGAGCTGCTAATAACCGTAGCACAAATTACGTCAAACGATGTGAATCTTCACGGATATGTGATGTGTAGAGCACGATTATTAGATCTAAACTATAAACCACTCGTCCATTACTTGATTTCTGAATCAAACATTACTTTATCCACCTTAGTTATGCATTAAACAAAAACAAAACAACACACAACACAAACTAAAAACCAGAGATAATAGAGCATTCTTCATGACAGCACCCAGTCTGTGAAACAGCCTCACTATCCATAAATAACTTGGTTTGGTTTTTCATTTTACTTATGCTTATATGTATTTGTCTTTATCTGTGATTAAAGCTGTTATTGTGAAGCACTTTGGTAAAATAAAATTTGTTTTTAAATGTGCTATATGATTCAATTTGAAGTGTTTAATGAAATTAATTATTCCCATTGACCGAGAATCTATATTACTCATTATTGTAAACATACACACAGAGACATTTATATCTGTTTTCACATACCTTTCCCTGAACCCCATACAGATAATGATACTTACAAAGATTCACGTTTCCTTTCACTGACAACAACCAACATGCACACACACTCCTGCCCATAGCCGTACTACACACGCATACATACACACTCACGTAGTTCTGAAGGAGGTCTTGGTGGGTCCTTTCAATGCCATCATCTAGTATGGTCACCACCACATTTTTACCCGTGTAACCCCTCTTCCATGCTCCCATTATGTTCATGTCCGATTGACAGTTATGGACATCATCGTTGCAGTGCTGCAGAGGGCAAAGCAGATGGTGAGGTGAAGGCAGATGGAGAGGAGGTGAAACATATGAAGTGTGGCTTTGTGAGCATATCCATATAAAAATTTCTTAACTCACAGATACGAGTACTATTATCAAAAATAAATATTAATAATAATAATAATAATAATAATAATAAAATAACAATTTTTTCTAAGATCTATTGCTGTTATGTTTCGAAAAAAGATACAGTACGAAATAAACTGTAGTGTCCCTGAATCACACAAAAATAACAATATGGGCTGCCAGCTCAATATCTCTATCACTTCCTGAATCCTCTTAGTGGCATGTTACCATTACAAATAAAATATTTAAGGGGAACGTGTTGATTTTAGGTCTCCCGTCATACCACTTTCCTGCAAACACTGTGAAATCTGACTCATCATTTCAATGCTCAGATAAACAGTCAATTAAAGACAATGATGCTAAATACGTCAAATTATGCAGTAGTGGTAAAACAAATTAAATAAAAAATTTAAAAAGGCAAGTGGTAAAGGTTTGACATACTTTCCATTTTTTACCTTTTGGCCTTTTTAATTCCATCAACACTTAATTATAAACTTTGACTTAACTGGCTTTTAACCAATTAGAGCAGGTTAACTTCTGTTGTCCCACAGTTCATCTGGTTGGGTTATCATGTTAAAACTGTAAGATTTTTGACTGAAAAACAGAAGTTGAACATTTGCAGCTATAGCAAACAATTCTAGCAAAACTCTGAGTCTGTCAGAAATTTAGGATGACATGCTGACAGTTGCCATAACCAACATAATGGAAAATGATAGGAGAAAAACTTAAAATATATCAGAACGCCCTGGCCATGTTGCAAACATAATCCCAAACAGTGGAGGTTAAAAAAAATGCTTAAAAAAAAAAAGAAAAGGAAAAAAAACCTGAAAAGGTTAAAAGCTGTCTAAATCATACAAGACAAAAAAGAAGAACTTGTGTTCACTGTTTTAACTTTAAGTTTTACACAAAGCAACTTTCTAAATAAACCTAAAAAAAAAAAAACCACGGTCAAAGAATTCCATCTTTACAGTGGGGAAAAAAGAAGAAAAAAGCCTTCTGGTCAAAGTTTCAAGAGTTATCTGTATTGAGTTAACAATTGACAGGGCTGAGGACACACGGAAATGTAAACAGGAGCGCAGTGATCTGATGCTGTGCCCAAACAGTTGCAAGAGGCTCCCAAATGCCAGCAATGTAAATCAGAGCGCCCTAGTTGTGCATTTGACTGCATGTCTGGTCTCTGAACACAGTAACAGAAATGTTTGCGTTCCTTTGGCACTTGCATCCAAATAAACAGCAACTCAAACACTGGCCTATAGTGGTCACTTTTCAAACAATGGGAAGCCCAAAATTTCATCACTATGGCAACTTTATTCTTTTATTCAGAGAAAACACAAACGATCCCTTCGCTCCACTGACGCAGCAGTAATCAGGACCATGCCATGACCTAGGCAGACCTTTGACCGGCACAATGGTTAAAGAGGAGAAGCACCACACAATTCTCCTAGAGGAACAGCAAGAGTATGCAGTGTACTTACAATGTACCACATACTGCTCCACTTGGCATCATTATAGAATATGTAGTTTTGATTGTAGGCAGGGCTTGTTTGGGAAAGGAGTGGGGCTTGTTTAAAATCCCTCTTGATTCTCCTCTTTACCACCTGCTGCTGTATCCACTCCACCTGAAATGAGCACACAGACGGGAGATGTCAGAAACTAAAATGACTGAGAATAATGACACACACAAGTATATTTACTCATCAGAGACACAAATGGGTCAAATTCAATTAGACTTCCTTTGAAGTTGATGGTGTAAAGTGTTGCATCTTTAAATTAAAAAAGAACAAGAGCAAACATAATGGATGTGAAGTAAAATGTACACAAAGAGACAAGGCATCAAAAAAGAATCATGTAGCTTGACTACCATGTAATTCCTTTAAACAAAACAGCAAAAGGCGAAACAGAACTGCATTCTTATGTGCAAGCTACGAAAAGTATTTTTCACTGCCGAACGATCAGAAGCCATGCACACACATGGTTTTTAATTTAGGGAAAAGCTGAAACTGCCCGGCCTCATCTTCATGAATTAATGACATGCACATGTTATAATGTTATATATGCAGTCTCACATAAATGCAACAAAGGGTTAATCAATTGGAATTCCCAAAAATGACAAAAAAGAAACTAAAGGACAAAGATTTTTTTCTGGAGCTCTTAAAATCAGCTTAAAAATATTTTTGGAAGGTATGATTTTGCCATTAAAAAATACTTCTCTATATTTTCAACCAACTAAAATTTTGCTCAGAACTCAATACATTCTTCGACATCTTCAGGCTGGATGGACTAACACACACACAGACACACATGCACCAGAGATCTAAATGTCTCCCAGGTAACATCAATCTCTCAAATGTTATGGGCTTGCTTCAAGGCGCGAGGCATTCCTTGGCAGGAGTCTCACTCCAGTTTTAGGTGGAATTTTCCGATTTCAAAATCAGCAAAGTTGGATCTGAACAAGACGGCTGGATCCATTTGCTTGGCCCCGTTCAACTTTTTTAAAACTCTCTTTCTTTGTGTTTAGTCTAGCAGACTTCATCTGTATTAGAACGATTCCATCATAAGTTTGCATGTACAAAGGATGACAACACAGCAGCTGAAATATTACCAGAGACGAGACAGGGAGAGCAGGAAAGCAGCAAGACATGTAAACATTACTGTAACAAATTATTTAAGTGGGCATCTATACACGATTGTGCTATAGCTTATGTAAACTATGCAAGTGTTTTATGTGTTTATATTATATATTTTATGTTTTTTGTGTATAATAGGCACAGTGCATGCTCAGACATACTGTCTTGGGGGTACTGCTTATGTATGCAATGTCCTAAAAAGAATTTAAACCCTACAAGATGCTCTTTTGTGAAGTCTCTTGCTATAAACATGATGTACTGACAAAGAAACTACACTCGTGAAGCAAAATCAATAAAACAATTCTTTATACCACAAAAGTGTTTTTGTGTTGCTGCTCAGTTTGCCAGCTCCAGGAAAGTGAGACATATTGAACGCTGCCCCTCTGTAAAGACAATGCATTTTTTCCACATCAATACAGCATTAGCAGCAAGCAGAGAACAGGGGAAAGAGAGGAGAATAGCTGACATGATGACTGCAGAGTGATTATCTGGTCTCATACACTGAAGCAATCTGCTAGGATCTCAGGAGAGTTGGAGCACAAGGCAACAAGACGAGATAAGACGAGAGGAGGAGAGGCGATAAAGAGCTGAAGAGAACGAGTCTCTGGAGAGCCAATGAAAGAAGATGGAGCTGGAAAGGTAGAGAAGTGAAAACAAATACCAACAGAGACCAAAAGCCAGTGAGAGAAAGGAGGATAATTGATTTTATAAATAAAACCTATTCCTACACTTAAGCATGTGGTCCTTTTGTGATTGTGAAGGAGCCAAAAAAAAAAAACAACAACAACATTTGAGTAAGTGATGTAATTTAATAATTCTTTGGCTCATCCATACAAGACTGTGATGTAGGGGGGGGGGGGGGAAGCAGGGCAGAGAGAAATCTGATGAGTGGAAACCCAGTAAAACTCTGATGCTGTTCTCATCTGCCAAGGTCTCAGCTCATTTCACTTCAACTTCAATCAGTACCATCGGCTACAAAAAAAAACATTTACACGCATCGTTAGCTTAAAAATAACACAGTCACCAGGGATTGTGCATGAATGGATCTTTGCAAAACCACTGGTGTGTCATTACTATGATAGGGTGATCTAATCGAGTTGTTTTTTTTTGTGTGTGATTTTTTTTTTTTATAAACTGAGGAAGCATGCAGCCCCTAAAATAAAAAAATAATGTATACATGTTTTACTTTACCATACCATACTAGGGTTGCAAAATTAATCAGATTTTGATTGTGATAAGGATTTTGGTGGCCACAATTGAATAAAGCTCGTCCACGATATTTACATTCAAAACGCGAGCTCTGCTGCATGTGTCTCTGATCACTCAGGTTCTCAACCAGTAGTCTGCCAACCACCAGGGGGTGAAGGTCTGGTTAAGGCTTCATTAAGCTGCCTAAATACAAAGCACGCACACCTTTTACCAGAAGCCAGTTACGTATTGTTGGAGGTCGGCGTGGTTAACACAGAAAAGCATGAAACGGTCAGATGCCGCTTCCGCATTTTTCCTGTTGCTGGTAAAACAAATTGTTTTGATTAAAAAGCTCATCACGGTGGTGAAAAAAATATGAACATTTTTACAACATGTGGCATTAAAATACACAAATCCTGAAGCGTGCACAACTTGCCCTACCGCAGACAAAGTTGCTCTGTAAATATGAAATAACCAGCTTCATTGCCCAAAACACGGACATCTCTGCCCGCAGTTATCCCTCCTGGTTTCAGACGAAGCTTCTCGTGGAGGATGTAACAAGCTTTAGACTGATGAGAGCAAGTCATGTCCTGGATGGAAAATACAGCTGCATCAAAACACTGGATAAGAAATATGAGATCCCTTCGTGTAATTATTTTTCCAAAAGGGGCGTTGCCTGCGCTTTATGAAAAATGTTGAGGGAATAGAGAGGGAGCCCTATATAATATATGTATATGTGTGTAGAGTTGCCAGGTAGGTTGTTTACGAGTGGTGCATTAAAAATATTTTTCCAGACATAATGAATGATTGTGATTAATAATCATGATTATTATTTTGGTCATATTGTGCATCCCTATACCATACCATTTTTACCATAAATAGATTTTTTGCTTTAGCAACAGTATTGGGAAAAAAATAAATTCTATTCTTGCATTTACAGTCAAACTTTTTTTTTTTTTATTTTATTGCTGCTATTGCGGTTAAACAACAGGTCCTAAATTACTTTACTTTTTTTTTAAGGCACCTTTTCTTCTGTGGTGGGATGGCAAGAAGAAGATAATGGTTTTCAATACTTTTTTCTAAAACCATCAAGGACAATGTCCTCTGTTGTGGCTGCTAAAAATCTCTGATACTGATAACTGCCTAGTTATCCACATCAATCGTATCACACAGGCCAGAACCTACCCAAACAAAGCCAATGTTGCCCCCATTATTGCTTGTGAAAGTTGCTCATATATCAGAGCTGTTGTTTCAATGCCAGTTCTCTGGCCAGCTGTGAGGACTGATTGTCTTTGCTTTTTATTTAACAACAACTTTGTAACGAAAGGAGATCTGCCAACACCTGTACCTCTGAAGTATCTGAAGTATCCCTCTCTCCCGCTGCTTCTTCCCTCCTTTATCTTTTTCCACCTCTTATTTCATGTTGTTTTATTTTCTGGACTTTAAATCTGCGGATGCCCATTTGTCTCTCAGATGGCCTGCCTTTCTCTTCCATTCCCACTCTGACCCTGTGGCTCCCTCCCCCTCTCCCTTATTCGCTCTCTGTGTCAGGGTTTGCAGGTGGCTCTTGCTGGCTGGGTCAGTAACCAGGGGAAACTGGGGAAGAGTTCACTTCAATGGAATAAATGGGAACAAATTGATCCACTTTCACTGCTGTTTGTGTGATGATGTTTAAGCTACAGACAAAAAAAAATGTACTCTGCTAAACTTTTGACCCAACAGACGAAGGCAGTTTTTGGGCTTTCTTAAGTGCATTTCAGAAACCCTGGGCAAAAATCACAAATCTTTTCATGGACTGCAAGAGCAGTAAGGCTTTACTGACTAGCGGTAGATACTTGTACTATTTAAGGTACATAACCCTTATGGCTAAATGCAAATGTATACCTCGAAACTGCTTTACGTCTCTAAAGTGGGTGTACGTAAATCATCCCAGTGTCCTTTCAGGTACTCATGTCACATCTGTGTCGTGCTCTGGATGCTACAATTATTCTTCTTTGCACACAGTCAGCTCAAAAAGCAGCACGGCGATAACTTTCTGTGAGCAATAAGAGATAAACACTAAGCAGACAAACTATTTTCACCATTCAATTGACTCGATATCTACAAGCCTGCAAGACAGATATTACAAGTTAATCAAATTTGAATTAGTCTTCACAGCAATTTTACATTGTGGTGCATCCCAGGAAGGATTCAGTTGGAAACTACACCTGGCCCTTTAGTTTTCTCTCCACATCCTGACAAATAACTTCAACCAAGTAAAACAAGTTGAAAGGACTATTGCGCCTGTAACAAAGCAGCAGACCATCTCCGAGCACCACCCACAAAAATACTTTACAGTTTTGTCTCTCTACTAATCTATGCACAGACTTCAAAAAACAACATAAATGAATGAAAATTAATATATTGTGAAATTTCTAATCCTGTTATACAAAAGGGGAAAAAATACCACATCTAATTACTAACTACATTGAGATTCATCAAGTTTCCCTTTTTTTTCCAGACTTAAAATCACAATACACAGTGGTGCTATGGAGCTGGGCTTTTTTAAAAATGAAATGAGTCAAGTTTATGTCAATAGATGATAATCTCAATGCAAGGAAATTGCATAGGTGAACTTTAGATAAGAAGATGGTGGTGATATATCTCCAATACTTTAATTACAGGAGAGGACAAGGTCAAGCTACATGATGATTAAATAGAAATTATTGCATGTTTGTTGCAAATTATTATTGTAAATATTGCATGTTTGTTTCTCTGTTTAATAGAACAATTATAACAATGAAAAAAATGATTGTACAATAATTATACTGTAAAAGTCTAATTGTGACAAATTATTATGTTTTACTCACTGATTTTAGATAAAAAGATGGCTGCAGAATCCATCTGGTTGGCCACCGGTTTATAACCTATCATTATGAAGCCTTGAGATTTTTTTTTTCTTTTTCTTTTTTTTTTTTTTATGAACCATCATCATCTTGGTCTTATAGAATTGACATAATTGAACAAGGTGAAAAAGTTAGAAGAAAAAATTTGGAAAATAAACAAAATTGTCTTTTGTAGTTTGTTGCACTTTTTCTTTAAGGCAGCAGACTCCTATTCTTACATGTAACGGCAATCTAAATGCAAGGTTTCAGAAGATAAATCTGGCAGCATGTGTGTTGGCTCAGGAAACTTCAGCACTGTTTATGAAGTATGTCGCTGCTGACTGTGATTTTCTAATTAGAAAATCTGCTGGATTTCTAAGATAGCACAAGGCTAAATGTTAGCACAATAGTGACTCGTGTAGCTGCTTCTTCACGTTTCAACTCAAAACAATCGCAATGCATGGTTGCACAACTTCATGTGTGTATGTAGTTGGTGCGCTTGGGCAGACAAAAGTAAATTTAATGTAGTTTCCTTGGTATCTAATACTGTTTGCTTAGAAATACTCGCCTATCGCGATCCCTTTACTTTTTGGCAGGTTCTGCCAGTTTCTTTGAGCATTGGTATCAGCCCATCTTTACTTTGTGCTAAGTAGGTGCAATTTTGGATAAAACATGGATGCATAATTTCTGATTAACATTGGCCATTTCTACTGATTTTTTGGATATATGACCAGTAATTTTCAATTTTAATAGATTTTTTTCTCTGTTTAATCTATTTCCATGCTTGACTATTATTATTTGTCTTATTTGTCATCAATAACAGTTCCTCCAAATGTCTTTCAAATGTCTTTCAACCAAATTTGGGGTTTTGGACTTCAAAAGAGGTCACAGTATATCTTCCTAGGTTAGTCACAAATTATCATAGCAGGGAAATAGCAACACATTCCACCAAATCCTTACAGAACAAAGTTTTGGCAACAATATTTGTCAAGGGAGATGGATATTAAACAAGACACGTTCTGCAGAACATGCAGCGTCCCTGTAAAGAAGACAGGCTGCACATCCAAAGTGTTGCAACTGTGTCTTCATTGTTCTCCTTTTCTTGTTTTTTCTCATCACTGACATATAAACAACACCACTGCAGTCTGCACAGTGCTGAGCAAAGTTTAAAGTACATCCATCTGTTGGCAGTTGTTACTAAACATTACAATATACATGTATTGGAGTTAAAATGTTAGATTATGTAAGTGTGAAATGTTATCCATTCAAACAGAGAAACTGTTTAAAGGTAGGGTCCAGGTTTCACTTTAATCTTATCCCAGACTCTTTTTTATTTTGGAAACTACAAAAGCACCGTTGGTAACATAGCTAAATGGTTTAGTATTTTAAAGACACTAAAATTGATATTTTACAAGTTGAGATACAAGAGATACACATATGTGAAGAACAAACCAGCAGCTGCTTTCTACTTCGGCTAAACTAACAGCAATCTACGGTCAGAGAAAAAACAACAGTCGGAGAAAGTGTTAAACACATATCAAGAATGACCAGGCTTTAGCTTTAACTAGTCAAGCTTCAATTTACAACTGTCTGCCAAACCTGGTCAATGGCCAATCTGAAAATCATTTATAATAAGGATTTTCTAGTGGCCAATGATATGCCTCCCAGAGATGCCACACAGATCATTTTATCAAATGATCTGTGTGGCATTATTTCTTGTGATATAGAGTAGCAGAATTAGTTTGCCTAGTGTCACCCAAATCTGCTAAAATGTTTGACATTGTAAGTGTCTTTCTACCACCAACACTCTCTCAACCATAATGGAAGGAATTTGTCACCGATTAAGCAACTCACCAAATCTGAAATATGGTCACAATTAGGGCTGTGACGATATACTTTTGTCCTGATTCGATTCTGATTTTTTTTGGGTGCCATTCGATTTAAATTGCGATTCTAACAATTCTTTGATATTGCTTATTTTTGTAGATAAAAAACAGAAAAAATGTACAAAACTTATTTTGCTTGTCATTTTTCTTCATTTCAATTAGGAAAAAACAACACAGTAGCCAGACCATCATTCTGCTGCTAGAATGCCCAAGAAGACAAGAAAAAAGATCAATAAAAAACATAAAAATTACCAAAAAAAAAAAATTATAATGGATTATTTTTATTTATTTGGGAAAAAAATTATTCTTTAAATAAAAAATCCATTTCAAAATTGTAAAGCAAAATATCCCGATGTTTAACTTTTCGATTTGATTTTTCCATCCCCAGTCACAATCATCTCTTTTGTTACTGATTTATGGTGATGAATAACATAAAACTGCCATTAAACATTACTATGAACACTTATGTCACATCTTTGAGGTTCTGGATATAAAATGTCACCACTAAACTTCTTTATTCCAAACAACATATGTCTGAAAATTGCTATAAACAGGGACCAAGCAAATGCACCAACAGGCAAATACATGTTTACATGCAAAGGAATAAACTGAAAACAGACTTAAACCAAGCTAAAAGAAGAAGGGCTGGAGTGGCACAGTGAGTTTTATATGGTCTAAAGTACATTGACCATTGTCCAACAAATTCTAATCTATTCATCTTTGAGTCCAACATGAAATAAATGCCAGGTGGGTGCTCTTTCTAAGTCACAAGCAAAAAAATAAATAAAAAACATATGTGGCTACAGCTCCTGCCCACATAGATGCCATAGAATATTTTTACTTCTTGAAATAGTTTTGCTGCAAAATTACTCAAAGCACAAACATTCAGGGTAAGTAGTCAGAAAAGAATATTCTGCAGTATCAAACTAGTATTTCAAATAAAATACATTACACTGACATCCTCATAAATTACTCAATGCATTTCACACTAGATATGTGCTATAACATTTAAAAACATACATACATACATACATACATAGAGTTTCCGTTTAAACTCATTTCTGTATCGTGGGTGTAAACACCCAAATGACCACAACCCACTGAAACACATTTTATGAACAAGGCTATGTTGAATTACACTTCCATTCTCACTGGGGAAAAAAAACACAATTACAGTGAAAACAGACTGATCAGGTGAAATTTTTTCTCCAGGCTGGAAAAAGACGTGTTCTTTGACCTGAGATTCAAGTGACACTGCAATTAGGTGGGTGCCATAAAGTAGTAATCTATGCTGTGCTGTATCACCATGGTAACATGCGTGCCAGTGAGTACTGTGGATGGCAGGGTGCGCCTTTTTATGCCACTGCTACACCCCTCTGACTCACACAAACAGAAAACACACATGGCTGTCATTACGAAACCTGACTGCAAAACATCATTAGCAATGAGCCAAACTGCACTCGTGCCAAAGTGGTCATCACATTGATCTGAAACCCACAGACCAGTCCACAGATTGCTCTGAGAGGACAGCAACTGATAGCTTCTTTCCAGTCCACATTTTTCATTTGGTTTCTCTAATCCATTCTCCATCTCTTCCCTTCACCCGACTCGTCTTGTACGAGATCATTTTTTGTCTTCTTTCATTTAGCCTCCTGTCTCTGATTCCATCTTCGGCACCTCTCAGCCTCTCCGCCAGCTGGCATTGAGACAAAAACCCTCAGCCACCATGGAATAGTGTCAGGCCCAAGAGGGCAAAACTGCCACAGAAATAAGGATAGAGAGGATCATACCGAAAGCAACACAGAGAACAAATTAACAGCAGAGCGCACGGGAAGGAAAACAAAGTGAGGGAATGACAAGTAACAGGTGAACGAAACACAAAAGACTTTAAGAAACAATGAGTCGGAGGACAAGAGTGTAAAATACAATCACAGGTGCTGAATTTTCTTCTTTTTTTTTTTTTATCTCAGATTTGTTCACTTCTATTTTGTTTTTCCCCCAATCACAGTAATGCATCCTTTCTATTTCGCAGCAGTGATTTGTTTACATGCAATCATGCACAGCTGCAAAATTATGGAAAATTATATACTTCACTGTTCAAAGCAAGCACATAAGGCTGCTGCTGCGGGAAAGCGCAAAAAATCTCCAAAAAGTGTCTCAAGATCAAGTCTCGGCTTGTTATCAAATAACTTCTTTAAAAAGACAAACACCAAAAGTCAGACACTCAAAACGTCAAATTCTGCAAAGGGTAAAGAGTGGAAAGTTTTTGTAGTCCATGAAAAATTATTTTCTTAAGTTACTCGTTCAAGCAGATTGTGGTAACTAAACACAAACATCTTAAAATGACAATAAAAAGCTTTTTTAGAACAAGAAAAGATCTTCAATTGACCAAATTGTAATAAAAAAGACGCCCAGTTGTATTTTGAGGAAGCTGAGTGTCGGGCGAGTCAGGCTTCATTTACAATTCAGCAGAGGTCATTATGTCCTGGTGAAGTGAAGCACAGAGTAGCAACAAAATAAAAAGGGAAAAAAATTACAAAATGAGTTGGTTCAAATGTTCTGTGGGCCTGCATTTTATATAAATATTTTTAGAAAAATAATTTTGTTAAAATAAAAACATTTTTTATACCATCAAATGTACATGGTAAATGACCACTAGGGCAAAATTTAGCAAACATGAGACGAGACAACATAAGGACATGGATAATATCACTAAATATAATGATGCAACAATCATGTCTTACCATAGAGAAACAAATTCCGTCGTATCATGTCACCTGAGATTATATAAAAGTACTTTTGCATCTGCATCAAACTAGTTAGTATGAGAACATGCACAAATGCAGAACCTCCTCCAAGCGGATTGCAGCTCTCTTGATTACAGTTTTGACAGATCTACTATATCAAATCAAACTTGACCATGAAAAAGGGTGTAAAACCAACAATTTATTGCAGTCTAAGAAGCCGTTTGGGGATAATGATACTGTTTAAAACTACTATAGAGAATATTTCAGATAGTGTGAACCCTGAATGGTATGTGATTCTACCTAGAAACTTCAAACACCAGCTCTGCCCATTGGTTGGAGCTCTAGTATGAAACACAAGACCTTCTAGAAAAGCACTGAGACCACAGACCTCTGCATAGCAGCTCATTTCCACCCTTTGTTTTAGTGCTACATTAATTCTTTTATGAATACATAAGTAGATTCCTACATTCAGTGAGACTAAATACAAAGTGTCTTGGCTATATTATGGTGTTTGTTGCATGTTCATATCTTAATTTGTTTTCTTGCAGTGATGAAAACGCCTAAAAGATCCTGTCATTTTTCCTGTTCTGGATGCCTGTATCTAGAATTTGCCAGGATCCAGATTGAGCTTTGATAACTTATACAACCTGTTGGAAACTTCTCCTGTATTTTTTTTTTACTATTTACTCTGGAGTTATATGCCTATATACTGAAATTAGCCTGATATTGCAATGGCAAAAAAAATCCTTCAAAAAATTCTTCAATCCACCTAGAGATCTGGATCACTCCTAGACCATGACCTATTCTCAAAAAGGAATAATGACAATCCATACAGTAGCTTTGCGTAAAATTTAACAAACAGACAGACAAACAAACAGAAAAATACCGGCAAAATCATAACCTCTGCCGTCTTCTTGGCGGAAGTAATAAAGAATAAATTAGCTTGCCGTGCAGAAGCTACATATTCCCAAAAACAACGATAGTCATGTTGATTCATAACTCACGGGTCTGACAAGTTGGGCTGGTTTTGAGAAAGCTTTCTACAAAAAAATCGCAGGTTCAGACGTGTCAAGTTAAAAACTGAGAGCTGTGGCTATGTTATATCTTACAGCAATATTGTAGCTGGTTATTTATACGTGCATTTTTCCATTTTTTAAACACTCAGCTGCTTTAGCATTCCCTGGACCCCGACTTCAAATGAACCTAAAAAGTTATCAAATTAAACATATCGGAGGTTTATTAAAGGTATTATGCAAAGTGAGTTGTGATTTGGAACAAGAAACTGGATTCCTATGAACATGCAGAAAGCCCATCTCTGAGTACAGTGCAGAAACATTTCGACCAGAGCATCAGCCCAGTGAACAGGAATGAACTTAGCTGAATAATACTGATTGCCGTGCTGTAACAGCAGCCACTGCGCTCTGCCTGACAGACCAGGCTGGACACACACAGCAGAGAGCCAAGTGACTGCAATGGATGAAATGGGCTCCACTGAAGTGAAAAGTGGTGTTTTTCTACAGGTGACAACAGATGCACTGGTTACTGTGAGAACAAGAAAATCCTTGTAAGAAGCCAGTAAGAGTCATTTAAAACTCTGCCTGTGCAAACATATAGAAAAGCTGCTCCCATGCTTTGATGATATGTTTTTAATGACCATGGTGCGCTTGTCGGGGCAACATGAATTGTTTTGGAAGTACGGCATGCTGCAAGAAAACTGACTATATGCAGACTTTGGCATAGATGTGAGGAAATCATCATAAAAATGACTACTGTCTAAGAGTTGCTGCCTAAAAATCGATTAAGTAAATAATGTGACATATTTCATGTCTCATAAGCAGCTTTGAGAAGACAATCAAGAATTTTTATCACATTTATCACATATATAATGGTTTGAATTGCTTTAATTTTACAAAAATGAGCAGTAATGATGATAAAGTATGAAACTTAAAATTATGTTGCTTGTTTTGCATAGCAAATCCATTGGCTTTTCAAGAAATCTATTCTTTATTTATTAGAAATTAACATTCTATGTTGAACCAACAAATCTAAACCCCCTCTCAAAGTAAACATTTCTGGGCTTGTTTTGCAAAGTTAGAAGAATATGCAAAGAAAGATAACAGGAAAACTGGGATTTTACTGCAAAGTTAGCAGTTTCTGTCCTCATGAACGCAGTGCCTGCAACAGCACATCCTCGTCCATGCAAAAACAACGACAGGAATCAAGGCCAACTCAATTGTTATGTAAGATGTATTTCATACATTTGCTGTGTACATATTCAGGAACATTCACACAATTCACCTTACTCGAAATGAGACCATCTAAAGGTGATATGAATATGAGTTGTAGATGGAATACTCCATTCTGGTTTACATTTTACAGTGCACTGTCCGATAAAGGACTCCAGCCTACATTATATCCCCCCTATGTAATTGAAAAGTATAATCATACTCATATCACTCCAAACAAGGAGCGGATTAGCCAGGTTGCTTCTTCGTGCCAAAATTCTGTTTCTCTTCTTCCAGCCTTAGTGTTCTGCACTGACTTTCATCAAACCTGCTGTTGCTAAGTGTTGTGACAAAACAACCAACCTAATCTACCCAACTTATGCAATCAAAGCCAAAGACACTTGCAGGAGGCAGACCTGGCTAACTTGACCCCGTAAAGCATTAGGATGTGGCACAAGATCCTGTGAAAATTCACGGAAAAAATTTTATATTGCAATCAAGATGTAAAGATGTGGACAAACTTAAAGTGGTTTATTATTCAGACTGTAATCATTGCTTTCATCAAATTTACTGGGTAATTAGGAACTAGCATGTCTTTTCAAGACTAAGGTTAATGTGAGATTACAGTTATTGTAAACACACCAGATAGAGAACTTCACAATTAAAAAATTAACTGTCTACTAAACAAGAAAAGAGAAATGTCTGTGGAAAGATATCTTGATAATTCAAGTCCACACGCTTCTTTGAGAATTTCAACAGCACTTCATTGTCCTCAGTAAGAGATGGAGTTTGCTCAGCTGTATTTCTAGGTGGCAGTTTGGTCACACGATGTCATCACATTCATGCAATGTGGTGATAACTGAATCATCTCCGCACAACAAAGCAACTTTATGAATACCATGAACACTGTCATGCTGTATCTACTCACTTAATTGAAGGCAGTAAAACAGGCTCACCTTGGGCTCCATGGAAATGAAACTATGGCGACCACGACTGGACAATGTTGATCTCTTGATAGTGCGACTATGGAAGAAGTGATAGTGGTCTTTAAGATCCCCGATCTGAAAAACACAAATGTCTTCATTATTACAATCATATCTTTCTGAAACAGCATCCTCAACTTTTAAATCTTTTTTTTGTTCCCACTGGGCCGGGAGTGGGAGGGCTTTTTTTTTTTTTTGTATTTTTTGGTTTTTGTTAACATTGAGTTCCTGCTGCTCTTCTTTTGAAGATTTAAGATGGCTTAGGGTCTTTTTTTCCCTATGATCCAAGAAGCCTCCAATGTAATGACCGAGGCGGATGGATAGAGGCTTACGCTCTTGAGCAGAACTCCTCGACTTTTTCTTGGTAAGAATAAATATTTATTACTTTTGAGGAACTTATGGCTGCACATTGTTGTCATAACTCAGATTGAAAGTAATACTGATCAGGTCCCACTATTGTTATAGTCTATAATAGATGAGAATCCAAAATTCCAAGCAAGTCTATAAACATTTGCACAGTATTGTTTACACAACACATACCATTAAGGCTCCGCAGATTATTAATGAGTGACTTCAACAAATTACTGTACGTAGGTGAAAAAATCCTTAAATGCTTTTTGTAAAAATGTTTTCTTTTGAACGTATTATTGATTGATGGAGTTTTTCCAATTTAAAAGCCACAAAGTGTAATGCACAATGGAAAAAAAGCCAAGGTGAGAAGACAAGCCAAGGTAAAATAGACAGAGACATATAAACATAACAGACAAGAGACTGGTAAGTCAGACAAATACACACACATAATAAAACAGAAGCTGTGGGTGACAGCGAGAAAATAAGGAGAACAGATACGCAAGCAGACAAAGATAGACAGACGGCAAGCTGCTGGATGCTGATTAATTTTAATAATTGATAAAGACCTTACAATCCCTCAGATGATCAAACTGTCATGGCTGCCAAGGCTCCTGTGGTGCATCACTAATCCATGGTAGAAATCCTCCACCACAGAGCCCATTAGATCACCTTTCAGCTCATGTACTTTAAAACATTCTCCAACTTACACACCGTTAAGACGAAAAACAATTAAATGCCAATAAATGCACATCAAAAGCCACAGCATATAGCTTCAAAATACTCCCATCTTCCAGTTTTTCTGACATTCAAACCAGTTTTATTCTTAAAGTTAAATGAAACAGAAGCAGGACTAGAGCTGTTACTGCAGTAATATGCATTTTTATATTATCAAAAGGAATAGAAAGTTCAACAGAAGCTCTGGTTATTGAGAATTATGGGGTGACTAAATGTGACGAAAACAAATATCACTTACAAAGAACTAGTGATTCAGTGTGTTGCTTCACAGACTTGACTGGAAAATATTCCCATATTATTTGTACAATTCTGTCCATAATCAACAAAGTTTAACTCAAATAAATCAGTAAGTAGCAGCTTAGACTACCCAACTACAGGTTTCCACTTTAATCTGATACGTGAGTTCTGTCGAACCCAACAAAGAGTCATGGCACAAGATGTGAGTGATCACACACACGCACGTACACAATGCAGGATTCTGCCTATGCAACCAAAAAAAAAAACCCCATGTGTCAACAAAATGTGAATGGATTGCAAAATGTGTTTTCCTGCGCCTTGTCACACTGTCCAACTACTGCAGGCTTGTTACAGATCTTTGGTTAAAGTAACATTTAGCCAGCCCCCCACCCACCGTTCATGCAACTGTTCATTCAGAAAAATACTCAGACTGCAGATGCAGATTTATTAGCCTGATATTAAGCATGTTGACTACAATCTATTTATTGAATTAGAAAATAAAATAAAATAAAATAAAACATTTTTATACGGTTGAATAAAACATTTATTTAAATGACTCTAATGAAGGGCTGACATACTTTAAAATTGTTTCGTTGTGTCTTATGCAGTATATTACTTGGTTTCCTGTATATTAATGGGAAAATAAATAACTAAAAATCAGCATCAGCAATCTGATATTAGCCAAATTGTAACTATTACTAACATGGTCATTTTAAACAAAACAGTAAGACTGCATGATTTACAAAGACAAAAAAAAGCACATTTCAGAAAACATGAAAAAAAAATTTTTAAAAATAAAAAAAGATTGAACTTTTTCCTAAAAATACACATTTCTTCTGGATTATTCTGAGTTTCTCTAAATGGCGTTGCTGGTGTTGTAGTACTTCATGTCATGTTCTTTATTCAGAAATGTTTTTGTGCTTCAAAAACTGTAGTAACGCTCATTAAAATCTTGTGTTTCTGAGCCACTCGAATCCCTTCCCCCATAACCCAACCAGCCAAGAACTAAAAAGAAAAGTCTACGTTTCAAGCTTCACCACCAAACCAACGTGCATGAAGATAAATTGTGCCTCCATTCATCATTTCAGATTGTGAATGAAAATGATCACTAGGAATGAGGCATTTGTTGAAACAGGCGCTGGTCAGCCATTTTTCTGTATTGCAAACTCTCCACTAACAATGCCCTGCAGGTCTGACGCCTTCAACAAATGATCTTGCATCTGCACCAACTGTACTAATAATCTCTTCAACTGTTATTGATCCAAGCACCTCCTGTCTATGTCTGGCTTTAGATTATGACCCTCCCGCTCAGAGGCTCCGTGTCCATCCCCATCTCTTCAAAACACTAATTTGGACAGATATCCACGTCTGGGGTCTTGTCAGCTGATTTAGACTCAATTTGGGCCAGTGTCTTAGTCTGGGAAGAAGGCTCCATGGTTAAGAGGATTACCCAGAATTCCCCAATGAGATGCTCTCTTACTCAATGCCAACTCTTTTCATCCATCCGTCCATCCATCCTCCTTTCTTCCACTCCCTCTCTCTACCATCTCTCAGTGTGCTTATCTTTGTCTGATTTCTTCTCTCCAAGACTTTTAAGAAGACTATAATGTCCTTCTGCCATGTTTTTCTTCCCATCCCCCTCCCCCTTTTCTCTCCTTAAATGCTTGCTTCTTTTCACAATTAAAAACCTCACTTAGCAATTATACATTTTATCCTTTATCATTATCAAATTATTAACAGTTGACACAATCTTAATGAACTCAAACACATCTGCATCAAACTATAAACAAAGTAATATGAAATGATCTCACTTAAAAAGTTTAACTGCATTCTTAATATACTATAATGTGTTATACTGATAAGATGGAGGGGGTTGATTACAGCAATGTCAGAGTTCACATTAAGAAACCAAAGTGTGCTGTTATCACTCCCATGGGAGCAGCTTACAGCTGACCCCACTACCAGGAAGTAAAGTAAAACTCTTGTCTATGAGGTGTCAAAGTCCAATGAACACTCCATATTGAGATGGAAATTAGGGCGAACAGTGGGTGGGGGGTGGGGGACGACACTCCACTCCACTACACTGGGGAATTCCTATGGGGGAGTTCTTTGGAAAAAGGGGACTCCACACATTAGTTGCTGTCAAAGAGAGGGGATAAACGAGGCCATTAAGGCCTGCTCTCTTGGGAGTATGGTGGGTGGGCAGGCTGGATAAGGTGGAGAGGGAGGGCTTGAGGGGGGGGTTCAATAGCTGTTGACTAGGCTACCCCACAACAACCTGTCAGAATGCCCCCCTCTGTTCCCTGCTGTCTGCATGTTGAACGCTGGCAAGTGCAGGCATGAACTACCTATGTATACGCGTTGTATTTGCATGTGTGTGGTGTCCGTTTCTGTGTGGGGTAATTATTTTGTTCAGACAGAACACAACTACACTTTAAACGTTGTCAAAATAAGAGAGTAACCAGAAACTCCTCCTCCCTGACATTTTCATTCATATAAGCATTATGTAGGCAGCAAAAGATTTAATCTTACACCTTTCCCCCTCTCCGAGTTAGTGTTATTTTTACATTTTGTTCACATTTGTGGACAAGTATTTGGTAGTCATTTTACCTATGCTACACAACAGCCCTTTATGGCTCAAATGTCAAATATAACAGATATTGCAGTGGCTTAGGATATGGATGCATGTTAAAAGTATATGTGTAGAATATTGTCTAAGCAACTTTGATAAAATATTAAATACTTATTTTACCATTCCCCTCTATAAAGTTGGCTCACACTTAGCATTAGTCAAAATACCAAGCAGATAAACAGCCTTATTTCTGCAAGCTGGCAGTACTAGGGAAACATATGCAAGCATCTATGAAGAATAAATCTCAAGTGTAAGCAGAGGCCCGATTTAAAGCAGCTGAATGTATGGTGTCCATATGATTTTAAAATCTACATATGATGCCTACTCTTCCAGCTTTTAGTGTTGAGCTAAAGAGCAAACCGATTTCATCAAGGTATTTGGATTAAGTCTTCCTGTTAAATGGCACATATACACTTACACAGAATTGAAGACACTAAATCATACACTATTATGTGTTTTAAACGCAGGATGCTTTGATGTGGACCTTCAGCTGTCACTTCCAAGATCATAAACCCAAACAGCGCTGGTGAGCCAAGGCCAGCAAGTAAAGGGGACAGCTGTGACCGTGGAGCTGATAGTGACTTCACTGTGCCTCAAACTGATCTGTGGAAATGCCGAAGAGGCACCTGTTGTGCCATCCTGCACCTCCGTATTTGTTCCCTGCAGCTTCTCCTTCCTGTCTGAGAGTCACTAAAGTGTTACGTGAAGGTTTGTGCTTCAGAGCAGTGAGGTCAAACCTAGTCACGTTTTTTGGACCGATGAAGGATAACAAATCACAATGCTAAAGCCCTTGTTTTTAAGAGAAGAGGGGGAGATGAAAGCACAAAAAGCAAAGATTTTTCTAGCAACTTTGGTCTGAGCAAGAGGCGACCTACCTGTCCCATGTTCCTATAGCCGTATTTTTCCGCTATCCTGTCGGCTACCTCGGGTCCCCCGGCTATCCTGACTGCCCAGTGGTTGGTGTAAATCCGAGCTTTGCACGGCAGGGACGCAAAGCCGAGACTGAGCGCCAGGACGCATAACAAGCTTCTTCTCCAAGCGGCGTTTTGGACCATCTTCCCCCACTTTTAGCCAGACTCTTCTCCTCCTCCTCCTCCTCAGCCGACCAGACAAACAACCAAACTTCTCTTCTCGCCAAGCAAGACTCTCATAGAAACACAAATATCCGGGCAATAAATGTTTTTAAAATAAAAAGAAGAAAAGAAAAGAAAAAACACAGAGAGGGGAGAAGAGAGGGACAGAGGGGGGAGGAATAGAGACCCGAAGAGGAAAAAATACACCTTAACCTCTGCTTTCCACATGGGAGAGTTGGAAGTTCGTGTACCCTCTCTCTCTCTCTCTCTCTCTCTCTCTCTCTCCCTCTTTTTTTCCGCGGAGGTCGAGGAGGAAGTGAGCGTGTCCGTGAGACGTGCGTATTCGCGCGCGAGTTCGTGTACGTGTGTGCGCGCGCGCAGAGCTCCTCCAAAAGCTGATCTCTCCACCAACAACTCGGATGTTGGTCGCTCAGCTCATCGGGCTTTCATGTGGCGAAATGGCTACAGCGCCTCCCCACAAATAACTAGCTGACACTCTGGAGAGTAGAAACAACTAAAGCCGCGGGGTTTCCCTGCCGAACTCCGCTGGGTCTTAAAGACACTCTGTTTGGATCCAATGCTGACCGCCGGTCCGCCAGACTGCTTCAAGGGAGGGGTCAAACTGGGGGCCACGGAGCTACTTTGGGGCCAGCTTCAAGGGATTCTTTCAAGTTGTCCCTTTGGGGAAATATAGAATTATTCACTTCAAAGTTGACTGGAAATCTTCCCACTTTAACTAAATTTATACTGACTTTTTATCTTGCCATGACTGGTAAACTCAACTTAAACGACAATAACCCACAGATGTGTTATGAAATAGTTGGCACAGATGTGTACACAAACCTTGCAGATTTGATTTGTGGATGTTTAGTGTTTTTTGGTGATTCTTTTATGCTTCATAGTGGTCATTTTGTTCTTTGTTGTGTTCTTGGAATCTCTTTTATTCTGTATTTCAAGGGCAAGACTCAAGGTCCACCTAAAACTTTGGGCCATGGGCTTGTGGCTAATAGGCCCATTCACTAATCTGCCAATATCTGCAGTTAACAAACTCATTTGTATTACCCCATCCATCACAGACTGTAACAGGTGTCAGAAGTTACAGAATCAATCAAGGATGATTTTTGTAGTGTACTTGTTTTTTTTTTTCATCAATCAAAGATGATACGCTCTACAAAGTATGTAATGTTGATAGAAATGAAGCAGTGCCCTTTGTCAAACAAGTTAAAACTATTACTAACTGGGCGTGCTACCCTGTTTAAAACATTGACAGTTTTTTGTTGTTTTTTTTGTTTTTTTAAAGATTTTTCTGGATTTTATGTTACTATTTGCCAAGCTGATGTAAAGCAGAACAGCCACTTGTGTTTTTTATTTGCCAAAATCCACCAGTTAACACATAGATGCAATACATTTCCAGTACGTCAGCTCTTGCTATAAAATGTAAGGTTTTTTTGCCTGTCTCCATAGACAATATTGGCACAAACATACAGACAATGTTAAGTTGAGCAAACTATGGCCTCCTCTTTCAGTCATCATTCATGTAATTAAACACATGGACTCATTTTTATCTTCTTTAAAACTACAAACCCCTTTACATTCAGTTGTTTTTAACTTCTTTGACATAATCTGCTTTATGATTTAATATGTGGACAGTTCAAAATACATCTTCTGGATAAAGCATATTAAATATGTCAGGATTGCTAATCTCACAGAACTTGAATATGAAAAGAACTCAGGTGTGTTATCCACTGTCTTACTGTAACAGATAGGGATATCTGGGATATGAGCCAATTGTCGCCAATTAGGCATTCTGCCCTTAAACTAGCTTTACTGCACATTTTCCCTTAATCGTTCAAGATCTAGATGTCATGCTGCCCTGGCAGCACAGGTCACAGCTGACTAAATGCTGTCATTATGGAAAGTATTATCTGCTGTTGAGGCTTTCATTCAAGGCCTTTGTTGATTGATGGCTTTTTGTTTTGCAGCAATTTTCAGGGGATGTCTCTGGGCACAGCGAAAAACTCTGTTCTGCACGGGACACAAGTGAAAATCAGCATAATTGCACTAATTGCAGACAGTTTCTTGCTGAATGGGCCCTGCTGTTACTTTTCACAACAAGCATGGGGACAAGAGCATGTCATGGTCCCCGGATGGAGATGAAAGGGACTAAAGAAAAGAAGCTTCCAGCTATAGCTCCCTATTCAGCGGGATGGAAGGGTTTATAATTTAAAGACAAAGAAAGGAAAGGAGCCCAAACACAGCAGAAATTTATTTAAGTATGAAATTAAGCACCCAGATCACGAGGCTGCCTTTAGCGCCAGGGCCCCCGGTTTCTATTCAGGTCTAAACTGTTGTGATAGCCTGTGTGACAGCTTCACAGCTCCCCGTGATTCTCAAGAGAGTGAACTGAGTGAACCCCAACAAAACATCTTTGTCAACATCTGAGAACAGAGTGGTCACAAAGTGTCAACAAACACTCTGAGGGGCATTCCTGTGAGCATTCTTGTGCTTCTTTACTGAAATAAGAGAGGGAATTGTGTATGTAGGCCAAACAAAGTTTTAAAAAAAACTCACTACCCAATTACACAACTTCCGTGTTGCATTGCAACAGAAGGACTCAATGGACAACTGCAGCCAGCCACTCCCATTCACCAAGGACACGGCTAATTTGTTCTTTCAGCATCAACCCCTGCAGTCTGAGACACAAACCTCCCACATGATTTTCTTATTTTATCAAACACAAGACACCTCTCTCATTTTCTTTGCGTTTCCATCATAGCATTGCCGGTTTTCTATTTTGACATTTTGTTTTGTGATTATTGTGTGTCCATTGTTTTCCTCTGGATACTTTTTTCCTCTGGATACTTTTTACTCCATTTTTATCATGTGACTTTCTCTTCCCTTTTATGTTCCTTAACCCCATCACTTTGGTATCTGTATCTCTGTGGGTGGGCTTAAAGGGGAGTTTGGACTGGTCTTTCAACTTCACTTTGACCTTCGACCTTGCTGCTGTAGGTTCCTGCACTTAATCCACAATAGTATCTGCCACTCAGAGAATTTCCATCCTCTGTTCTGCATCCTATCCCCCCATAAAGCATCCTGCTCTCCTTCCAACCCTCCCTTTTGTCAGCCACATTCCTGCACATTATAGAGTCTTCTGGGGTTTCACACATGCTCACCATTCAGCAGAGACACATTTTTAAAAGAAACAACAAAGCAAGTGCTAAGGTCAAATTAAACTTTGGTCTTCTGAATCCATTAGCACTGTCATCTGCTATTTTTTTTGTTGTAATATGGCTTAGGGCAACTCAATAACACTGAACAAATACATGTTGTGATAATGTATTGGTCCTGCCTGGTACCCTACCTCTTGCCTACTAATTATGGGGTTAGGCTCCAGGTATCCCGTGACCTACAATTGGAATAAGCCATATATAAAATGACTGAATGATTTTTGGTAGATGCCAATGTGACAACTGTCTGCTCAAATGTATATATTGGCCAAGGCATGTATCAATTGGGCAGTCATGACACAATGAAGGAGCATCTATGGTAACAAAGAAGACCTGGATCAACCAGGTCGCAAACGAAAAGTTGTATCAAACCAATTCTTGAACTCTGAGTACCAAAATGGAAATGCTTGTTTGAGAAATTGTCAGAATATTTCTTTTCAGATTCAGAGCGTGATGTCACACGTTAAGAGTGGAGAAAACTTTCAGGGATTTCTCCTTTTTTTTTTCTTTCTAAAACATTAATTTAATTGTGTGACGACTGTAAACAATATCTGTGTCCTTTCAGACAGCAAAAGTTTTATTTTTTGTGACACGCTCAAACTTCAAATGAAGTTTCTCTGTGAAAGCATGTCTAAGTAATAGACATCCAACATGGTCAACATGCTGAACAGAAACACCCTCACCTAAAAAAACTCACAAGAGAAGTGAAGAGGTGATATGATGTAGAAACACTGTTTATTAATGAATCAAATCACTTGAGTTCAGGTTTAAATGTGTTTCCACATTGTTTAGCTTTTGTCTGGTGCAAGCTTCTACACGTCATTAATTTAAAAATGACCAAAGGTCAGCCATTTTAAAAACACATTAAAATCTGCAAATATACAAACTACACTATCATACTGGTAACTTATGTGTTAATTAAACAATTATTGTTCTGAGTATTTGATTCCTAAAATCAGTTATAGACTGTTGTTTAGTCATCCGTGTGGACTTATTTCTGATATTCTGGGCGTTATGAGAGGAAACACATGTCTAAATACAGTGGACTAATTCAATTAATACATCCTTTTCAAGTAAAAGGAACAGTCTAACTATTAAAGCAGTCAATATGAGAAAGTATATTTATTTATTACAAGAAAAATTAAACTTCACAGGATCTGATGGCAGATCTACTCTAAAATGGTTGAAAAGGACGAATGGAACTGGATGCCTGACAGACCAACACTGGGACTCATAGTAATCAGAGAAAAAACCATCACAATAATGTGGGGGAAACCAGTATAAGTTTAATATTTGTCAGAAATTCTGAATAAGCCGAAAAGTAAAATGACGGGAGCCACTGCTGAATCAACACACACACATTGCTGGTACACCAAATATGGCAAACTATCCCAAAAATTCTGTCCATTGATAGCATCTGTGCCCCTTCTATACTCTTGGATACACACACTTTGATATAACCTTTGTGGGCCTTGAGTCCAAATTGCAGGTGGAAATTCGTGACTGAAACAAAAGTCAAATATTGTGGAACAAACAGACATATAATAAGGCATGCGGGCTAATGATTTCTGCCATCCACGCATTATAATCAGGTTTAATTATCTAATTTAAACCATTTACAAACGGAGGTTGGACAATTTTTGTTTGGGCTGTTTAGTTGTTTATGTCACTTTAAATAGCAAAGTTTTACAATAATTTGATTCTTGCTCCCACATATGAAATCAATCAGTTACCGGGTCAATTAAATGCTATATGTTATTCAGAAATTAGGATTTATTTTCACGTTCCTGTGACCAGTGAACAGTGACCCACTTGGATTGAACTCCTGTTAAAGGGCACGACTGCTGGAAAGAACTCCACAAGCGAGTTTATACCGCCACCTGGTGGTGGCTGATAAGACTACATAACTGAGCCTACCTGAACACACGACGAGGGAACTGAGACATTATCGTCCTAAAAACGCACTTTAGATTAATCTGTATTAAGTATAGGAAAATCTAATTGACGTACTACCAACCTTTCTGTGAATTAATACTGCCTGTATTATAGAATATGAAATGTAAGTTAGTGGTGCAAAGTTTTCAGTGTGAAGCTTACACATAATTGTCCTCCACTATATTTACACTCCCACCTCCAAAACTGCATCCTTCATTGTCACCGAATGGGGGCACGGCGTCCAAAACAGAGGGTGGCCTCTTAGTACAACCTAAAACGAGACAAAAAAAAACCAAAAAAAAAACCCACATTCCATAGTCTATGAACTGGTTTTGCACAACTGTGATGCTTAACTTATTCCACCACTATAACCACCAGCTTCCATTAAAATTCTCTGCTGTTTTACAACAAAAGAACAAATTTTTGGTCATATTTATTACCAGGTTTTGATGACAAGCTTTGCGTTCAATAGGAGTCTGGTGAGTAATTCACCATCAGTAGTCACCTGTGCAATTATCAAGCTGGGTCACCATATGGTCAGCTGGCTTTAAACATTGTTAGAACAGTTTTACCAAACACATTACAGGAAATGTGTGATTCAGTTTCAAGGAAATATTAAATATGGGTTCACCTTACAAAAATGTTTAAATTAACAATCAAACCTGAGATGACTTGTGTTAAAGGAAAAAGGTTTTCCTTTAAATTATCATGGAAAAGCCACAAAAACCTCTTCCAAACTGCATCAAGACCAGCAAGCACAATGAAAGCTTTAAAAAAAAAAAAAGTTTTAGTTTCTAACTGCAGCAGGTGAAATACGATTAAGGACCACTTCACTATTTAACTTAGTGTCTTTCTAGGATTTTAATAGTACTGAAACCTTTAATTTACACTCTAAAAATACAGGCAAATTAATGTAAAGTCTATTGGACTGTTCCCTCATTATTTGCCATCTGAAAGAGAATCCCAGTTACCACAGACACAAATAAAAAAGACATCACACTTCCAACTGCTCAGAACTTTATTTCCAGAGAAATGAGGATTAAAATTAAATTAAAATATAAAATTTCAAATGGGCAATGTTTTTATAAAGGGAAGCTGTTGATACAGAGAAACTAGGCAGCTTCCAGAAGAAGGGAGGGAGAGAGGCAGGATGGGAAAGACAGGAAGCCACAAAAGTAAGTTAAAAGGGGGGCGAGCTTAGCCGTTCATGAAGGTATGTATAAAAAGAAAAAGAAAAAAAAGGAGACGGATGCAAGTTGTCATTATAAACCCCACCCCCATCAGAAGTGTCCTCATATGCAATCAGTGCTGCTGCTCTCTCCTTTTCCTTTTTTCTTCCAAGATTTGATAATTTATTCTCTTCTCACCCTCTCATACTCATTGTAATATCATTCTGTCTTAATGTAACATCTTTTCCTGCAGTTTTGAAAAAAGTAAACAAAGTGTCCTTCAAAAATAAAATGCAGCAAACACGTTTCATGTTCAACTATTACATATACAGTATATATATATATTTATATATATAAATACATACATAAATATCTTACATGTACAACCAAATTTGAAAAGGGGGGGGAGAGAGAACCCAAAAGATTTATGAGGACATGGGGAGATGGGGGAGCAAGGTTGCTCTTAGTGAAGATAGTGTCTTTCTATTTGCTCTTTTGTCTTAGCTTTGCACACGTGCACATGTGCACACAGACTTTTGGGGGAGGAAGAAATGGGAAGCATTCATTAATTTGCCCAGTATGGGGAGCTGCCGTAGCTGGACTTGCTGCCTTGGGTTTTCTGCTGCATTCCACTGGACTGACTGCGCTGACCAGGACCACCCTGTAAAGTAGTACATATCTATTCAGTTGTTATGATGAAGACCTACAGCTCAAGTGGTTACTACAAGCCCTCTCTAAGCACTGAACTTTTCAAGGAACCAAAAGATTAGCATTACTTCACTGGCACATTCTATAGGTGGTTCCTGAATGCTCTATTACATTAACCACAGTAGCACCATCTACAGGCTGATAGGTTATGATTTAGCAGTTCTCAAGATAATGAGCGGGATAACAAAATTCCGAACTACTTTGTTAATAAAGTTGTTACAGACTGCAAGCCTACAGGTTAAAGGGCAACTACAGCATCATCAACTAGTTAGATTAGATATACCATAGTCGGCCTAGTTTAAAACAATTCTCTTCAAATTTATGAGAATGATTGTGAAGCATGTTCAGTTTGTGTTCACCTGTGTATCTTGTGTGAGATGATGGTGCAACAGCTGGGAGTGAGGTTGTTGGTGTGGAGGCAGGATGTGTAGGAAGGGTGCAGGTGCATAACCAGGTGCAGTCCCAGGGTTCAGGGGTCCCGTTCCTCCGAGTGCTGAAGGAAGGTTAAAGGGAGGTGGTGTCCCCGTGTGGAAGCCCTGCTTGTCAAAAGCCTGAAGAGAGCCAAGAGAAGGCAAGTGTAATTCAGTACACATATGCTAGATGAAAGGTCCCTTTTATAACTTCTCTGCACTTCACTGACACTCTCCCCTTTGAACAGCATTCCTTATTCAACCTGATTTAAATCTCAAGAAAGCAAGGTTATTCAAACTACCATCATGTCTACTACCTCTTCTGCACATACTCCATATAATAACCACAATAAATAAAGCACCTGTGTTTTGCTGTAAATGGAGCCTCCCATGTCAGGTACTCCACCGCTGGTACCCGATCCTGACAATCCTGCTGTCGAAGGGACAGGGAAAAGAAAGGAAATATTTTAATACCAAAAAAACACTGCAATATAGTGCAAGAACTCAAAGGTAAAAAACAAACATGAGCTGTCACTACAACTAACAAGTACATTTTGAACATTTAAAGTCAATTTTCAGTGTTAGTAGGATGGGGCCAGCCAGGAGGAAGAAGCATATTAAGTGAGGAAGTGCAAAGGCATGGCTCTCACTTTATCCTCACCCTTTGGCATGTACTACTATGTGCACATGTAAGTGCATTCACACATGCATATACACACCCATATCCAGAGGAGATCTCCATCTCCTTGGTGGTAGAATCATCTCCAATTGTGACTAAAACCATTTCCCCCACAGAAAAGCACCCACTGACTTTGTGTGTTGTTAGGAGTGTGTACCTTTCCCTGGACCGCTGCCAGCTGACTTGGCCTGTGACTGGGCAGAGCCTCCGTACCCTGCCTTATTGTATTCCCCACCATGGGCTTGAGACAGGTCATCAAAGGCTGAAGGAGCAGGAAGAATACAGAACAGAGGAGCCAGAGTGAGCAGAAGAGAGGGTGGGGGATAGGAGGAGAAGGGAAGTGAGAAAAAGGAAGATAAAATGGGGGGCAGGGGAAGAGAAAGGCAGTAAGGTAACCTGACTATAACGGCAGCTGTGTCCAACTTCAGCAGGGGGTTTGAGCTGTGCATGCAGCATAAGCCCAAAAAACAAAGAACAAGAAAAACCCACAATACCAGTTCCACACACATGCAGCAGGAGTTTGCCCCACTTTTTCTACCATCTTAATGCCTAATTTCAGCCAATGTCTACCTGTGCTTTCACTTGCCATCCATTTAAATAATTATAATAAAAAACAAATCATGTCAGTAAAATCAGTTCAACATCCATTTTACTGCTACTTGATTATGTATTTCAAATTTAGAACTAAATTATCTGACTGAGGTGTAATTACTGACTCCAAATAAAATATGCCATATTGATGGTCTTAAAACAAATTTAGACTGAGCCCCGCTGTTTTTTTTCCTCCCCATCTTACCTGTACCATACGTATGCTGTCCATAACTGGGCTGATGCTGCTGGTGGTACTGATTGGAGGGGTTGGCCAGACCCATTGCAGGCTGCTTGGCTGAAGCTGGAGGCACAAAAACTGTGGGGCCATACTGGAAGGCTGAAGGAACACCAGGCATGCCAGCATAGTACGGCAAACCTGTGAAGTAAATTAGAAAAAAATAATGCGAATAGCTATAATGTAGCAAGTGTTTGAGGAAATACTGTAAATGTAACTGATAAATAGAAACTAGTCAAATGTAATTGTTTTTAAATTATTGTGATAAAATTCAATTTCCCTACAGGGATAAATAAAGTAAATCTTAATTTAAAAAAAAAAAAAAAAAATCCCATACACATTTATAGATTTTTCTTCTAACCAAGGTTTATTTGCAGAAACATATTTTTTCCAGTGCTTCCATGTTTTTAAGTGCTCCAGCTTACTCTAACAAATGAATCACTGAATTGAAGTCACTGATTGAATTTGGTTTAAAAGCTAAAAGGTATTTGTGGCTAAATTGTGTTTGTATTCAACTAAATTTTATTTGCTTACCAGTGTATCCATAGCCAGGGGGTAGAGGTGGATTGAGGAAGGCCTGGTTCTGTGTCTGCTGACCCTGGTTCTGACTCTGCCCTTGCCCTTGTGCACCTGTCTGTTGTGTCTGAGACTGTCCTCCAGCTGTGGAGAGACTGGTTGGGGGAGCTGGGGATGAAGAGTCATTCCTTCCAAACTTTGTTGCCTCGCCTGCTTGAAGAAAAAAAAAAAAATTAACAGATAGAGGATGCGACTGTAGATTGTGTGTGTGTGTGTGTGTGTGTGTGTGTGTGTGTGTGTGTGTGTGCGCGCGCTTGTGTCTGGGGAGGGGGGTGGGTACACAACTCATGTTTTCATAAGTTGTAACATGAAAGCATAAATATAGGTAAAAAAAAAAAAAAAAAAGAAAATGCTATACAACATCCTAATACAAGGTGTGTAATGTCATTAAGCAGATATTTACTAAAGTTCATTCCTAAAACAACACAAAAAAAGGAAAATAATGATATATTTACTGGAATATGGGTTATTGACCAGTCCATCTCTTCCAGGGATAGGAGCCGCAGTTCCAGGGAATGTTACACCATAGTAGTCCTGCTAAGAGAAAAATCATTAAAATCACAATTATCCTTATATGGTTTAGAGTTTTGCCACTTAAAACAAACAAAAACTTGCTTTTGATGGTATATTGAGCTTATGAAAGTATTGTCTGAGCATAAGCATAAAAAAATATTCAAGCCTAACATCACACATTTCCTAAAGATAATGTATTCACCTATTAAACATAGCATGCATGGTCCTTGTGCATTAGCTTCAGAACTGCCTGCCATTAACATACTTATGTTATTAGTCTGGCTCACAGTAAGCCCGTTTTTAATCAAAATACTTATGAACGGGCAATGCAGTTGTAGAGAGTGTGTCAAACAAAAGATTTACACATTTAACATTATATCTTAAAAAAAGAGAAGAAAAAAAAAGAGAATAAAATGGCATTTGAAAATTAATCTATAACCCCAAAGAAATACTACACAGATGTGCTGTGAACTATAGAGTTGTGTGTGCTTAATACAAAACATCCAAGGGCTCATGGCTGGCCGCAGTTCGTCAAGCATAAAACTGATCAGCTAGTGAATCTTTGGAGGAAGCTTAGTGGATCAATTCCACCTTGCATTGCCCCCAATGTGTCTAACAGGGTGTGATGATGTAAAAGTATGTGCGTGAATGGGTGAACGTGGCACGCAAGGTAAAGCGCTTTGAGTGGCTCTATGATTACAGTCCATTTACCATTCAGAGTAAATAATGCACACTCACCAAAGGAAGTCGAGACTGCAGCATTTGCAAGTCTTCATATCCATAGATCTGCTGTTAAAAGGAAGACATCAGCAGATGATTATCAAATTTGGTAGCATACTTGAATTATTGAGAAACCTCTCAAAGATTTTAAAAATAGAGACAAATCTCATTGCCATAACTGCTCCCCACAAGTACTCGTTAAAAATTTTTTTATTAAAGATGTACTGAAATCTAATACATATAGATCATAATAAAAACAATTTAAAAAAACATATCCATGTATTTTTCTAATAATTCAAGTTCTAATTTCAGCCTAAAACAACAAAATAAAACCAAAAGGTTTAGAACCCAATAGTTCTCTGAGCAAAAACACTTGTGTTTAATTTCCTTTCACTGAACAAAGTGTTAGGAAAACTGACAGTTACCGGGTAAGCAGGGAGCAAGCCACCAGGGCCCATTATGTACTGGCTGGCCAGGAGAGGTGGTACGCCTTGGGCCAAGTTGGGAGGAGCTTTACCTGATGAAGATAAACAAGTGGCATGGAAAATATTGTAAATTTTCATTTTTAAACAAAGAACTTTTACTGAAAATATATTAATTTTTATTTAAAAACCCTTGCAAGTTCATGTTTGTGTCCAGGTGACGATGACTGTACCAGAAGCAGTGGTGAGCAAAGGTGCTGTGCGGCTGCCTGCAGCTGAAAGTGTGGTGTTTGGGCCATTCTGAGTCAGTCCAGGTGCTCCAGACAGGTGCATGCCATTGGTAGATGAGCTATTGATGGCTGGGGTAGCTGATGCACAGGGATTGACAACTTGGTTGGACGACGATGACGGAAAGACATGGAGGTTGTTGCTGCTCTCCTCATTTGTCATCTGAAGAAACAAGGAAAACAGGCACATGAGGAACAGTCGCCTTAGAAACAGTAAAAAGAAAGCCCGCATTAACACAGTTACCAAATGATGCCAGAATGGTATTCTTGTGCATTCGTGTGAATACAATACTTACTGTGAGGGTAGAGCTTGCAGTGAGGGCCGATCCAGATGAGTGAGTACTGCTCACATGACTACAAAGATAAAATTATACATCAAAAGTATGATGCAAGGATAGAAAACTCAGTTTTCATAGGGAAAAAAATACACTGCCTTGCCAAAAAGCATCTAAACGTTTTATTTGTCTTAACTCATCATACAGCCACTCTGGCATCTTTAAAAAAATTTTTTATATATATATATGCAATGTCACTTTATTTATTTGCAGTTAAAAGCAGATTCATCTAAAGGATTCTCAATCGGACTAAAGTCTACGTCACTCACTCACTGTTCTCATCCTGATGCATCCATCACACTCATCTTTATCCACTGCTCCAAACTCTAATCTTTATGCCTGATAGCAATTCTTCCTCAAAGACAATCATTCACCACTAGGCTTGTCACGTTTAATATGTCAAATTGTCTAAATTCAACGCTTACAAAGACTGCATTCTTTTATGTTTTTTTCTGTTTACTTGATGCCAAAAAGTAATTTGAGCTTTCTGAACAAAACTTTTTTCTCCATCTGCAAGGTGTGTCTTCCAATTGTCAGAAATTGTCAGTTTTCTTCAATTGGAGATGGTGTTTGCAGGTGGTGTCCTGTTTCCTTGCAGGTGTAGAAGCTGTTTTTTCCTTTATAGGTCCACTATGAAGTTTGAAATTCATTTGAAATGTGACAACTTCACAACTGATAAATAGTGTAGCTGTCACGTGATGCTTACATTAGACTATTTTGTCATTATCATCCATTATATTCCCACTCTAATGCTGTAATGGGTAGGTTACCTGTTACAGTTACAGAGTTCATTTACACTTGATTCAGCAGAGCTAAATTTAAAGTTAAGACATTTACATCCCAATTATTAAGCCAGTATCCAAGTCACACTTATGAATGTGCTTGCAACAAACATGTCCAGGCTAAATGTCGTAACTGTCAGGCTCGCTTACCTGCTGTGTGAAGGGGTAGGTGTCGAGTGGGAAGGTGTAACTGCAGGGGAAGGGACATGATGGCCTGAGCCACTCTCACTTGTCATAACAGGAGAGGCTGTTTTTCCTGTTCTAGATGACGATGTAGCTGTTTCAAAAGAAAAATGATATGATTATGATTAACATCTTTGAATGTTTAGCCTACAAAATGAGTGTAGGAGAGGGAATATAGCTTTTGCTAACATGTGCATTCAGCAGTCAGCATGATACTAGTCTTTATCCAGAGAAGCTGTTTAGAACTGACAATGATCAAAATACTCACTTTCCTGTGTGCTCTGTGTCTTCATGCCAGTGTAGCCATTCTAAGAAAATATATATATAGTCTATAAATATATAATCATCTGGCTTTTGTCATCTTACAATAAATGCCAAGTATGTAAGAGATAGTTCTAGTTTTTAAAATCTTTTCTTTGTCATCTAAACTTATAAACATACAGACAGAGAAGGGCTTATATTACCATCAAAGGAGCAGTAGTTGCCGACTGGACATCTTTATTTTGAGAGAAGCCAAGATGGGGTGGAAGAGACCTGGGACCACTGTTTTCCACACGGCTGGCTGTACTAGGGGCAGAGGAAGCGGAAGGTGGTGCTGTTGCACCAGGAAGACCAATGGATGGGGAGGGAGTAGCACTGGGTAAGCCCAAAGATGGTGAAGGGAAGTTGGCATCTGATACAGGTAAGCTGTTCATGTGTTCACTGTTCACAGAACCGAGAGAAATATTGGAGAGAGAGAGAGAGAGAGAGAGAGAGAGACAGAGACAGAGAGACAGAGACAGAGAGAGAGAGAGAGGGGGGGGGCATCATTTGAAATAAATGAGGTAAAATAAATAAAGGTATAATGAAACCTTTGCTTACTGAGTTGAGCACATATCTTCATTTCCCAAAGGATGATATCATACAATATCTTGTTCCATTTTCAGAAACAAACACTAAAAATGCTCCCAGGTTGAAAAAGCTAATTTCATCCAAAAAAAAAACTTGCACCTCACACACTAATTCAAAACAACATGTACACATACCTCACAACTCCTGGCTTAGAGAAGATGCTGTTCTGTGGTTGCTGTGTGGGAGCAGCAGCAGGAACAGAGATAGTTGCTTGGGCCAGAACAGGGGTGTGTTCCCTGGTTGATTCAGTCTGTGACACATCTGCTGATCCACTACCAGCTTCAGGGCCAAAGTCGAGAGCTCCAAACTGAACATTCAGGCCAGATATATCTGTAGAGCCTGGCATCTCCACAGCTGATGATGGAATCTGAGGTAGACATTAAATATGTTGTTACTTACATATGAAAACATGGAAAGCTGTACTTTATAGTACTACCTTCTCTTGAATGAGTTATAAATCTTAAACCATTGGTGCATAAAGCTTATTATGCAAATTAAGTCATTAAAAATGTCTAACCTTTGAGGGAGGAGGAACTCTTCGTCTCTGTGTCTTTAATTGTCGCTGAGGGGGCTCGGTTATTGGAGGCTCCAGACCTGACAGTTTACTTCCTGGAGAAGCCCCATCCCGTGCAGGAAAAACAGAGGACTCGTGACCTGAAAGTTAAAGCAACGTGTTTGTTTACAATTCCATTAAAAGTCACAGCACCACAATAAAGTTTTCAGCAGACACAATGAAAATAATAATACTTCCATGATCTGACAAAACAGACACTAGTTATGATTGTTTGCAGTACTCTTTGGATGCAGTACTCCTCTTCAGGAGGAAAAAAAAAGTATCATCAATTTCCATATGAAGCTAGGGTCAAACTTTTCTCCTCTTATTTGCTGTTAGTTTAGCAGTCTACTGATCCCATTTAAAAAATTATTAATATTCACAGAAAAGAGCTTTTTTCCAGCAATTTTAATGTCACGTAATTTTAAGACTTCTAGCCCTTTAGCAGCATAGTGCATCTATGTGCTGCAGTCCTACCTGGTGGTGTGGGGACCTGTGGTGCATGTGACTGAGACAGACCTAGAGGCTCTGTTGTGGGAAGGATGGAGGACTGCTGCTGCCTCTGAGCCAGCTGGCTGAGCACTGCTGATGGCTCTGGCTGAAGCTTCATTTCCACTGTAGAAAATGGGGAATAAGCATCAACATGTTTGATTTCAAGACCAAATGCTGCATATAAAAAGTCCCATTTTAAAATTGGGTGTTAAATTGTTATCCACCTGGACATGAACTTACAGTGTTGGGTTGTGACAGGGCCGTTCTCCACCCTCTGAGGCTTGGCATCTATAGAGGGTGAGGAGGCAGGAGCAGGACTCTGCATTGGAGGTGGCCCTGCATCTTTGGAAACAGTGTTGCTGCTGGTTGATGCCAACATCTGACTGGCTCTCTGACCAAGCCGAGGTCCGTTGAGATGTTCTGATGTCCGAATGTCAGGGGTTGATGTCTGCTTAGGTGCATTTAGGGAACCAAAACCAGAACCTATGACCGAGGACTGGGAGCACAACAATGACAAAACATTAGATTAAAAAAAAAAAGAAAAAAAGAAGAAGAATGAGAATAGTAAATCAGTTTCATGCACCATTGATGCATGTATAAGGTTGTGCATACCAGAGCAGCATGTGCATAGGTGGTGCTAGCAGAGGCAGCATGTGCGTAGCTGTTGGCTGTGGCATGTGCGTAGCTATGTGTTGCAGTGCGTCCATTATGGTGAGAATTTGTGAATACTAGGCTTTGGCCCAAATCTTCTGCTGAGGGGCCTTCGACCATCACCCCCAAGTCAGAGTCCATTGAACCTCCTACAGCAACTCCGGTCTTGGGTAATAGGCTAGCGAGATCCACGCTGAAGGGAGGCAAGAAAAAAATTACAAAAGGAGAGGAAAAAAAAGAACGGAAAAATTAAGTTGGGGAGAAGTCTGCAAGAATAGATTAGCATGGTTTAGGTTGAATAAAATGTATTTCTACAAAGTAAACTGTGCTCTATGTGGCTCTTTAAGTTGACTGGGACTTTGGGAAGAAAGAGCTTACTTGTGTCCAGGTGTGATGTGGTTTGTTGGAGCAGAAGAGGCAATGAAAACTTTAGTCTCAGACAACTGAAACAAAATTAAAGACAGTCATCTAGTTAACACTGATATATACTATGTACTATATATTTCCAAATACTACAAAGAAATTGAGCAGACATATTTAAAACTACATCGCTTAAAAAGATTGTGCAATTGTGTTTACATTATATCATTTTAAATTCTTTTTTAGATCATGTATTGATGATAAAGTGCTGCCTTACATCCTCATTCCAGTCTTCTGAATTCCAGTCTTCAAGACTGCCTCCCCAAGTTCCTTAGCAAAACAAAACAGACAGAAGTTAGTGTTGTCATGATCACATTTACTTGATATTAGGGCTGCAACTAACGATGACTTTAATAGTTGACTAATGTGTAAATAATTTTTTTGATTAGTCAATTTGTCTCAATTATTTCAGTCACGCTCACCATCTGCGTTTCCAGTTGACGCAGCTCTTTTTTTACAGGCTCCAGTATGTTTTTCCCCCCCACTCTCTTCATTTGCATCATATAAATGTCACTAATTCCCAGTCAGTCACAACAAAATGTCCTTTAGTAAGTTAAAAGACTCCAGAACCAGTTGAATATTAAATTTAAGCTCAACAACGTACTACTAATTTATTTTGAAACATGAAAATTTAGCTATAGTGTCATATCCAAGTTATACAGAATTTGCTTCAAAAGGAAAACAAAATAAATTAAATATTTTAACATCTTAATTTTTGTAGAACTGCATTGAAATAATTATTTACATCCTGAAAAAGCTTGTTTTGGAAGGTAAACAAAGGCCAGAATCCTTTAAAAAAAAAAAAAAAATCCTGGATCCAAACAGTGATCTGGATCACCACCAAAATTAAATCACTTCTTCCTTTTCACATTTATAACTCCTGAAAATTTCATAAAAATCTATCCATAATTTTTTTTATTTATCTTGAACACAAACAAACAGATCAACGTTTGTCTAAACATAACCTCTTTTGCAGAGGTGACAACATCACTACTCGCTAATGCTAACTTTGCCATCCGGAATGCTGGAAACCAGTGGTGCTTTCGTTTCAGAGGCTCATGCATGACTGTCGTGCTGCCGTGGTACGCCGACTCTGCGTGGCAGACTACACATTTCACCTGTTTGACACTTTGTTTAGCATGAAACATCCCCAAACTTTGGAAATAGGTTGGGTCAGTTTGTTCTTTGTTGTTTAAACAAAGATGCTACACAAAATAATACTGCCCCCAGCACTTCCTGTAGTGCTTTTCGTCATTTGCTTGGTGTTTAGAGTTCTTATACTGTCTGTGGTTGGTAAATGGCGTTAAGTTGCCTGGTGCATTGTTTTATTAGCAAAGATATTGGGGGCATTCATGCAACACGTCAACAATAAAATTTCGCATAGATGAATTTTCATTGTCGACAAATTGTTGCAGCCTTACTTGATACGTAAAGTAGTCCCCCTCCCCCCCCCCCCGATTAATTCAACTTTAGTTTCAAACATAGCAGCCAGTAATTCATCATTTGTACTACTGACTAATATACTGCTACTATTTAATGCGGAATTGAACAACACACAAAAAATAAAACAACAAAGAACAAACCAAAAAAAAAAAAAAAAAAAACAAGAAAACTGACCAGTTCCCTCAGCAGTTTCATTGGCATCCCCTTCCAAATGCTCCTGGCGAGCTCCAGAGTTAGCAGTGTAGTCAGCTGGATTGAAGGTGCTGAAAGAGTGGGGGAAGGTGGGGAACACATGTAAAAGTGAGAAATTATACAGCAGATAAGTTGCTCATATTTTCTCTTTCCATAAAGAGATTCAGAAATTTGGTTTTCCACATATTTGATTTTTAAGATATGTGCTTGTAAATCAACATCAGCACCTCTTCAGATTATATTGGGTTTAAGATTCACAATTAACAGATGCTCTTACCCCATTCCCTGTGAAGAAAACCTGCTACCAGCAGCTCCTCTTCCTCTGCCACGACCCCCTGGTCCTGAAGATACGAGGAAAATCCAGTTAACTTACTAATGTTGATGTGCGTACCCTTTAACTCTTCATTAAGCACTTTTTAGAATGTATCAAACTCCAGCACACAAAAATAAATTGTTGAGGAACTGGGCCAGGGATGTTAAATGATTCCAAATATGTTACTTTGAAGAACATACTTTTGTCCAAGTTCGCTTTCCATCATGTTGAATATTTTTTGAAATGTGGTACAGTTTTAGTGTATTAAAAGTCAATCATTAATGACAGGGAGACAATCCACAGTACTCTAAAGGCTCATTTATCACTGACACAGAAGACAAATATGCAGACAGACGAACAGTTTCATCCATCTCCGACATCTGTTGTGCACATAATTTAGTCAATTTTCAGGGGGGCTTAGCTATCCTTCACAGAAAATTAAACAATGCCCCCTGAAACCACAGGGGCAGTGTTAACTTGTATGGCCAGTGAAAAACAAGAACAGCAACAACTGCACCGAAGGCACGATGGGAGCAAGAGAAGAGATGCTGTGTGACTGTCGACAACATCCGGCGAAAAAACGCTGACGTAAAATCTGAACTTAGCACTGCCTACTAGTGGAAGAATTGACTTAACAAACCATGGAAAAGTAATAGACCCATGGAAGTATCAGGGCAGCAACATATGACAAAATTTGAAATGAATATTCCCATTTGTGTAAGCAATGGAGGATAAATATATATTTTTTTTTTTTAAATGTTCTACAGATATAGGAAATTCTTTAAAAATTATGTAGCTGGTCAACAAAATATTTCAAACATGTTTTTCCCCAACTCAGTTTCAAGGCAAATTACAAGTTATTCTAAAACACAGGCAGCTGAAAAGAGACTAAATGCCATGCTTAAAGTTAATCATGCCATCTGATAAAAATTCCACTGACAGAAACCAAAGACAAAATAGTCCTAATGAAAATTTGACAAATGTGCCATAAGTCACTCACCTCTGCCCCGCCCTCTGCGGCCACGGTCTGCCCCTCGCTCTCCAAGGGCCACCTCAAGCCCATTCTCTTCCGAACGACCTGAAACCCAGCAGGAATCAAAGCAAGGAAGAAAATGAGACAAGTAAAAATATTTTTGACAACATTTTACACATATATACACAGCTGAGTTTGATCTATATGCCATTTTTCGTTTTCCTACCCTCACGTCCTCGACTGATCCCTCTGCCCTTCCTGTTGGGACCTCCGCGTCCACGGCTTGCTTCCCTCTCTCCTTTCTTTTCCCTGCTCTCCTTTATCTCTGAGGCTCCTCCTTCCTTTCCAAGGCCACGCTTTTTCCCCACAGTCTCCCAGGAGTTCTGAAAAAGTTAACAGTGTAATCCTGGCACTTCTATCAATGCTGTTATCAAAATCATGCATGACCAGTTATATTTTAGATTTTGCCAAAACAGAAAAAAGGACTTACTATATACTCCAACTAAGTACAAACATATTTGGATTGTCAGTCACTGCATACACACTTACTGTGTCTGAGGTGCTCTCAAGAAGAAAATTGATGGCTCTGTTTACATCTTCATTGCAGTCATGGAAGGCTACCATACACTCATCTTGAGTCTTTCCTGTTACCTCAATCAACTAAGCACCCAAAACCAAAAGTATTCAGTTAGAATGATGTGACATACAAAGGTCCCTAAGCTTGGAAACTCTCCAAACACCAAATACGGTTTTATTCTAAACCAACTAACCTGTTTGACCTTGTCTTCAAAGTCTGCATCATTTTTGTCGTAGATCATTTGGGCCAAACGAATCTGTTCTGCTGTGGCCTGATACACAGACAGGGTTCAGGGGGAAAACAAGACAGGAAGAAAAGTAATGACATTTCCTCAATTGCTTTCAATTTAAACACACATGACACCAAATGCTACTCAAATGTACAACTCAAATTTCTTTAAATTAATTTAAATTTTCTTTAAATTCCAAAAGCAAAATTATTATATTCTTGTCTTCAATGTTATGGTATCCACAGACTATACTTTCAACAAATTTATCCTGGACTTAAACTCGTAACACCCCACCTGTAGTTTCTGTGGCTGTGTCGACTGTGTGGTGGTGGGCAGCATCTTGTCCCGAGTCCCCCGGGCTTGATTGTTGACTACTGAAGTCATGATATACAGTATATACAAAACAATGTATGTACAAAGTAGAAAAAGAAATCTGGAGAAAAAACAAAGAGGGAATAGAAGCAAAGAGAACTGGTGGTTAACCCATGAGATGGTCACACAGCGTTGTGCTGAAATGCAGTGTAAAGTTAATATGCAATGCTAGTGCTGTACACAGACTATAAGCAGGCTGAGACCCACTCATATACCATGTAAGACTGTAACCCCCATCTGTCGCCCCCAACATCCCTGGTTAAATATAACCAACCAAGAGGAGACTGTCCGGGTGTCATCTTACAGCTCTCTCTCACTTTCCCACACAAAAACACCGTATGTTCCTGCGTACATTGCCAGATGTATGACTGCAGTTCCATCTATCTACTACAAGAGGATATTTACATTGCCGTTCAATATATAAACATACAGCATACATACATGCGAGTCTTAAGAATTGCGACTGAAAAGTCTAAGATTTATCACACGTAGTTATACGCTATTACCTAAACAGAAGAGGAAAAAAAACGTCATCGGATCCCAAATGAGACCGACCGATTGTGATAATAAATTTTGTAAAATCAGAATAAGTAAAATAATAATAATCATCATCATCATAATAATAATAAATAATAATAATAAAGACAGTCGTGAGACAGTAAAGCATGGTCGACAGTATAATTCTTGTATTACTCCCAGTGTTACAAACCCGTACAGTCAACAGTAACTAACAACTAATCGGTAGAGGGTAGAAAATGTTTGAGTTATGACAGAAACGGACTAACATTCACATTAGATCACCTAGCTCTTCACAGCTGTAGCCTTGTTAATCGACTGCCTTTGTTTCCGTGTGAGATTCGTTCGTGATCCCTAACTTAAAATCTCCATATTATTTGGCAAATATGTCAACACGGTAACTTTGTGATTGGTTAAGATGTCAGGCTATACTGCTGTTAGCTATTAAACTTAATCGAGACGAAAAAACAAAACAAACATGTCAAATGCGACGATGTGCCCCTTTGTGTACACAGAGGGGAAAGCTAATGTTAGCCGCAAGCTAACAACTTAAACAGAAAGAACAGCGTCGCGTGTTTCGTCAACCGTCACAACGGATTGTATCCGACATTTCACGAGCGGTAGGACAATGTAGGAGTGAATACTTGTCGAAGTATAATTAGCTATAACATCAAAATAATAATCAGCAACAACATGTTAAGTGGCCGGCATGTGAACGGCCCGTTTATATACAAAGCAGCATTCATGGTATGGACACATTGCTGGCTAGTTAGCGAGATAGATGGCTAACAAACAAACAAGGCGAAATGGTTACAGGAATAGGTCAACCGAACTCCGCCGAAAAAAAAGTAATACGACGAATAGTTTAAGCTTCGGGGTGATATTTTATTCTATCAAACCAATAAATGTATATAAATAATTTTTTTAATATTTAACTTTACCTGCTAACACGCTTCGCTCAGCCAGCAGGCAGCAGCAGCAGATGCTGTCACGTGACCCTCCGCGCCGTTGTTCAACGTTGTAAACCACTTGCGGCCAATCATATTCTGCCAAATTGGTCAGGTGGTCTAACGCCGCACTCTGACGTGCACGTTCTCGTTCAGAAGCTTGCGCACGGCCACAGTCTACGCGCACCGCGTGTGTTCCAAGTTTGGCAGACGACGTGCAATTTTTAATTGTCAGATGCTCTTGAAACTCTTTGAAAGTTTTAAAATTGTTGTGGTTATTCTGTTTTGGTTAGTCTAAAGCACTTACATAACTTGTGTGTAAAAGTAATTTATAAATAGAGTTTCATTTTATTTCAATTTTATTTTATTAAATTCTGCACAAACTTGACCTAAATTAAAACATTAGACATTTGATTTTCAGAGGGCCCTTGTAGCAGAACATCGAGGTCAGCTAATCGGACTGTGAATTAGACTTGCCAGTTCTGAAAGGAAAATGTCCATTCGCTGAATCTCAACAAAGGTGAACCATAAAATAAGTCAACAGCACCAACAACACCACCAGTTTTGTTGAAGAGTGGTGGTATCTAAAACATTTCATTTTACTTTGGCTACAAAGTAGAAAAATAACAAACAGAACCACAAGAAAGAAAAACAGTTCTCAAAAATCATTCAGAGCAGAGCACATTTATTCACAATAAAAACCAGTTTTATTCAATACAAACCATTATTTTTCAAAGAAATGAACAATAATAATAATAATAAACTGCAATAATAATGAGACAATTTGATACCAAAAGTATTACGTCACAAAGGAATTGCTTTTAAAATTAGCCACTTGCTAAGTAAATACTTTTGTCTAAACCTGAGCTTACGTTACTCAAAGCTTTAGTGAGCTCACAATTATGAAGTCTAATACCAAGATCACACCTTGAATTGACCATTTTTGGGGGGATTACAACACATAAAAACTAAATCCATACAACCTGCCAAAACAAACCCAGAAATCCAAACAATATATTTATGCTGACAAAGAAACAATTAATTCAGGCAATGAAAGAAACTCCTCCAATTAATTCAAGGCAGGAAAAAAAATTAGTTGAAAATAATAAATAAAATAATATATTTGGTAAAATTTTCATATGAAAGTTTTACCAAATTTATTGCTTTCAATTTCAGAAAAACATATTTAATCAAGTTGGGGTTTTTTTTTTTTTGTTTTGTTTTTTTTTACTGTGAAGTTATGTGTAACATTTGTCTTGTCACACAAAGGAAAATTTATACAAATACAAATAAATTAAGTAAAAAAATTTTATATATTTTTTTTAAAAACATACTTTAGAGAAAACTAAAAGTAAAATAAAATGACCATCTGTAACAGCATGTAAAAGTGCACAAAGCCTATCAAAATTATTTAGTTTACATAATTTGATCACAATCATTATCTCCTGTTTGGGAATAAATTTTCATAGAATGATTATGTTTTAGGTATGGCTGCAGGTGAATTTTCATGCTGTGTGCAAATCATGGTTTTATTTCCATGATCTTTTCTGGCTTGTGGACATATTCCCCAAATGCCAATTAGACATGGAGACAAAGAGAAACAAAAATTCCTTTTATATCTGAAGTAACATTAAAAGAAAGGAGTATAATTTAATTGAACAACTGTTTACATGATTTAGTCTTTTGCTGGGAGAAAAGCTTCTTTTCTTTATAACATAATGCTTCCATGTCTTTCATCTGCTCCAAATGGGCCTTGACAATACACAACCTAATATCAGATTGAGTGAGATAAAGTAGTATTCTGTATTATTAGCACGTGGACATTCAATTTACAATGAAATTGGATGACTTCAGAAAATACTGAGAACCTTGACTTACTTGATGTTGTTCAAGTCATCCAAGGTAAGCAGATGGACCGTACGTCTAATTTCCTGATTGCTAAATCCTTTTGGTCTACTTAACTCTGCAGGATTGTGTGGCTTAGATGAAATGTTTGAATTGCTGGATTGACCTGAAAGTAGTACACTGGTGTGAGCTGAGGAACCTCCCAATTGTTGTGAAGTAATGGAAAATGAATGTTTTTTGTTCTCATCACACACACATACTGGTGGATATTGGAACCTGGGTAAGCTATTGTTGTCAAAGTGCTGGACAGAAGGTAACATGACAGGAGTCTGCACAGCAGCACAGGCAGCAGGTGTAGGTGAAGATGCACTGACGTCGTTGAGAGCTGGTGTTGTATGTGTTTTCTGACTGTTCTCTCGCTTCTGGATCAAGGCCAAAGTAAACTCAGAAATGTGAGGCTTGTTTGTACCTGGATAAAATAAGAAGCTGTCAATTGCTTTTATCACACACACTCACACAATGAGAGAAAGAGAGATAGACAGGGAGAAATTCACACTTACCTATTCTACAGACACTGCTTTTTTGGTAAATCTGTTGCTTCGTGTGATTACAGTCTGTAGGACGGGGAGTCTTTTCTTGTGGCAGTTCCAAAGGAGATCGGTGAATCTCTGCATCCTCATCCTCAATAAGTTTACCCTCCATTTCAGCACATAGAAGACTCTCTTTCCCAATTTCACATCTGTTTCTGTCTCCCCTCTTCCTTTCAACCAGACAGACTGATGCATTGCTGTTGTTTCTCTGTAGAACTGAAGCTGTTGCAGCTTGTTGGGCCACTTGAAGCAGGGAGATGCTGAGCGGATCCATGATGTTGCGGAAAGAATCTGCATCAGTCTCATCTTGAGGCATAACACAGATTTTAGAATTGATGTCTGGACAGTTGTATGCCTTTGTATAAGCAAAACACTTTGATGGTGTGTTAAGGGGCACAGCAGGTATCATACATCCAGCCTTTGTCATGATAGTAGGGACAGGTAATGGACCACAAACAGAGCAGGCTACCTTCTTTCTCTGGATAGTTGTCTCAGGGGTATTTTGCAGTGGTAAAGTAAAAATATTGGCATTGCATCTGATATACTTTGATTTATTAGAACCCTCACTGAGTTCACTTGGGGTCAATAGTGTGTTAGTGTGTTCAAATAGTGGTGAGAGGGGTCTTTCTGCAGGAGCTCGCTGATGCTGATGATGAGACTCAAAAGGAGCATGGCTACAGAAGCTGTCATTGCAGCTATAAGCAGACTCCATGCTGCTGCAGTCCGCTCCTTCTCTTTGCTTAGTTCTCCACACTCCATAATTTGGAATTTCTGAGGTATCCAGTCCCTCTGCTTCTTTCCTTTCCTCTGAAATGCAACCATAAGACAATTGTGCCTCTGATGAAATTGGACCAGTCGTCCTGTTTGCAGTTTCCATCTCTGTGGGTGCTACCCAAGAACACTTCCCCTCTATCCCTTTCATACCAGCTGGTGCTTTATAATCTCTTCTGACTTTTGCTTCACCTCTTGTCTTAATTGATCCTTTCTTCTTATTTTTATACCAGTCTTGAAAAAAGCTTGCCTCTACAGCTTCCAAAGGCACCCTTGAATCTTCACTGCTACCACTGTTGCCTGGAGCATCCTCATCCTTATTGTTAAATAAGTCTGAAGGTGTTTCAGCTTGTTTTCTAGTCTCACCAATACAAAAAGGCATTTGGTCTCCATTATATCCAACTCTAGCCACCCTGGTCCTGTATGAAGCGGAAGTGTCTTCCAAAGCATGATACATCTGGGGAGAGAGTGAGAGGCGGGAGGAGCACTGCACAGAAGAAAAAGAGCCCTGAGCACAAGAAGAAAAAGATGGAAATGTTGAGGATGAGGAGAAATGGGCAGATGGAGAGTATGAGGGTACAAACTGCTGCAGCTGCTGGTGATAACGTCTGAGGTGCCTCTTCTTCTCCATATCGTCAGTGTAAATATGTAAATCTGTTTCATTTTGCCTCACTACTTCACTGTTTGTGTTTTGACTGTATTCCCCTCCTCTTCTTAGTTCTACCCATTCTGTTTCCAGTCCTATTGTCTCTTTCATAGAGCGCTGCCAGGACTCTTTTCCTCTGTGGTAAAATCCAGATTCCCTCTCAGTAAAAGCTAAGCAAGCGTTATGGGTTTTTTCCTGTTTTTGCTGTTCATTATTTTCTTGTTCCAACACTGCCCTGGCATTTTTCTCTTGAACGCAATGGCTGTGAGTTCTTCCATAACTTTCATTTTCAACCCTTATTGTCTCTCTTCCATTTGGTCCTCTACCTCTATGACTCTTATCATCCATCACCAGCCAGCCTCTAACTGGTGTAACATATTCAAGTCCAATCCTTTTTCTGGCAACTGCTTGTGTTTCCTCTTCACATATACTGTTCTTGGGTGTTGAGGAGAGAAGTCTGCTCCCTGTGTGTAACTTTCTTGTAGGCGTATTGGAACCAAAAATCTCATTTTGTTTCCTTAATTTTGTTTTTTTAGGGGTCCCAACACTGCTGCTTCTCCTGCTTTTGGGTATGCAATGTTGAAGGGATGATACCATCTTGGTACCTCTTATCCCTTTTTTTCTTTCTGGTCCCCTCAGTTCCTTCACCCTATAAAAAGTTTTATCATGTCACATCATTTAGGCACAAGTAAAGGACAAAATTTCCAGTAACTTGTCAATTATAATTACTTTTATTGTTTCTTCTGTACAGCACTTTGGTCAACTTTGTTGTTTTTAACGGTGCTTTATAAATAAACTGGATTGGATTGGATTGGAATTATGTCAAATAAATACCATTTATATTCATTTTCAGTAAATACTTACCGATCTCCATATCTCAATGTATTGAGTGTGTGTTCGGTTGTTGATTGACCAGGAGAAATGTTTGCAATCATGCATGTCATTGAGTCACCAACAAATGAATCTTTTAAAACCTTGAATGAAAATGAAGTAGTTCTACATTAAATCACATTTGAATTTATGGATCAAAATGGAAAATATACTCATGTATGTTTTATTATTTGTCACTATATTCTTCTTACCAGAGTAAGTTTGCTTTGTCGAAAAGGTGTGTGTGATTCTTCTCTGTCAAGAGAACGAATACATTCTTTAAGCTGAAGATAAAAAACAAAACAAAAAAAAAAACAAAAGGAAGAAAGATTGACAATAAGAAAAACATTTTTTATGTATCTTGGGTGGCATATCTGAGTATCTGATGCTGTCTGCATAACTTACAGCCAACAGGCTCTGGTTGATCTCTGCTCCCTCCTTACGACTCTGTCTGTCAGATTTTTTGGCATCTGATGCCCTTTCACTTCCTGCCAGGTCAACAAACCACATCCTGCACAGAAATAAACACAAACTGGCACTTTGCTCATTTTCTTTATGCAAATGCTAGTGGTCTTTTAGCTAATGGTGGTGGTCTCATTAATTTTTTTTAAAACTATAAACATTACAGCATTTGAAATGAGCACAACTTCACTTTCAGTATGTGGCAGACTTCTGATTTAGTCTGTTTTTGTGTTTTTTTACAGATCAAAGTGCTACTCAAATTTGACCTGCATGTATGTTTTGACATATTGTGTATCATCATGACATACATAGAAGAAAACCCATCAGAGTGGAAATTTTGGAACTTCTATGTTGTTATGTATAACCTTCAAAGTATATGTTCAGAAAGGTTTCTCAAACTTTGACCCACAGATGAGGTAACATTGTTTTTTTAATGCTCCCTTCTCATCCAACTTTTTTATGACATTCTTAAAAAAGGTGGCAAAGTCCTGCTAACAAAGAAAAAGGTAAAAAGAACAAGCAAACATTTCAAACAAATCATAATCTACTCAGTGAAGGAAATGAAACATTTAATGTCGCTCACCTTCCAGTTATCTGCTGGTTTGAATCTCTAAGCTGAATCTGAAGCAAGGCATGGGAACGAGAGGAGAGTGGATTCACACCACTCATTCCTTGTGTTCGCTCTGCTGTACCCTGTGAAATCACCTGGACACGCAGACATGCAGGTGAAGGGAGAAAATGGTCAGAAAGTTAGCTATGATCACTACCTACAATACGGTAATATATTTAATTTTTTCTTGTTTAATAATATCTGAAGAACTTAAAGCATTTAAGACTTTACTGGTGCACCTGTGGGGATGTAAGCAAACATTTTAACCCTGATCGGCCTGATGATGTGCACTGCCTACTAAACTATTCTTTTAACCTCTGTTTTAAGTCTGCTTCCATCCTGTATTTTCTGATTAAAATTAGAGCACCCATTTTTATGTCCTGCCATAAATTTTCCGATTCAATTTTATTTTTCTTCTTTTAAAGACTCAATTTCTGTTTTTAGAACTCATAGCCATTGTGTAAATATGCTCTAATGGTTGTGGTGTTAATCCATCACAAACCTCCAGCAGTGAGCTGACAGAGTCCACTCTGACCTCACGCAGCCTTGAAATGTGAACCACTTTTTGTCCATCCTCCCTGGCAAATAACCTTCATAAGGAATGGGAGATGGAGACAAGGAAATCAAATTTTACCACTATAACTAAAAGTGAAGATGCTGTATCAGATACTGACATTGGTAAAGATTAAAATATCTTATTTGGAAACGTTGAAGATGAAGTAAAGAGATGTTTTTACATCCACACACCTTTTCCGGTGGTCCAGTAGGTCATACAGCTGACCACAGTAGATTTCAAAGAAACTGACATAAACCAGTAGTGATGAGTACTTGTATGTGGTGGACAGATGAGCAAAAATGTCCCGAACTGCCAGAGCATACAACCCAGGTTTCCCTGGAGATAAGCCCAGCATGGTGTAAGTCTTTCCTGCACCTGTCTGTCCATATGCAAAGCAGGTGGACTTGCCCCTGTAGACACACAATGCAAATGCACTATAAGTGGATTGAAAACCAGAGACAAAGACACAGAGCAGAAATGTTTGAGCTGAAACTTTAAACTGATACCACCAACCACCAACCACCCCCCTCCCCATTCCCCCTTCACCACTCCTAGAGAAAAGCTGTATGGTGACAATGCACAGCACAACCTACCCACTGAGCATGTGCTGCACCAGAGGATAAGCTGTTCTTTGGTACACCTCTTCATTCGAGCTCTCCTCCCCAAAAACCTGATCAAAGTAGAACTTGTGCTGAAGGACAAAAGAATAAGGGACAACATACGGCATGACAAAACAACACAAATAAACATTACGCTGGTAAAGCCACTGTTGTAAAATCCATCCAGTATTGTAGGATTTTTCATTTTCTCATGCATGTTTACCTGTAGTATGTATTGTGTTAGATCCACAGCTTCTTTGCTTTCATGGACAATTACACATTCTCCACCTGGAGTTGTCACCACATCTGTGTCTCCTCTTCTGCACTCTGCATGTATCAAAGGTCTTTTCCTCACACACACACTAATCATCTGTCCTCCCACTTGCCTGGTACACATACATAAAAAGAAACATGCAAAATTAGGAAATGTTTCTGCAAACTGCCGTCACAGCCTGTACAAAGGTGAAAGGAAAAAGGCAACTCACTTTTTGTGTGGAGGATGAGCAGAACTGAGTGGCAGTCCATAGTTGTAGCCAGCTGTTTTCGCTGCTTCATAAACAGGTGTGAGCTTAGCTATGTCTGTGTAACTATTTTTATTCTTTGAGATTTTGTTTTTGTCTTTAAGTTTAAATGATTTGTTGTTAAATGTCTTTGGAATCCCTGTTCCAGGATTGGACTTTTGATTGTCGAATGTCTCACTGTTTGTTGGTAATCTAGTGTTTGAGTTGGAATTCCCTCCTTTGAAGTCTATCTTATAGTTTTTTCCACTGTGACAATCACACAGACAACAACCAGTATGTACATCTAGCTTGCAGTTGCTGCTGACATGGTTATGATGTAGCAGAGCATCTCGGCTGTGAAGTTGAATCTGCACAGGTGTGGCTGATACTTTTTTCTGGACTGGCTTATTATTTCTGTTATAACTTGTAAAGGCATGAACAGCGTCTGCAGGATGAGAAAACAACCTCTGCTGAAGATTAATGGGTTCGTCATTAAAGTCAAGACGTCTGCAGATGTGTGATGGTCTAGCAAAACTGGATACATCAGGATTTGAAACAGCAGCTCCACTTTCATCCTGTTCCTCATTCACATCCTTGTTAGGATTTCTATAATCATCAGGACTACTACAATCCACTGCAGAATAGATTTCATTACCTTCATCCTCATCACAGACATTACCCTCATCATATGCAAGGCTCTTTAGGTCATAATTTTTCATCAGTTGGACCAGATGAAAAAGCTGAGTCCTGTCCTCCATAGAGCGGATTCCCAGGAGAGGGTAGTCTTCCATGCTTAACCCTGAAATGTGCTCTGCACAGCAAATGCCCATCAAAGTAAACCTAAAAGACGGGACAAAGAGGAGGCCAAATAATCTTATAGGAGAATACAGAGCAACTGTGAATTTTGATGTCCTACTTCTGCTTACCTTGCATAGTGACGCTGTAGTCCAACAGCTTTCAGACACTCATACAGGCATACTGTCATTTCTTCCTCGACCTTTTTATCTCTGTTTTGTCCTTTACTTCACCTCACCTGCCCTGGGAGAGGCAAACATGTCACTTTAGTCTCTGCCTCAGTAGGTCATGGAAAAATCAAAGGCGACCACAGCATAATTATACAACTATTGGCTAATGTTAGACAGAAAACAATTAAAAAACAGTTTAAATCTGCATGCTGTCTCACCAGCAGCCCAAAAACCATGTCTTATGTGGTGATTCTTGCAGAGAACTATAGCCAATGGTAGCTCACTGTATCGTTACTATGCCTGTGTTCTGTTGATGGTAAGGAAAGCCTGGGGCACCAGTATGATGCTGAAATCTGACACTAGAGCAGGATAGAGCCATAGCACCGCCGTGCAGTCGTCACAAATTTCTCTGCAGTGTCAAATTTAAATATAGCAAACACAGGCAAGCAGTTGTTGACTTCTACTGTAGACTGGTCAGCAGCTGCAATGGTTTTGAGGTATGGCATGCTTGAGATCATCATCTTCCCAGATTCTCCCACTTTATATAACAACCTTAAAGCTCCTTTCTTGGAGACTTTGCAACAGTCTTGGCAATTCATCCATACACCAATATCATTCACCGTCTTAGTGACAATTAAATAAGTAAACACAAAGTATTTAAGTTGTAAAGCATTAATAAATAGTCAGTTTGATGTTACAACAACACCGTCCAAAACCAAAAGTTGTATGCTTTTCAAATCACCACTAAATTGTTTTTATAAATCAGTTTATATATGGCTAGCAAACTGTGAAGATATTTTGTTTTTCTTAAATGTTAGAATAATAATAAAAATAAAAAAAAAAGAAAGAAAAAAAAAACTCACTCCATAGTTTTCAGCCGCAAAAGATAAACGAGAAAAGGTTTAACCAACGAAAGGCATTATTTTCTCAGTAAGTTACAGGCTTGAATGGTATTTCCGTATACAAATTGTGTCTCCATAACAACAAAGAAAGTTGAAAGCGCTTTCTCTTTCCCCGCTGCGCACGCGAACCGGATCCCATTGAAGCAGATGAGTTAGAAATGAAATATTATCAGATGTAAAGGCAGAACTTCTGAGGGACGACCGGTCCCACCAAATAACGCCATTTCAGCATTACATCGAGAGATAATCCCTGAAAGGGCTTAAAGCCCACCAGTAAACCCATTAAGACAAAAAGCCTTTGCACAGTAAACCGTCTACCCCACTGGCTTTATTGCAAACTGAATGAGGAAAAAGCTGGAGGAATTGAAGTGTGTTTGTTGGGGTAATATAAATCATAGTTAAATTGTTCAGAACCCAAATATGCCCTGATCAAATGAATGTATAAGTGTATGATAGAAACGTTGCCACAAAATACAAAGCAAGCACACAAGAAAAAAGGAGAAATAATCAGTTAAACTAAAAATATTGAATCGTATAGCATATTTTGGTAAAAGTAAAGTAGCTGTACCTCCATTCAAGAAGTCACTAAACTGATTTGACATGTGTGTAAAATAAGAAAAAAAAAATTGTGCCATCAGTTTTCGGTTTCTAATATGCTTTAATATGGAAACAGAATGTAGTAAAACTTAGTTTACACCATTTATTTACGACCACAATTTTATTAATTGTTTTCTTACATTTCATGTTGCACTTTATTCTTTCGATACCAATGAATAAGCAATCCTTTATCTTTTGTTTGTTTGGGTTTTTTTGTTTTTTTTTTAAATTTTTTATTATCATTATTTGTTTGTTTGTTTTTTATTTTTTATTTTTTTTACACTAAACCCCTTACCATCATGCCATTTCACGACAGCAAAAAAAAGCTGTTTGGTTTCCACATTCATGATAACTAATCGTTTTCCACAACTTCTCAAAAATAAACAAACACAATAAAAAATAAAATTGGCGTGGTGTAACCATAGTTACACCAGCCATTCAGTATGGGTGATCAAAGTTCCGTGTTTCGCTGGGGAGAAAATTGTATGTAACACACAATGTTAGCTCTTCTTCCGTAAACTTGCTACGAGTAGCACAAGTTATTAATGCTGAGACTTTTATTTTGCATTTTATCCTTTGGTACTCGTCCAAATAATTTAGCAAGCCTGTGTGATAAAGATAACACGTTCATGTGTCTACGTTTGTGTAAAAATTAAACGAGATAAGCCACATGCTAAGCTCCGGGTCTCGTTATCTTTCTCAAAAAAAACAGTTTGAAGACCACCAGAGGCAACTTTGGGCCAGTTCTGCTGTCATGACAACCAGCTACAAAACAGAGGGTCCGGGAGGTCCATAGTAGGTAAGTTAATTTAATTTCCACATGAGGATGAAAAGAGTAACATTAATTTAAAAGAAACTGTTAAATGTTAATAATTTGTGTTGATATGCTTTCTGTTTTTACTCAACTAGGTTACTAAAAAGAAAAGTAAATAAACAAATGCTAACAACCAAACCACAGGAACATATGTATGAGTTAAAATAAGTTGATTCCAATGTGGTTACAAAACTTGTTCTCAAACATTTTGTCCCAATCTTTTTGCTGATTCTCAGTTATTCCTAATTCAGTTACTTTTTCAGAAAAGTAAAAAGGTAGCATCTTTACATAGAAAGATCTGGAACAGTCTAGCATATTCACCTGTGTGTAACTGAACATGAACACTGACGTCCCTCTAAATTAGCCAATACTTTAATATGTTTCTATATTCTTTTTAAATGATTTTGTCTCGTGTGTGTATTTTTTTTTTTAAGTAGCCATGCTGTAATGAGAGATTTAAAGGAAATTAACAGAAATTGCTAGTTACTATTCTGTTTTTCTATATATTGTGTATTCAAAAAGGCTTTTTTTCTCCTACTATTTTCAAACTGATCATTACCAGTAAATCATCAGCATGTCTTCTGGGGGAAAAAATGTCCAGACATCCACTGCTTCATCATCTCCCTCTCCGTCCTCGTCCCCTTCAACCTTGCACTTCATTGGGAAGAAGGAGGACATCATCAAGGCTGGGCGGATGACTAAGCTGGTGAATGGGTGCAGAGATGTTCTGGTCTTGTACCACCAGGGGCAGTTTCATGCGATGGACATGCGCTGCTACCGTAAGCTTTGAGTAGAAGGGTGTTGATATTTCTGCTACTCATCATACTCATGAAATACTGCTTATAATACATTGTGCTTTTTTTCACTGACAGATTCAGGGGGCGCACTGCAATATGGAGACATTGAGGTGATTTTTCTGATATTATGTGTAAATATTAGAGTACATTTCCTCAAAATAAATTACACAAATTTATCCAGTTCTGTGTAAGAATTTGTGAATAAATTAAATCTTTCTTTTACCAGTCATTGCAGTACTTTCATATGTATTTAACACACAACTTCATGTTATGTCACTATTAGGAGTTTAATGGACGGCCGTGCATCGTCTGTCCGTGGCACAAGTACAAGATCACACTTGCAGAAGGTGAAGGGTTATACCAAGCTGTAGAGGATCCTACAGGCAAACCACTGAGGACTAGTTGGCGCTCCAAGGGTGTCAAACAAAGAATTCATAAAGTGACTGAAGTCAACGGTGATGTGTACGTAATACTAAATGACTCCAGTGAGGCCATCGACTCAGATGTCTACCAAACTGAGAAATATAGGACTGTCTTACTCAAAGCAATGTCAAAACCCAAACTAAAATGACAAGGATTGTTTTATTGTGCAACGTAAAGTAATTTTCTACTTCAGGGATAATTCAGGAACTTTTGTTTCTCTTTTACTGGGAAAAATTAGTGATTATAATTCAGTGGGGAGTTGCAAGATATGTGTCAAGTGTGGATTATAGTATGACTAATTGTTTGTCGAGAGAATATATTAAATTTATTTTCATTTGCACATATTGGTCTCCACTTCATTCCATGCAAATTCGCCCTACTCTTTTTCAGTGTTTTTGTTTCCTATTTTTTAATGTAGCTAAATGTAATAATTTCATGTGATATCGTGAAACTGTAATGAACTCAATTACTATTTTTTTATTTGATCGGTGTGACTCACATGCTGAAAATTATTGAAAGTATTGAGGATTCTGTTTGTGTTTTAACTGAACGAAAACCATTATACTATCTTGAAAAGCATATTAAAAAAAATTTCCTTTACAAATTTGGTTCAGATGAATTTATTTATGAATACATTTTAAATGTTATAATTTACTGATGAAGAATTCTTACAGTGGTGTCTAAATTGAAAATACAGAAGATATTTGTCAAGCATACGTTCAAATGTTTTGATTATGCTCTGCAGAGAATGCCTTAGTTTTACTAATGGTTCTCAATGCAAGATTTTATTCTATGTGTACTTCCATTTACATTATTCTGTCTGTACTTTAGTAAAATTATATTACCACGTTCACTAGGTGAAGTACCGGCAACGGAATTTGTGCTGTGAATGAAAGCGGCCGCTAGATGGCGCCAAATTCTAGGTCGGTCGCATAGTGATGACGTACATCAGTCCATCGCCCCAAACTCGGTTGGTAGACAATGATGTTTATATTTTACATGAATATTGTTTTTACTGAATCATACATGACCAGTATAGAATATTTTTTAAATTATTATTTTTTGCGCTATGAAGGTTGTGAGTTGAAGATGGAGGCCAAGCAGATGGTGAAGCTGGAATAACAACAGTTGACACACTTTGTCTCTTCTGAACGATAATAAGTTGTAATGGCACAAGGTTTGTCTTAATAAGTGACTTATTTATTTAGTATTTATTCAATTAGAGATTTTAGGGAGTAGGTTTGTGCATTTCTTCAACATAGCGGAGCTGTGTTTTGCTTAAAAATAATGTCTTTATTATGTCCTGCAGAGGATGAAATCAATCTGCTGGTGATCGTCGTGGATGTAAATCCGATATGGTGGGGTCAGCAAGCTCAACGTGAGCCAGAGGTATCATGTCTGGCAATCTGTCCAGGGTGTACCATGCATCTCACCCACTGATTGCTGGGAACTTCCCCATCTTCCCCACAACCCTTATTACGTTATACAAATAAACTTGCCTTGCCTTACTTTACTCTTGTCTTTGACTAGTTCACCTTGTCCAAGTGTTTGGATGCAGTCATGGTGATGGGGAACTCACACATGTCTATGACCAGGACAAACAAGCTGGCTGTCATTGCTAGCCACTGCCAAGACAGGTAACTTCACAGAACACTTTCCAGCAATGAACAGTACATATAGTCATAGAGATTTGTCTTTATTTTTCTCTGTCTTGTTGATTGTTCTCATGACCTCAAAATTTCTAATGTCGGACTGAATCGGAAGCTCTTGAACTAAAGTACTAAATTGTGTTTAGCTTGGTTGAAACCACTTCTGCATTTTTATGCTATAATATTAAAATACTAATTGCAAAGTTATGTAATAATCTAATAAATACACTGTAAGGTATGATATAGAGAGCCATTATTTTGCAGACATTATAATTATACTTTCAAGAAGAATTTGCCTTCAATTGTGGCATGGTTTCATAAACATCATAAATACAGATTTTTACTGTGCTCTACAACATTTGTACATTTTCTTAAATACTTATGCATTTCTTTCAGCAGTTTCACATGAGGCAGACTGTCTAATGTTTTTCCTCATTCACTGCTTGTATGAACATCTTCTCCATGCAGTCACTTCCTTTATCCTGGTAAGAGCAGGGGAGGTGGGGATAACGGTGGGGATGATGCATCCTCCAGCAGGGACGGAAAATATGAACTCCTGTCTATCGCTAATAACCTTATTGCCGAAGAGATCAGGAATGTTATGTCAAAATGTAGGTACAAGCCTTCTTTTCTGTAGGGTACAATAAATGTAATATATTTGTATACACACACACACACACACACACACACACACACACACACACGTATATATATATATATATATATATATATATATATATATATATATATATATATATATATATATACATATACATATATATATATATATATATATATACACATATATATATATATATATATATGTGTATATATATATATACACATATATATATATATATATATATATATATATATGTGTATATATATATATATATATTTGAAAACAGAAAATATGCTACAATGTTAATGACTGTTAGAAATATGCTGTATCTCATATTTCTACAGCTGAAGTGACGGGAAATTCAACTGATACTCTACTAGCTGGATCCCTTGCCAAAGCTCTCTGCTGTATCCTCTCAGTGAAATACATTGAAACAGATTATTTAGAAAAAGGAAGTTTAGTTGTGTAGCAAAATTTTGTTCATTTTAATGATAAATATTTTGCAGTTATAACTAGCCTTTAAGGTTCTGGACAAGGTTTACAAATGTACCAAATGTTTTGTGTTTTTTTTTTTGTTTGTTTGTTTGGTTTTTTTTTTTTGCAATTTTTTATTCTTTATATGTGATTCACACTAAGATGTAAATTTGAAGTACCGTTAACTGTTACTTTACATATTAAACTTTATGTTTGTGTTCTGAAAGAAATAGCATTATTTTTTTCATTTTCTAGAACATATTGATAATTTTTTATTTCTCAATTTTTTTTCTTTTTTTCATATTTTATGTGTTACAATAGCTTAGATACTACAAGGTTGTGCTGTTGAATCCCTGGCCAAACCATGTACAGAAGTGTCCTACAGCAAGACAATGACTAGTCACCCTGCAGGACATCTCAGCTACCACTGTTAGGCAAATCAGAGACATGATATAGAACCTTTGAAAACTTCTAGCATAGAACATGATACATTGTACTTAACAAAAATATTGTTAAGTGTGTGTTCAAATGATTGCTCCCCATCTTTGTTTATTACTCTGGTTGAGCTGTATGCCTAATTTACCTTAATGCTGGAATATCCAGACATTAACAGGGTATCAAAAGAATTGGAAGGTAATGCTTTTTGCTATGTAAGATAAATATGCCTTACCTTTAGCTTTCTTTCCTCATTCTGAAATCTAAGTTTTGCTTTATGTCTTTTAGTTGGACAGGAAATAAAATCAAGAATATTGGTGAGCATTAAACTAACTTCATGAGTGCTTTTGCTTTCTAGACCTGAGTTTGAGGTCAATCTATTTTTTTATTGTGATGGATAGGTGATAAAAGCAGCTGAGGACTGCGCTCTCCAGTACATGAACTTCATGAATGTGATTTTTGCAGCACAAAAACAGGTAGGTAATTTATTTTATAACATAAATCCTTTATCTATGTGTTAATTGTATTATTTTAGAAAGAAAAATAAAAGAAAACCGTTTTAATCTTTTAAAACAGAACATCCTGATAGATGCTTGTGTGTTGGACTCGGACTCAGGGCTCCTTCAGCAGGTACATTTTTTTAGTTTTTTTAACACAATTGAAGAAGTGCATCTTTAAACGTTTGGATGAAAAAGCAGTCGGTCAAATACTAGGAGAAGCTGTCCTTGTTACTCTTTATCTTTTCTTTACTCTTTCAAGTATTTTTCAGAACATTTGTATCATCAGGAGTTCACTGATGTTTTTGTCTTCAGGCTTGTGATATAACTGGAGGCTTGTACCTGAAAATACCTCAGAAAGTCTCCCTGGCACAGTACCTTTTGGTGAGTAACGATCGTTGAACACTTTTCTGAGAATGTCTGTCGTGATGAAAATATTAAGACAGTTTGGTATTTTGTGAACAGTGGGTGTTCCTGCCTGATTCTGAGCAGCGTTCACAGCTAATGTTGCCACCGCCTGCACACGTGGACTACAGAGCTGCATGCTTCTGCCACCGTAACCTGATTGAAATCGGTTACGTCTGTTCAGTCTGTCTGTCAAGTAAGTGTAATTCAGTTACAAGAAACGGCATGCATAACTACAGTCTTAGTGTGATCGCTGAGCTGGAGCAATTGCTTTTGTGTTAAAGTAATTTCTTATCTTCCTTTTTTCTCAGTATTCTGCATCTTCAGCCCCATTTGCACAACTTGCGAGTAAGTTTTTTTCTTTTAAATATGTCTTCAAGTATAAATATGCCTTGTACATGTAACATTATTTAGTGAAATGTAATTATACTTTTGTTGGAATTAATGTTATGCTTTTTTTTCTGTAGGACTGCCTTTAAAATCCAGTTACCACAGATGGTGAAACCCAAAAAGAAGAAACTTAAACTACCTATGTAAAAAAAAAAAAAAAAAAAGTTTCTGCAAACAATGTAAATTTGATTTCATGTTATTCCACTGTTTTATTAGTATAGATTACAAAAACCCTTTTTGGTTCATCTGACACAGCAAGGCCTGGTCAAGATGTCAACTTCCAGCCAGTATTTATCTTTGAATGTCATTTATTCTGACAAATTTTCTTAAATGCAGGGCAATAAAATTCCTCAAAAATTTGGTTAAAAAGTTTATAAAGAAAATATTTTACATATTAAACATATGTTGGAAAAATATCTTTTTGCAAGTCTCCATTTTGCTCATACTGATAGAAACAGATTTTTCTTTTTTACTGAATAAATATGATGCACTGAAATTGAAATATTTTATTGAATTCACATCAAACTGTTTCAAACAGGTTACAAGGGTGTATACATCCTTAATCCCAGATTTAGCCCAATTTTTAACTACTTGTGGGGAAAAAAACAGCCTGATTTATTCTTAGATTTTAAAGGCTGTCACTTCCAAGAGCTTAAAGAAAGCAGATGAGGATAGCTGAATGATAATGTTCACAGGATGTTAAAACAACAGCACCTCAAAGCTTTTCCTACAAGTGGTCACTCTTGAACCAAAATAGTCGAGTGTACAACAGGATGCAATTTAATAAAACAGAATGACATCAGTGAAATTTGCTCGGTGCATCCATGTTAAAAAGAAAAATACACAAGTCTTTTTGTTTACATGAAGACTTGCTGTGTAAACATAGTGTAACCAGCATGTTGGTCAGAAGTGCTTCAACACCTCTTTCTTTTCCCTTGAAATCACAATCTGAAAATCACCCCTTTAAGAAGAAAATGTTTCATGTTTTCAATAAGATACAGAAAAATGACAATAGAGATATCCCTAGTATGTACAAAATAAGCATGGAACTATTCAGGGAAAACTTTCCAGGACTGGAATTCTGCTAAATGTCTCGCGGATTATTGCTGGACTGGAACAATGTTGCACCTGGAAAGGAAAGCAAAAGACAACAACAACAGATTTGTGACTCAAACATACAATCTAATACAGAGAAACAACTAGCAATCATAAATCATGCAAAGTGGGTGTTCGAAATAGCGTATTTTACCTACACCACTGCATGGGAAATATAATTATTATTAAACTTATTCAGCTTTAGTTTTTTTCCCTAATTCAGTTATTTTCTTCTAGTCCACATGTGATTAAGGTTGTCTCCACTTTGCCCTTACCCCAGCAGACCCCTGCCTGACCATCGCTGTGGAGTCAGGCTCATCTGAACTTTCTGGCCAGTCCTGATCACAGTCACGCGTAAAGGTTTCTGTAAAAGAACAAGCCAAAGAAAAAAGCCCAATTTTTTTTTTTTAATCTTTGAAGTCCATATTTGCCCCCACCCCCCACAAACACATACACACACACAAATATATACTTATATATACACAGTGTGTAGTATTCCGAAGTAGTCAGATTGATAGTGTTTTGTTTCCTGTTATTCGTTAGAGGAATTATAAAATGGTGTACAACAGTGTTAAAGCGCAATTTCTACCTAAAGGTGAAACAAAAGCTCTTAGAAATTATGTATCAAATATCATATTGTCGGCTTTGAAGGGTTGAACAATAGAAACAGCGAAAATATCAGACAGCATAAATAAAGACAGCTCCGTGTCATGCTGAAAACAGGATCTGGCATGAAGTAAAATACAAAATGGAATAAGATGTGAAATTGATGATTACATCTGGCTGAAATCTCAGTATTACTAATATTAAAAAAAGCTTAATTAAAATAAATCTGCCACAAAATTGTAAACTTACTCCTTCACTATGTTGTACCACAGAAGCAATGTTCTGGAGGTTACGAAAGTTTCCCGTGTTCACAGAGCCAAACTCGATTACTTCATCACCAACTCTAAGGCCCTTTGAAAGAAACAAGCAGTTAGTTGATCAGAAAAAAAATAATTGTCCACCATTTTTTATTAGTCCTAACTTCAGATTAGTGTAATGGTTTATCCGGAACAACTATTAGATATAAAATCACAGTTCACATCACTCACAGCTCCACAGGCTGGAGAGCCTTCGGTCACAGCGTCCACCCGTGCAAAGGGAGGAGGCAAGGAGACCTGCTGCTCCATTGACTCCACCTGGGCCTCTGCCTCGTCCTGTTCTCTCTTGGCTTTCTCTCGAGCATGCAACTTGTGCAAGGCTTCTTCTATCTCCGCCATGATGGCCTTATGATCATTCTGCAGGCCTGGAAGACACAAGGAATGTTTTACATGTAAAACTACAGGCTATCAAATATCTTTAGATTTTTTTTTTTTTTTTTTTTAAAACAGATGCACTGATTTAGAGGGGAGACAGTTATGTTGTTAATTGCTCAATTGACAGAATATTAACTGGTGTCTGAAAAAGAAGAAAAATAAGATGGCAGGGGCGCTGCAGGTATCCCTCAAACCACTGGTGCTCATGGAAGGGTTTGCATAAGCTTGGAGAAAGGACTGAATCCAAAACAATGGGGGAAAAAGGCTGAGGAAGGCATAAGCCAATACGCATTGGTGTATTATTATGACTCTTGCCCATTTTTAATAAAGGCGTTTTATTCTATCCACTTTGAGTGCCTGGACCTGGATTTTTTCCCCCATTTTTTGGATTCCTTTCTCCATTAACTAGTGTCTATTGAAAAACTTCATTAGTGACGTGAAATATTTGTGAGATTGTGGCCGCTGGTTGGTCAAAGAATAAGTGATAAAAATGTCAAGCTGGAGTCAATTTTCTAAACATATAGTTAGAGAAAATGATGATATTGTGAAAAGTTAAGTTTGCTGATAATTGCAGCCCAGCCACCACCAACCAAATACTGTAACAGAAGTTGACACGATGCAAACAAGACTTCTGTTTTTATCTGGTCTCAGATAAAACACTAAAAGCACAGCTGCTTACATGAAATATTATGTCTTGCCGTCCTGATATGGTACAAATTAACATCTGCTCGAGGGTAACCCTCAGCGTCAACCAGGGGACCTTCAACTCCGACGCCCTGCTGTAAACAAGATAAATAAGTCATGTTTAGCTATAAGATATGAAAACTTGTAAGTTTTGCTGCCTACATCTGCACAACTTACGTCTTCTAAAACGTCATAGTAAGCTTTTATCTGCTCTTCAATTTCATCTTTCTTTTTTATGAGGCTTTTTACAGCTTCCATAGTTATTTCAGAAATCCCAGGACTGTTTCCTCCCGATGTCTTCATGTCTGCTGAGCATGAGTTTCCTACTATGACAAATCTACTTCCGGTTTAAGGGCTCTTCTTCTTCTTCGCTTCATAATAAGGCAGAGTAGTGTTGTACTGCCTCCCAACGGCCTTTAACCAACAAACATTTCCCAGCACTTTCCGTCATGTCTATTTAGGAATATCTGAAATTAGATAAAGTCTGGTTTTTGTATTTGTTGTCCTTGTCTACAGCTTTTTGGAGAATTTAGTTGCTTCCTAATAAAAAAAAAAAAAAGAGAGATAGTAAAGAGGTTGCAGTTGAGCTCAGGAAACTCCGACCAGGAAAGGCCGGAGGTCCAGGGCTCCTAAAAGACGGGACATGACAGCTCGTCGTTCCTCTCCAAAGGCTATTCAATATGAGCCTTAAGATGGGAAAAAAGTCCTGATTCTGTGTTATACGTCGTGTCTCATACCGGTGCCCAAAAAAGGGCGACCGGTGGAGATGAATGACTACAAACCTGTAGCTTTGACATCTCACATAATGAAGACCTTTGAGCGGCTCCTTATTTGTCGCATGAGAATTCAGGTTGCTGAGGATCTCGACCCTCTCCAGTTTGCCTACCAGAAACACTTAGGAGTTGAGGATGCAGTTCTTTACATGCTGCATAGGGCCTACGCCTATCTGGAAGTGCCTGATTCTTATGTCAGGATCATGTTCTTCGACTTCTCCAATTCTTTTAATACCATGAGGCCTCCCATACAGAAAGATAAACTTTTAGAGATGGGGGTGGCTCCCTCCCTGACATCCCGGATTATGGACTATCTAACATCCAGACCACAATATGTCAGGATGGAGAGAAGTGTTTCTGGAACTCTGGAGTACTCTGCATCATCTGCTGTTGTGACACGTGTGAGAGGTGGACAGGAAGGGGAGTACAGGGATCTGGTAGAGGCCTTCACAGACTGGACCAACAAGAACTGTCTTCTCCTGAGCACTTCCAAGACCAAAGAGATTGTGGTGGATTTCAGGAGATCTACATCACACAGAAAGCCAGTCTGTATCGATGGAGAGGAAATAGAGAATGTGAAGACCTACAGGTAGCTGGGGGTGGAATATCTTCATCACAGTTTGACAAACTAGAGGCCCCTAAAGAACATCTTTTCTAGGGCCCCCACAAAGCTAGAAACGGCCCTGCTGTTGAGGGCGCAGCATTACAAACAAGGACTGCAAACATCTGGACAAACTGGTCAGGAAGGTTAGTTCTGTCCTCGGCAGATGTCTAGACCCTTTCTGAGCTGGGGTGGAGCAGAGGATGGGGAGAAAAGTATTCAGGGTATTTTGGATAATGAAAAACATCCCCTCCATAGAGGAGGTGCTCTAGAGGAGCAGCTGCAGTGAGAGAATGATCTCTCTTTGATGCAGGACTGAGAGATTCAGAAGGTCCTTCAATCCAGCCGCAATTAGACTGTTTCATATTAATCTTTAATACAATCTTTTTTTTTTTTTTAAAGGAACTGTTGGAACACCTGGAATTTCCCCCTGGGGATGAATAAAGTATCTATCAATATTTTTCAGTAATATTTTTACAGGAGTACTATAATATTGTGTGATATTATACACTAATATAACAGTAAAAATCTAACAATAAAAAAAAACTTGAAAAATGCCACTTATGAAAAATAAAATATCATGAAAATACATTTCATCCATTAAAAATGTGAATGTATTACTACAAAACAATGTGGGACTTTAAAATACCTCATGCAATTGCTTCATTCTATACACTATCACTACAATTGCAAAATTAGGTAAAAGTCCTTGATCATTTGGTTTGCAGTCTTGATAAAGGTCACGATTATACAATGTCATACTTAAAGTATGAAGAGACAATTCTGATCCATAAAGACTGGAAAAAGATCCAGGCCCAGGCACTCAAAGTGGTTAGAAATAAAAGGCAATTACTAAAAATGGGCATTACTCTTGTCCATTTTCACCTAATATTGAATGGAAAGAAAACTGATAATTATGAATTTTACGAGCCTCAGGAATGAGCTATACAATACTTCCTGAGTGGAAAGATGGAGGACAAAATACTGAACTGGAAATGTAATACTAGATCTGTCAAAAAGACAGAGCAGAGCAGTTTCTATGGTTTGTGGAATTAGGTTACCTATCTATAAATCTGTGATACGCAGTGCAATATGTTTTACAGCAATCTGCTGGAGCAGCAGCAGCATCAGAGCCAATATTAAAAACATAAACCGGTAAGGAGGCTGGCTCTCTGCTGGGGGCAAGTCTAGAGCCCCTGGAGTTGATTGTGTTAATAAGAATGTGCGATAACACATACTAGACTACTCTGCACACCCTTTTTAAGACCATGACTATTAAACTGATTTTTTTAAATTATGATTTTTGTTTGAAATTCTTGAAATATCAATCAAGAACTGAAGTTCAGTGACAAATTTTTACTAAAATAATTTCTACATGAGCATTTCTAGAAGATATTCAGCCCTTTCATATTTAAATTTACACATTTTTGTGATCAACTTTAACAGAGAAATTATTTTTGATGTGTTCATCAATAAAAAAAACCAATGTTGACCACTTATGAAAAAAAACACCCAATTACTCATATACACCAATTCCTTTTATCAATACTATATTCAAGTGAGCGCTGAATTTACACACCTAGTATACTCATATTCCACAATGACTTAGTACTCGTTAAAAATTTGCAAAAAGGGATATTTTTCCACATATAACACAAAAACATCTTCCTTGATTACACAAATCAGTTTTAATACATTAGTGGATCCTAATAATGATGAAAAGGTAACACTTGGATTTTCTTCATAAACCTTTCAACAGTTACAAACAACTTTTCTATACAATCTCAGATGGAAGAATGTGTTACAAATAGTGCTGTAGCAAACTGTGAAGGCAACATATTTATAAGTTACATCCATTTGACACCCTCCCCTCATAGTGGTCAGTAACTGTAATTTCACATTTTTTTGTCCCATAATATTTCAAAGGTCAGGCACATTAGTACAGAAGATTACATGTTAAAAACTCCTTTAAAGTGTTATCTTTATGTGTTGTGTTCCCTGAGTGCTTAATGCTACTTCTGATTAAACTTAACTAAAATGGGTTGTTTTGAATGTGCTTGATACCCAAATATAAGTGCAAATAATTTCTATGAAATTCATTAAAACCTTACAAGTGTGTTGAAAGAATAAACACCAAAGTTTCCATCAGGAAGTTTTCCTTCATTCCCAGAGCTGAAATCATCTTTTTTCAGGGTCTGAACCATGTGCAAATATGTCACTCCAAAATAAATCTTGTCTTTGACCTGCTGCCTATTTGTTAGTGCTTATGTAAAGTACCACATTTGGAGGCTGTTTATAAAGCTAACAGTCTGTATATTGCGGACCTGGGTTCTGATCATTAAACAAAAGCACTGTCTGCTCTTTATCACCTCCTTGTTGAGATGCACCTTGAGCTGAAGGTGAAACTACCTGTACGCCTTCAGCTTGTAATGTTAGCTCCTTCTGTACTTGAGCAAACTGGGTTGTTGCATCATCTAGTTGTGAATGCACTGTTTGGACCCACTTCTGCAACTGTGCACTGAGAACATCTACTCCTTGATACAGCTTCTCTTGTCTGTCTTTTAGTTCTTCCAGTAGGTGTTGCGTATCACTGGCAACCTGCTGTCTCTTGGTTAACGCAGCTGGAGCGCGCTGACCCTGCATGTACCCAGCAAACTCTTCTGGACTCAGGTTGAGTGCTGGTCCGTCCAGCTTTTCAATGAAGGCTACTGCACAAGACTAAATGGGGGACAATTTATAGTCTTGAAATATCAACACACACACAAACACACACAATGTTTTAGTATATGTATGTTTCACCTTACCAGGTTAGTGAAGTAGTATCCGCTCTCTCCTGCCATGAGACTGTGGGGGAGCCCAAAACGAATCACATACTGCATGTTGGAGTGTAGGCGAGGTGGATTGGCCTTAAGCACAACATAAACAAGGGCTGACAGGAAGTCATCAGCATTAGCTGGCTCACTGTTGGAGGTAGAGAGGGCCTCAAAGACGTGCTGACTGCATTTGGACACACAGGCAAGCTTGTCCTGTGGGGCCCTTTTGGCATCCATTTCAATTATGGCTGTTAGGAAAAAAAATGGATATTTACAATATAAGGCACATCTCTAGCTCACGTGCTGATTTAACAGGTCTTAATACTAGAAAATTCCCATTTAAATGTAGGCAAAATTAGATTAGAAGATATCATGTTTGTCAACAAACAACTGCAAATAGTTGGTCTTCGTCTGTCCACACAAAAGGTGTCTACAAAATATGCTTTCCTGCACCTTAAAGTCACTATCAGCACAAATCTTTATAATAAAGCAAATAATCAAGGAATCATGTTTTACATTACCTGTAATAGCAGGCAAGAAGGGATCACCTGTTACCGGAGTTGTTTCATCGGGAAAAGGTACGCTCAGCATCTGTGGAGTGACCCAGTTTAAGGAGCTGCAAAGTAAAAACAGATGAGGCTTCAGGATAGAGGATTAAATTGTTGACTACATAAAACAGGATTTTCCTAATATGGCTATTGAGGGCCACTGGGTGATAGACATGATTTAAATTAAATGTATCTCCTCAACATTTTGTCTTCAAGTTCTTCACAAAACTGTTTATTACACCATAATCAGAGGAAAGTGACTGTTGAGGAGGGAAACATAAAATCGATAAGCTGACAAATGCTAAAAAATAGCTGACTTTCTGGTTATATTCAGTTTTTTAGTTTCATAAGGTTTCTGACGTTTCTTGAATCAAAATAAGAGCATTAATTTGTCAGTGTTGTGTGTTTATTCATTTATGACATGAAATATCAAATATGGGCTTGCACATGAAAATAAGGCCCCACCAAGAGCCCCTGTGTAATTTGAACTCCACTGACATTAGCGACTTGAATCAAAGTAAAAAATGACCGTATTCTTCTCTGGAGAACTAGGTCCTTCTGTTCATCATCACAGCTGTCATGGCAGAAAACCCATTTGTGCAGTCGTGTCATTATCAGCTTCTCCACATGTTCCATTATCTGAGTAACCTGGTCTTCATGAAAACCTGAAAACAAAAAAAATATTCAAATTAGTCTTTTAAAAAAATAAATAAATAATAATGTGTGTTTGATTTCATAATAAGCAAACAAGAATGTGCTGAAATGACATGTACTCACTTCTAAAATGTTCGGCAAAAGACTGGTAAAAGTCCTGCACAAGGTCTGACTGCTTCTGTACTGGAAGATCCTGGAAAGACGGTTTGAGTCAACCAACAGGATTTGAAGAAATGTGAAGTGTGAAAATGTATTTTGATAACTACATGATAAGCCTCCATAGTGTTGAGGAACGCTGTACAGCGAGACTGTAAACGCTGGGAGGAGGGATGCCGCAATATTTTCAGGAAGCCAGTAAAGTCTCCAGGGTCTAGGTTCTGGTAGGCTTTCAACATTTTTGCATGGCTTTCAGGAGACTCTAAAAGGTCAAACACAGGACATAATTTTCAGGAAAAGAAGCAGTTATATGACACAAGAAACAGCTATTCTTGATGGGAAATGTAAACATGGAGTCAGATTAAAACATCAAACTAGGTCAGTTAAATTGCAGACCTACCTTGAGGTTTTGGAGGCGATGAGCTGCCCCAGAAGAGTCTTCTCACTGTATTAATCCGACGACCCTTCTCAATGTTTTTCTTCTCCTCAAATTTGGAGAATGTGGGAAGTCCTCCATCATTGCTTGGTCTACAGGAAGTGATAGTATTAGAAATTAAACCTATACAAGTTTAAAAAGAAAGAAATTGAGCTGTCTATCTAATGTGCTGGTATAAATCTTCTATATTTAAGAGTACCTCATCGCACTGATAAATTTATGTGAGGTACCAAAAATGTCTATTAAGTCTACCTTGTATCTTGTGTTGGTGCTCCGGCTGGACGCGATTTCTCTCTCCAGCACTTGGAGCAGAAGCCTTGCCATGCAGGGTTTCCATAGTAGCCACAAGCGTCTTTGCAGAGTAGTTCCTCTTGAGAAACTCTGATTCCCCTTTGCTTATCTGTCCACATTGTAGAGTTCTTTTCCAACTAACCTTTAGGAGACAATAATAACATTTCAAACAATTACACCAAAAACTGCCAATAACCCAATGATTAGGTAAGTGACCATTTTGACACCTTTATATAAAGTTTGACATAAAATCTTGAATTACAGTTTGCAAAAGGGCAAAAAAACAGAATGAAAGAAACTTAACTTGATCTGGGAAAAAAAAGATGCTTGATCTCTTTGGACTGTGTTGAAAATAGACTGAAAACATCCCTTTACATCTGCTGCCAGTTTCTTGATCATTCAAGAAAAGCCAACTGTGGAGTTTATCATTATTAATAGCTACAGTTTATATTTAAAGAATATATAATTGAGTTTGTAAATATTACTGTACTGCACAGTTGCACAAAATAATGTCCTGTCAAAAACTAAACACTTTGTTTCATTTGCAAAACATTTAGTTTGAGATTTAATTACATTTAGAATTTTATGTGGATTTAAATTAATCATGTGGAAATCCATCTAAGAACTGAGAACACAGTGTGTACTTAGGTCTCCTTGTGATCATGAAGAGCAAAGTTTGTTCTGTGTTACTAGTTGTGCTAGACTTGCTATAAAGTTCAAAAGTATGTTTTAGCTTGTTAATAAGTCATGTACAGACTATGATCCACAACAATCCTACAATACAGATCATTAAAAAACGTAATCTTAAGCACCCTAAACGGTAAGACAATATGTAGCTACAAAAGAAGCTAAAATATTCCCTATTTAAACTAACTGAATTAGATTAAATTACGCAGTGGTTTCACATAAAGATAGGACAGACTGCTTCCAGGATATTTGACCAATCAACAAAATATAAGTGGTCACATGATAGCTGGGTTATCAATCTACTGACTGACACGAAGCAAAACTCAATACATGCGAGTTGGCTAATCTTAAACCGGAGCGGCTGACTGAAAGCCAAGAGGATTTGACAAAGAACCGCCGTGATGCAAATGCGGCTGATATATTGACTAAAAGTTAAGCGGTCGTTGAATCTTTAAACTAAACAAAATGTTTCATCTAATTAAATCTTTGTTCCTCACCTGTTCGTCAGTGGCCGGTTGAACTCATGACAGGCGTTGGTTTCCTATGTTAGCGTTTCTTCGCCCTCTGCCATAAACTCTTCACATTTAATGCAGTCAAAGCGGTAAACCTTCACATCACACGTGAAGACACGACGGAACAAAAAACACGAAACACTGATTGTAAAATATGTGACCAAAATGTTGAGAAGTAGTTGAGGCTGGTAGGTTGTGAGAAGTTCAGCGACTTCCTAACCCCCGTTTAAACGGAAGTACGTCATGGACAATCCTGCGATGTTGCAGCGACTTCCTGACAGAATCCACTCTTTAAAATAAAAGTGTCTTTGAGAGTGGTATTTATAACTTAACTCACTTTTATTTGCTTTTCCTTTTAATTTACCCCACAAAACGTACTTATCAGTGCAAACAACATCTTTTATTTTCTGCTCCACGAGTAACTTTCTAAAATATTAAATACGTTGCTGCCTTTAAATTTTTTTTAACCTTTGATGTAAAGATGGATAGATAGATAGATAGATAGATAGATAGATAGATAGATAGATAGATAGATAGATAGATAGATTGATTGATTGATTGATTGATTGATTGATTGACCTACAAAGACTCCCGTGAAGCTTAAAATTAGATAACTATAATTAGATAACTACACAATTAAACATGACCATTTTACGAACACATTTACATCGTAAAATATTAAAATGAGATTACTACACTTTAAAACTGTGGGATGTCTTACTAATAATATTCGGTGCGTGAATTATGCATTTGTTGCTCTCAAATTTTAAAAAGTAAAATAAAAATAAATTATCGTTAAATCAAACTAAAAGCTGTCATCAAGACAAATGTCGAAAAAATTTGGTTTGTTTTAAAGATCTTTTAATGTTCAAAGTCTAACCGGATTTTATTTTTACCTAATCACGTGGACATGTCTGTTTCTTTGTAACTAGGCAACGAAATGCTCCATGCAACAACGACCACAAGTGAACGATTAGAAGAAACTGTTAAAACAGCTTAGATTAGTTAAGACTAGTTAAATCATTTATTAGATTTCTTCTTCTTTAAAATGCCAGATTAAATTTGAGGTTGAAAATTGTTCATCAAAAAAATGTGATCAATCGTTTTGTGTTTAGACATCATGTCAGAAGCTGAAGCCGAAGACGAGCGAAGCTACAAAACTGAAAGCCAGCTGTGCAGGGGACAAATGCAGGAAAGTCAAAAGGATGGTGAAAGGCTGAAAAGCACAGATGAAACAAAAAATAATGCAGATGTCAGAAGAATGGAGCCTGACAAACTGATGGCAACTGGGCAGTCCCAAGTCTACACTGCAGCCAAAGAGAGCCTTTTCTCAAAGACACCACCTATTCCAAACCAAGCACTGGTATGTATTGTTTCTTGAATTGAGGCCTTATTGTTCGAACCTTTGCAGAATGTAAAAATATTTCTGCACAAATATGCCTTTTTTATCATTTCTATTGTGAAATCTATCATAAAAATATTGCATTTCCTGAAATAAATGTGTAATCAAGACATTTAAAGGGTTACTGTTTATTTGTTCTCCTCCAGTCATTAGAATGGGTCTTTGGGATGAATCCAGCTCTTCCTGTCTTCAGTCTGCAAGACCATGATCAACTGGTGGTCCTTTACGCTGGAACTAATGTTGGAATCATATATAATCACACATCAAAATCCCAGCACTTACTGCAGGTAAATATTTCTGCCAGAATTTAACAACCTGAGGGATAGCAAGGTCTGAAATTCAGAAAAGGCATCCACAATCAATTGATCATATTTTAAGGTGAATGTAAAGGTATGTTAAAAAACAAACAAACATGGATTTGAGGTATTTAAAAACTAGAAATATCCACATGTAAAATAAAACTAAAAATAAACAATAAAGATCATCCAGATGCAAATAAAACAATTGCACTGTCAAACTTTGTGTAATGAGTACAATAAGATTTCCTGAATGTCATCACTTCAGCTGAAGTACTTAATCAAATTATTTTGTACATTAGAGGTTTCCTACAGTTAATGATAAATATGCTCAAGTTTCCAGCAGAACATCACATACTTCATATTTCTGGGATTGTGGGAAGCATGACATCAGACCTAAGTGACAGAAGTCATCTTGTTATTCTCAGCAAAGATTTCCTTTCTTTACATCAAATCAAGATGAGGTTTATAAAAAGGCAATGCTTGGCTTTAAACACTTTGTGTAACCTAGTTTAGTTATATCCTGTGTGGAATTAGAAAGGCTGAAAAGAGTACACTAATGTAAACAACATTTCAAGCTTCATTCACATAGGGGGGAAAAAAATCTAACACAGATCCTATATTTGCTTAGTAAAAAAAGAAGAAAGACTAATGAGTAAAAAGAAAAAAAGAAAAAAAAGAAAAAAACTACAGAAGCACTCAGAGAGCAAAAACCTCCCCCAAGGCCTTTAAAAAGTTCCTGGGTCCAAGCAGTGATCGGGATCACCACCAAAATGAAATCAGTTCTTCCTTTTCACAATTCCAACAACTCCTGAAAATTTAATGAAAATGTGTCCGTAACCTTTTGAGTTATCTTGAACAAAAACAGACAAGCAAACAGATAAATGCTGGGTAAAACGTAACTTCCTTGGCAGAGGTAAAAATCCTCTTAAAAATTTCTTTTAGTGGTGATGATAAGTAATGTCTTTAAAATATTCCCAGGGCACTAGTGATGAGCTCAGCAGAGAAAAAGATCTGTTTTTAATTAACTTTTTTCACAGCTGGAGCAGGAACAGAAGTGTATGGAAGGAGATGAACAGGAGAGGTACCATGAAACAATGTGCCGGGAATGTTTAAGTGTGGTACAGGAGGTTGAACCCAAAGTACAGTTACATTTTTTAAAGAACTACTCAAAGACAAAACCTCACTGACTTTCTTTAATGATACTTTATTAAGAAATCTCTTGTTATGTTGGCTTAACATGGATAAAAAGTGTTACACCGACTTGTGGAGTTCATTCAACTCAACTTTGTTATCAAGGAAAATCAGAAAAAATGAAAAGAAACTCATTAACATGTTTCATAAATGGCACTTTTCAATCCAATTTTTTTTTTTTTTTTTGTCAAAAAATATTTGGACCCAGCTGAATGTTTACAATATGAGGCTTTGGTGCTACACAAAACAGTGTCCTGCGGCTCTTAATTCTTAATGTCTTCAGGGTCACTCCCACCCCATCTCATGTATGTGTGTGAGTGAGGACAGACGCTGGATTGCAACAGCAGATCGTGGGGTACAGAGCATGGTGATGATATGGGACTCCTACTCTGGGTGACTCTTCATTCTCTATATGTTAAAGTCATTGTTGGAATAAATTTTACTCTTATTGACATCACTGTTTGCGTTAAAATCTTCCAGCATTCCCGTGCAGACATTTTTTGATTGTCACCCTGCTGAAGGTGTCATTGCAATGGCATTTTCAAGTGACGCAAAATACCTAGCAACCCTTGGTAATGAAGAAGTTCAAGTGAGTATAATAGCATGATTAAATAGATTAATGCTAGCGTACAGTAAATAGCACACTGCTGTCAACATGTCATGGCTGTCTTTTCAGTGTGTCTGCATTTGGGATTGGACCAGTGAAGCACAAGAACCCTTGAGCTGCACCAAACTTGATCCTAAATTTGGTTTTCAAGTCAGTGATCTCTGTTTTCTTTTGGTAGCTGAACATCTTGGATTTGATGATGGAATTTAGGAGGTTTCATGTTCAGATGTTGAAATTTGTTTCAGGATTACATTATTTTTAAACCGGGGGATAGTACTCAGCTCCTCAGTAGCAGTAAAAGTCATGTTTTACATTACAGAAGGGTAAGTTCAACTGTGATTTGCAAATGAAGAAAAAACAACAACATATGCATTGCGGTGCAAAACAATTGCATTAATTTGTGGGTCCATTTTCAGGCAAGGGAAAATCTACAGTTCTTTGCGCTGAAGCTCAAGAAGGTATCATCAAAATCTTTGTCAAGAATATCTTTGTATTTATTGGGTCTGAGTAATTTCATAGATGTGTGATCTTTTTATCATTGCAGTTCAGTGATGCAGCTGCAAAAGCTATTGGTGCTAGCGCATTTACTCAGCCGTCTCCCAGTGCTTATTCAACTGTCCACATTGCTGATGTGTGTCTCAGTCGGTCTGTGTTTCACTTGACAAAGCCTCAGATCCTGACAGCCACTGCAGGCAGCCTCGTGGTATGGGATATCAGTGAATATTTGATAAATCCCGAGAGCATGCCCTTTGAAAAACACAAACTAATCTACCTTCAGGACCACCCAATCACTTTTCTCAGCATGACTGATGGGTACCAAAACAAGTTATCTTTGCTGATTAAATGTTGCTCTGTACGACTTGGTTGTGTGACTTTTCTGTTTCTTTTCATCTTACAGTTATATTGTAACTGGCGACATTTGTGGCCAAATCCACTTTTATGATGAAATATTAAGGGTTCTCACTCAGTTCAATGACTTGAACCTGGGTGCTATTGTCTCCATTTCATTTTCCAAAGAGTGTTCAGAAGGATATCTGGAGGACCACACTCTCGAGGCCAACCCATTAATAGTCAGGTATGATGTCCAGTTTAATGTATCTGAAACCTCTATTGTTTTTTTCTCTTTTTTTTTTTCAATTTTTTCTTTTTTGTATTGGGAGATAATGCAATTTAAAATAAAACCAAGTACGGCATTTTAACCAGTCTGACATTTCTTCTTCTGCAGGAATTTTATAGTGTCAACAATCAATTCCAAAGTTGTGCGTGTGAAAACACAGAGCAGTACCCCTCAGATTCTCCTGCATGAGGATTATGCGCCTCTCGATGCTTTGGCATGCCACCCTCATCAGTCACTTGTGGCCATGGGAAACCAAAAGGGCAGTTTAAAAGTATGGGATTACAACAACAAAGCAATCATTGGCAGGAGGATCTTTGAGACTGAGAAGCACATTCGGTGTATAACTTTTGACCCTAAAGGTCAGCTTGTTCACTTTGTTGTTGCTGCAAAACAAAAGGCTGTTTCATGTGGCATATACCAGGCATTTCCTGACTGCTGTGTGTATACTGGTGTTACGTTCAAGATTTACACTTTTGTCTCAAAACAGGGTTATACCTTGCTGTTGGTTTTGGCAGTGGAGCTGTTCACTTATTAAATTCTCACACTTTGCAAAGTGATCCAGAGGAATGTTTCCATTACACAACAGAAAGCATCCACCTCATCACCTTCTCCTCAGATTCACAGTACCTTGCTACTGCAGTGAGTATAAATAACTAAACTTTGCTGGTTAAAACGTAGTGGCTCCAGACTAAAATATGTAATTCAAGCTTGATGTATGAAGAGGAGGAATACAGGAAAATGTGTGTTGAACATGTGATTATGAGTTTTTTAATTTGCTCATTAGTGCTCTAAAAAGGCCTTCATTTATTTGTTTTAAGTTGGCTTGTGTGTAGCTCTTATGAGCTGTCTGTTGAACCTACAGCAGCTAGAGGTCTCAGTTTGGACAATTAGTGAGGAATTCTGACGGAGAGCTTTGCTAAGGAGTAACCTCCCATAAGTGGTTCATTGCTGAGCAAGTTATAAACAGCTAAACCAACTCAAACTTAAAAAAAATACTTTAAAGGTAAAACTTTGTAAAAGTTATGCTCAGTATTAAGCTAATAAACAAGTCTGACACGACTCTTGACAGACTGAGCTGATCAGTGTAAGAATGCATTAGATACACACCCAAACTTAAAAGAGAAAAAAGAAATAATAAATCTTTTTTATTTATTTGTTTGTTTTTTATTCAAGCTTGGTATGAACCTTTTTCTCCATGTTCACTGTTAGGATGCTGGGAAAGCAGTGACAGTGTTCCACTTACAGGAAAGTGAAGATTCTCCTCGTCGTTGGATGTATCTGGGAAGATACTGCTCTCATTACAAACCCATCACAGATCTTCTTTTTGGGGTCCATTTGGACAGTACCCAACCAAGACTGCTTTCACTGGGAATGGATCGCCGACTGGTGTGCCCACTTTTGCCATTCAACTACTTTGTAATACCATTTCCATCACAGCTTTAATTACATTCTCCTCTTTTTCTATCCTCTATGTGGAACTGAATAATAGGTGGAGTATGACCTGGAAAAGAGTGCCATGAACAAGCTGCTAATCCTAAGCTTGGAGCATATTGAGCAAAGTGCTGTACCATTGTGCATGACTTGGTGTCCTCCCCTTACAACAGAACAGTTTATTCTCATTGCCTCAGATCAGTTCAAGATTAAGCTTTTAAACAGCACAACCAAGATGTGCAGGTTTGTAATATACATGAACAAAATCACATTTCATGTTATTGACTGCTGTCACTTCAATTTATTGGGGAGAATTATTACATATTTGTGTAATGTGTTTTATAAAAACAGAAAGACTCTCCTTGGCCCAACATTTGGTACTCCCATCAAGCAAATAGTAGTTCTTCCCAAGTCTAAAGAAGCTGATAGAAGCTCCTATCACCTGGCATACATCACAAATGATAAGGTTGGTTCTAAACCTGGTTTTTAGCATTTTTTTTTTCCAAAATCTGTTTAATTGTGTTTGTAGTATTTTATTCTTTCAATTTTTAAATGTTTTTTCTTATCACTTATTTATCTGATGCGTATTGTCAGTGTTAAGTTGGCATTAAATAAGGCTGTACAATAGGGTGTTTTATGTTTTATGTTACCAGTAAAGATGCTTGTATGTCCTGCAGGTGGGCCTCCAGATTTTGCCTCTTGATGGAAATCCCTACAAGTCCAGTGCATTGATCTGCCATCCAACAGGGGTGTCTGCCCTCGCCTGCTCCAACGACGGGCGATTTGTTTTTACTGTAGGAGGGTCTGACTGCAATGTCTGCTCATGGGAAATTAACCTAAAGTATAGTTTACAAACACCAACCTAGGAAATGGTGAACTGTGTTATGATATTTTCCGAAACAGGTCTTTTATTTATGATTTCTACAGTGTACTGGACGCAATGTCTAACATGGGTGGGAAGGACATGGTGCCGTTTTATACTCTCTTAGATGGAGGAAGAGATGGCAAGTTTTACAAGGTGAGTTTGAAGTTTTGCGTTTAACCCCACAAGCAGTTACATTAAAAATCAGTAATATACTCCTCCTGTGATACTTTGTTTACGGTAGTTATGTATTATGGAATGAAAAGTAATGTCTTGTACCACAGTCTCAACCATTTTTAATTCAGTTGACTTCATTTGCTCAGTGCCTTTGCAGATGTTATTGTGTCAGCAACCTTTCTGTTAAAAAGCAAATGTGTTCTCTACATTGTGACTGTTAAACTGTACCGGAGTAGAAACCATAGTATCATAAGGTTAATTAGAGTCTTCAAGCACCTTGAATTGATCATCATTTTGCATTTATACATTGATGGCTGTGATGGTTGCGGTTGAGCAAATATCTACTATATACATTTACGGCACCACTGTAACCACAGCTTTTCGGTGTTCTGACCTTCTCTGCCTCAGGAAATGGAGGATTTCTTTTACTACTGCCTAATCCGTCACCATGGCACTGACTTGATGAAGAAACAACAAGTGCCTACAAAAATTTCCCTGTCAGATGTTCCCTTTCTAATGAGAGCTCTTGGGTACTTCCCAACTGAAAATGAGGTATGATCAACACAACAGAAAAACTTTTATTCATCAGAATTGTGTTGGAAGTTCAGTTTGTTATTTTTCACTAGATAGAAAACATGCAAAATGAGGTCAAATTCAGCAAATATGCCGAAACAGGAAAATATGTGACTGACATTGACCTGGAGGAATTCATCAAGCTCTATGTCAACCACCGGCCCGCTTTTGGCATCTCAAGCAATGAGATAGTCCAAGCGTTTAATATCCTTGGTAACACTGACAGTACAGGACAGCATGTTCTGCTCAGACATGAGCTACTACAACTTCTTCAAGTTCGAGGTATGCTGCAAACCAGAGAATGAACATTATTCTGTACTTTCAGCTTTGTCACTGTAATATTCAGAAAAGAGCTCAACTGTTCTGTATTTTACTGTCAGGAGCGCAACTCCACTAAATTATTTTTTTTTTTATTATTAACAGGGGAATGCATGACAGAAGAAGAGGTGGCAGAGTGTTTTGCTACACTTTTAGGCCTCAATGAAGAGGAAGAGGATGAACATGTAATCTGTAAGCATGACAAATATCTCAACATATACTATGAAAGCATAATCACGAGTCATGACTTAAGAGTTTCCTTTATTGTAATCATTGCTGTTTGATGTGTTCATCCAGGTGAGGATTCAGAGTATTCATTGGAGGTTGCAATCCCAGATGAGATATCTATGGAGACTTTTACAAGTCACATCCTGGGTTTACCATCTCCAGCAGAGCAGAGCCTTAGTTCTTTACCACCAGAGTGATAAATTCATTGACCAGTTGGCTTGTTAACGTGAAGTTTTACAGCCACAAAAATTTTACTTTGCTGTATTTTTTTTTAATTGTTTTTAGGTGTCTTCATATAACATGTCCCATCAGAGTACCTATACAATGCATTTTTTTTGTTTGCATTTAAAATATAGTGAATAGATGTCATTATTACAGGGGCACTGTGTTATTATTTCAGATTCTAATGTTTGGTTCATTTTTATTTTAAACAGTTACTCATGATGAGTTACAAGTTACTGTATCAATGTGTGACGATCTATTCGAGTTATTAAACGCATGTAACATACTCTCAATACTTCTGGATTACTTTACTGTCAAAAAGAAGAACTATTGCTAATAAGTTTATAAAATAGATAAAAGTGGTTCGTACTTAGTTATTTTCTTTATTGAAGTGATTTTTTTTGTCTCCTGTTTTAAGGGTGTAATATAAATGTAATCAAGTAATTGAGCAGATTTTTTGACTAAGTCAAAGAACTTTTTTGAGTGCAGAAATTTTACATATATACATACATACATACACACACACACACACACACACACATATATATATATATATATATATATATATATATATATATATATATATATATATATATATATATATATATATATATATAAAACATACATAAATATTAGGGGTGTGAAATTGGATTAAAAAGATCAGACATCAGGATTTTTTGTTTCACAATCTTAAAATCAGTTATTTTTGTTAAAAAAAATCTATGTTTTTTTAAAATAAATACAAATAATCAATTGTAATTTTTTTTCTTTTTTATTGTTTTTCTTTATCTTTTTACTTGTCTTCTTGAGCCTTTTAGCAGCAGAATAATGGTCTGATTACTGTATTGTTTTTTTTTCCCTCATTGAATTCAAGAAAAATAACTAGCAAAACATGTTTTGTATATTTTATTTTTTAGTTAAAAAAAAAAATCAGCAAAATCGAAGAATCTTGAGAATCGCAATTTAAATCGAATCGGCACCCCAAAAGAAAAATTTGAATATATATTTATATAAATATGTATGTATAGAGAGAGAGAGAGAGAGAGAGAGAGAGAGAGAGAGAGTATTTTGAGCTGCGTTGTGGGTGAGGCTCAGACGATGACCAATCAGAAACGCTTTAACACAGCAACTTCTTGCTCCACACAGAGAGCAGCTTTTTGTCAGCTGGTTCCTGGGACTGGTGGGTGGCTGTGTCAAGTATCTAACGAGATAACAAGAAGTTAACTTGGCTGCAGATGGTCAGTTGCAGACTGTAACATGGGTAGGTTGAGGTCTGCGACTTTTTGGCACCGATTTTACCAACTTTAACAGCCGGACTGAAAGGCGTTTCCTTGCGACGTTGGCAAGCCCCATGAAAAAGAGGTTTTTATTGTCCTAGCTCGCTGGCTAACATTAGCTATTTGTTTGGAGAGCTCCCGACATGGCTACCAGGGAGAAGTCTCAGCGGCAGACGCACCGCTGCTCACCGACCAGCATAAAGCAAGAGCAGGATGACGACTCGGACACGGAGGAGACCAATCTGGGGCTGCGGAGGGCAGACGGGCTGGAGTCGCAGATCATCCACAGCGGGCACTTCATGGTGTCGTCGCCCCACAGCGAGCACCCTCCGAAGAAGGGTTACGACTTCGACACTGTCAACAAACAGACCTGTCAGACGTATCATTTTGGAAAAGCGAGCACGTCGCATTTCTCCATTGACGCTTCCCTGACTAAACTCTTTGAATGCATGACCCTTGCCTATAGGTGAGTTACAACACGGTTATTGTGCATGCCATGTGGTAACGTTGACTTCAGCCCATCTTTAACCCGTTCATGTTGAGCTCTTCACCATGTCAAGCACATGACCAATGAGCACGCACTTAAATTGCTGTCACGAGTGTGCTGCTCTGGTAACTTCCTTCTCGACATGTCGTTTTCTGTGGAGTTCAGTTTACATAGCAGTGAAATGGGCCTTCAAACTATTTACCTCAATAGCAATGCTCCTAAATGAAACAGAAATAAAATTTATATTCTTTCAGTATCATAAAATGCTTTTATTTATAGTGTGTTTAAAAAAACAAACAAAAAAAAAACAACTTTTTTTGGCCAAAGAACTGCACCACAATAACCACAGAAGAATAAAAATAACCCTAGTAAAATCAATATATTTTAAAAAAAAAAAAAAAAAAAAAAAAATCCACAAATTTCTAGATTTGTGGATCAAGATAAAAAAAAAAAAAAAACTCAAACTCATGCTCAATTGAAAAGGCAGTGAATGTGTTTTAGGGTTAAATAATAATAATAATAATAATAATAATAATAAAAAGAGTTCTCTGATGTTTATCAGGCTTTACCTTGGGGACATGAAAAGGTAGGTGATCAGCAGATCTCAGTGATCTGGGAGGCACATAAGGCTGCAATAGGTTTGATAGATAAACAGGTTCTTCCCATTTAGAGCCTTGTAGGTCAACAGTTAAACCTTAAAATCTACTCTAAAACAAACTTTGAGCAAAGGAAGAAGTTACAATAATTAACTGTGATTGTGCTTAACTTGGGTGCTTGTTTTATTCAAGTGCCCAAGATGGCAGCCCCAAAGTAAGGTATACTTTCAGAGCGAATCTTTTACCTGCTTGATTTTACAGGCAATACTTTATTTTGCAGTTATTCTTTATATTAAATAGATAACTTTAAAAAAAAACAAAAAAACTTTTACATTACGCAGTCTGAGGAGCATCAGAATGGAGCTAAAATACACTGCCTGAAGAGCTTCAGCATGTCCTGTTAAATTACTAGGGGCAAGGTTCATTCTCTCATGATGGTTTAAATGCTTGAGTGAAGACTGGAGGGTACAGATCTAGCCTACTGTGTCATGTTTGAAAAAGAAAGTTGTCAGAACACAATATGAATTGCATAATGTTACTTAGCTGCTGATTAGTTGACTGTCTTAATGCCTCTCATTGTTGTCTGAAACCAAAAAATGTGGAAAAATAAATTACCCTTTGTTTTGTATCCTGCCACTGCCTAAAGAAATGCAGATAAAGTATTTCACAGTTAAATTAAGTTTAGAGTGCATGTACCAGGTACAAGAGTATTCAATCAGCATACTGTTTTATCGTTTTTTTTGTTGTTGTTGTTTCTTTTTAGATTATTATGGTCAGAACCAACACAGTTGTGATCAAAGATTTCTTTAGACTATTTAAAACATGGCCCAGCAGGTTTTCAATACCAACAGGATGACTGAAATATTAGATTTTAAGGCTACATGTTGTTTACAAATCACAAAGAAAATTTACTGCATTATCATTCCCACCTCCCATTACGTCCAGATTGCATTAATCAACAATTTCTTTCCTAAGAATTTTTTTCTTTAATTTTTTAGTTTAAACATCTTTAAGTCTAAAACATGTCAGAACAGTGTAAAAATGCATCTGGAGTTCCCTGAGCCAACTTTTTCAAATTACTTGTTGTATGCAACAAACAATCTAAAACCAAATTATTAGCAAATTTTCATTAATAAATGATGGAAACAGTGGCTTAATCAGTTACTGACTTGCCTTTTATTTTCTAAACTTATAAATATGCCACAGTATGTGGTGCGTATGGAAGACATTGTTCATGATATATCCTTTGAGTCTAGAAATATACTAAAAGCAGAACTGTAAATGTTAATAAGTGTATTGTCTTTAAAATAATGGAAAATTAGTGTTTATTATTGAGATGCAGTTTATGTATAGTAAGGTTCACATTACTCATGGTTCTCCATTTACAGCTGTAGTGTTTGTAACATTGATGCCAGCTGCAAAGAGGATTCCCTCTGACTTTGCACCAGAGTTGACTCTCTGGGAGGTCTATTTATAGCGCAGTTACTGTTCTGTTGTTGTCATTCATCCTATAAAAAGATATGAGTAAATAGTATATGTATGTAAGTATTTAATAACCCTTTCTTGTCACAAGAGTATTGCTAGATCTGAAAAGTTAACAGTGCCCTCCTCTCGTCAGCGTACAGTGTATGTATATACATGTACACATGTAAGGGCCTCCTCTACAGAAGTGTTTTTCATACCATGCCAATTTTTTCAGGAAAAAATTGAACAAGACTTTACAGGAAGGACAGATGGTAAAAAAGCTCAAACAGGAAGGATGGATTGAGGGAAACTGGGAGCAATCCTTTTTGGATTGTGATAAACATTTTCCTATCACAGCAGTTTTTAAACTAGATATAAGCTCTAGACCCTTGAAAATAAAGAAAACTTTGCCATGTAAACAACAGTCTCAAGACTGTTAACTCAGCATTTTTACTGGCACGAGGTTCAGTGTATTTTGGGACAGCTTCTTCTGTTGATGTTCACTGATGCAGAACAAACATAGTGCTGGTATCTTTTATCTCCGATACTGTAACCATACCAGTGCACACTGTGTCTTCCTTTTGCCGCACAGGTTGATTATGTTCTCAACGTACTCAAAATCTTAGTTGGGTTTGTATGTTCTTGTGATAAGAGACAAATAAATCATTCTGAAGGTTGAGCATGATTTTAATAGAAAAAGCTCATATGTTGTAATGGAAGAAAAGAGGGATAGTGTGAGTTCATGGTTATGGATTCATGAGAAAAAAATTAGATTAGATCAATTAGATTTTTTTCTTCTCTTTTTGTCATTAAGTAGTTTGTGTTTCTTTTATTTGCTCATACAGCTTGTATGTTGGGCACGTTAAAGTTCTTGGTGCATGAATGCTGTCGTTGGCACCATACAAATTCATCCATCTATTACTTTTCCTCCATTCATTGGGTTGTTCGTTGGGTCAGACCTCAGGCCATCTTGGGAATCCAGGTAGAGCCAGACTGGACTGAGGGAGTTTTGGGTTTGCCCCTGGGTCTCCACCCAAACATAGACTGCCCCCCAACTTCTTTTTTTTCCCAGAGCACTTAGCAATTTTTGTGCAGCTTCTTTAAGAGTACAAAGCTGAACATTAATTTACTTCCAAAAGCCTCTTGGTGGCTTTTCTTTTAGACAACCACAAATTAGACAAGCAGTTATAATGGGCAAATACTGTGATGCTTAACCAGGAAAACTGATTATAAATGTTTTGGGGTTTTTAAAAAAAATTTTTTATTTCTTTCTGTTTATTCCAATAACGTGTCATCCAGAAATGATCAGTAAAGTCTATTTATAGTAGTGGGTCATCTGATACCTAAATATTGATGGTTAAAATGATAAAAGATTTGATAATTAAAAGTTGAGGCAAATATGGATTGAAAGTAATGTATATTGTATGTTACGATTTATTGTGTGTATTGCCACTATTTGTTTAAGTTTTATTGTAATGTAATATAATGTCGATTACTTTTCAGAGATCCTGTGTAATGTTAGGGTATTATTTATAAGGGGGTTTTGGACCAGATACGTGTTCAACTTCTTCTAAGACCGTTTTCAAACTTAATAAGCTTGTTTTTTTGTTGTAATGACTATTTGTTCTGTTTTAAAGTTTGTTTTTTAGTTGAAAATAAATTCTAAAAAAGAAAAAAAAATACCCTAAAAGCTTAAATAACTCTGTTAAGGTAACCATGACCTGAAAGACTGAGAATCTTTAACAACAAGAAGGCAGCAAAGCTTCAACACTGTGTAAATATAAATGGGGTTAGTAAGTTGTAGTGTTAGGACTGATTACTTACATTTACTATTCATCATTAACATCTTAACGACAATGGTGGGGGTGTCTATTCAACTTGTAAAAGATAAGGCAGCTTATCAGCAGCTACCTTTCCTCTCAAAGTTTACCTGGCCTGTGGGCTTAATTTATGAAGGTAAGATAGGCCCCACATCTCCCCCCATCACCACACTCTGCAATCTGTGTTCACGTTTTGAGCAGTGATGGGAAGGTAATTACTTTCAAAGATATTGGCTCTTTTGACTCAGCTGTGATTTTAGACAAGTTGAACTTTCCACTCATTAATGCAGAAGTCATTTGACTTTTAGTTTTATTGTCTTTTCAGTGGTGAGCTGGTTTCTCCAAAATGGAAGAACTTCAAAGGTCTGAAGTTGCTCTGGAGAGACAAGATTCGTCTGAATAATGCCATATGGAGAGCCTGGTATATGCAGTGTAAGACTTCCATTTTGTGTATTAATTGGTATGCAAAGATTGTGGACTGTGTTGGTTGATAATTCATGAAAGATAAAACTGTTCTTTGTATATATCGATAAATCTCCATTTCAGCATGTTGCCTTGTCAAGCTTTCAGGATTTAGACTACTTTAGCTCAGTTGCCATGCATTTTTATTACTACCCATCTTAACAGTACTTTACAAACCAACTGTGAAATCAGGAACTATTCAATGGGTCAGTAGAGGATTGTTATTATGTCCGTGATTATAAGTAAATTTCTTTCAAAACACAAACATCATATTGATATTCAGCATCATATGAGTAATGACCATTTATCTGACTGTGGTGTGTACAGGAAGCTGTAGTGGTCTTTCATTTGTTGTGTAATTTTGTTTATGAGTGGATTGAGCTGTTTGTTGCTTTTTTTTTTCCTCAGATGTGGCAAAAAGGGAGAATCCTGTGTGTCACTTTGTAACACCCCTAGATGGAAATATAGACTTGGATGTCCATCGTCCTGCAGAGGTAATGATAGAAAAGTACATTCAGTTTAAGGCGTATGGCAACAGTGACATTGTTCTATCACGTAACCAAATTATTTTGAAAATAATTTTATGTTCAACCTCTCAAAATATTACTTATCATTTAGGTTTTTCTTCTCTTTTTCACTTATTTCCTTTATGTGGACTTTGGTTTAGTTTTAGTCTCTGTATCTTTCTTCCAGGCCACCGCAACAGAGGGGAAATGTTGGAAAAGAAGAATTGAAATTGCCATAAAAGAATACCACAAGTGGAGAACATACTTTAAGAAAAGAGTAATTTTTTGTCTTACTTTCTGAAATATACTATAATACTTTAGGTTTTGTCAGGATAATACTCTGTCTCACTCTGTCACGTACTCACTCTCTACTAGTCTATCTCAGATAATAATAACTGTATTTGACTTCTGGACTCTGTTCAGCTAATGTAGCTTCTACTCTTTCATAGCTACAGAAGCACAAAGATGAAGACCTCTCTAGCTTACTTAAGGTATGCAAAACCGTCATGTTCAGTTCATCAGTGTTGTTAATATCAATGTGATAATTTGAATCTGCTTAACAAGATGTCATCACTAATAGAATTAACCAATGCTAACTTCAAATTATTTTACTTTATGAGCAATATGACATATTTGGCTGTTAACTTTATGGCTTACTTGAACAGGTTTTACTGTTACATTACATACTAGCATCAATGTAAATACCTTTATTGGTACCACCATGACAAATTAGTGTGACAGACATATAGTAGTTGTGTAAAACAGCATCATTTAAGGAGGCAGTTAAACAAAATACTGTATAACCTCTTTTTTTTTTTTTTTTAAATATATGTTTATGCTTTTTTTTATACTCATGCTGGATGAACTTCACAAACTGTGATGTAGTAATGGTCATTGACTTGAGCACAGCACAATTTTAAAAGCTGAAAACAGGATCTCTGCCCCCTAACAACTGTTTGTCATATGAGAAACTCTGTGTGACCTTGAGGAGTAACATTTTTTCTATGCAAACATGTTTTGCAATTAATATTCAAAACAAAAGTTCTGCACTCTGCTAAACAAAACAACAGTGAATAGGAGCAGTTCAACAGCAGCTGCTCAGACATCTCAGACATGCTGGAGCGTAGTTTTCTCTTGTTTTGCTCAGACTCAAAGGAAAACATAACCAAACTAACCCGCCTCTGCTGAAAGGGCCCGTCCTCTAATGTGAATGCTTCAGTTCAGATTGTTGTAAGTGATACGTGCACGTTGCTGTCTGACCTTGACAGACTGCTGTTGCAAAAGCGCTTATTCAAACACTTTCAATGGCAATGCAGCAAATAGAAAGTTGTCCATGTGTGATAGTCTCATGTGTACAAACAAGGTAATATTGAAAAATTATAGGCACAATGAGAATGGTTGCATTTTAAACAGTGTCCTTTATACAGTAGTTATATAGGATTTTCTGCTTAGCAGGAAAGAGCTTCTCCATCAGCTTGTTTATCTATATGACTTTGCCACAGCAGAGTTCATCATTCGAATGAAGTTTTCTTTGAAATACATAATGTTTGACACATTTTTGCCCAGCAACTATTTTACTCTGAATTTAAGTACCACACAAAATCTGAGAATTGGACAATCTTCTAGATTTATTTCAGTTGTTCATCTCAAGCTTGGCATGCTATTCTAAACGGGCAGAAAGTAGGATGCTTGGATGAAGTGAAAGTTACAATTTTTGGAAAATATACAGTATATGAAGGCATGTGGATGCTCTGAATTTTTTTTTTTTTTTTTTTTTAAATCCACATTATTTACATTGTTTATGTATGTGGATACTTTTTCTGAATCTGTCCTAACACTAGGTGCAATTTTAATGAATTTTGTTATAAAACTGCTTTAAAGTGAAATGTCTTAGTGTAGATATAGCCTCGGGTGTCTTAACATCCTCTGACTGAGCCAATGACATGAAAATTAGGAATCTGTATGGTCCAGATTATCTGCAACAAGATTATTTTTACCTCTTAATCCAGCTATCTGCTTGGGGGTCATCATGTTGTTCATTGATGCATAATAAATTTGGGGCTTTACAGATATAGAAATGATTTATCAGAGTATTTGCTTGCTTTATATTAATGTCACTGCTTTTTGCTAATGCACATAAATGCATGCTAGTGTGACATTAACTGGCTTGGTCATTGCATTTTGAATACTCAAAGGGGCCACAGGAGCAGCTATCGCTGTTTGGGGAAGTTTCTCCAGACATGCTCCGGTTCTCCTTTTATCAGGATGAAGAGGCTGCTGCACGCCGTATGCCTCGTAAGCATAATGAAACGCCTGCCCCTATGGAGATGGACCCCATCTTTGACATGGATGTTCTGATGTCTGAGTTTTCAGACACATTGTTTTCAACACTGGCCTCACATCAGTCCTGTTGCTGGCCCAATCCAAGGGAAATTGGTGAGTAATTCAAAAGATTTTTATGATCTGTGTTATCTCATGACTAAAATAATTTGGTATTGTCATCCTAACACCTATTTTCGCCTTTTTAATAGCATTTTGTATATATGATTTAATTAACAAACTTTATTAAACATTGCAGCAGTAAGTGTGGATCTTAACAATATACATGTATGGTTGTCCCTCCTCTGCTCCCACCTTCCACAGCTCATGCAGGGAACGCAGACATGATCCAACCAGGACTCATCCCCTTACAACCCAATCTTGACTTCATGGACTCCTTTGATCCACTTCAAGGTAGCAGCAAGGGTGTAGCCGCAGTAGTAATATACTCCAACTAATAGTTCACACTATGTAGGAATCAAGCGCACATGTTGTAACACTGTGATAGCAGTCTGCTTAATCTAACGCAAAAGGTAGTGTGGTTTTACTAACCTCCAGCTAACATAGAGACTCTTGTTCCAGACTTATTTCACAGCCTTCGTCAGCCCGCGTTCCCCTTTGTTTACCCCACTGCATCATCTGTCACCCCTCTACCCAGCAGCAACTCTCAGTCACAGGTAAACACCAACCCAAGGCTCAGTCGCTAACACAATCCACCATGACAATTTGTTTTGATTTGTGGTCAACCATTGGAACTTTTTTTAGTATATTTCTTTCTTGATGCAGTTAAATCAGATTTTTTAACTTTACTAAATAGTATTTAGCACTTTTTCCACAAGGTTCTCTTAAACTGATTAACCGTTTTAACTTCTGTTTGAGAAATAATCACTAATGTAAAACCATAGCTAAAAATTTACTGCCTCTGCTAAAATCCCTAACAGGAGCCGTACCTCAAATTTGACATTTACTGGTTTATATAAAAGATATGCATCTGACATCTTCACAAATAGAGACAAATTAATAGGTTATATTATGTTTGAAAAATAAGCACCAACTCAATATTCACCGTTCATCGTTGTTCATCGTTTCTCTGTCTGATCTCTTCATGTTTATCTCCAAAAATAATGACCAAGGGTCAGCATGAGGAAGAGTTTTTCTGGTGAAAATCTGTGGGTAAAAAAAATGAATGTAGCTGGCTTAAAATTTTCCATACTTAATTCTGATGTAGATATCTGTCTCTCTCCTCACCTGCTAAATTACAGTTTAGTATGTAATACCAAATTTTAGTCTGATGCAGCTCAGTCATAACTGGCAACAAAAAGCTGTGGGGTCAGGACCTGACATGAGTAATGCAAGCTGCTTGTTATCATCTAACCAGCACCTGAAAGCAAGTTCAATACTAGCATAAATATATAGATAAAGCTGCAAATCTTCTGTCATTTTACACTACAAATATTCTAAATATATTTCTTACCTTTTTTTCATTTCTTGTTAGGCCCAGTTAATGTCATCCTTGCAGCTCACACCAAACCAAATCCCCCCTGCTGGGACTCTTCCTATTTCTTCTTCCACACCCAGTCAAACCAGTCAAGCAAGTGGCGAAGCTACTTATGAACAGAACTATATGCCCCTATTTTCTGGGCATGTGGCTCCCAGTGATCGACCAGGTGTTCCCTCTGTCTCTCAGCCGTTGTCCAGAGATTCTTTGGAACAGTGCCTTCCAAGTCCGAACCTGGCCTCGCCAGCCCCCATGGTTTCCCCGGCCTTGGAAAACAGCGAAACGCTGGATGAGACTGCAGCTCCTTCTGTGATTACACACACAGCTCCCTCAGCTGTCACACCCAGTGACACAGCCACCACCTTCAGCCACATCTCGGACTATAGCTCCATAACAGCACCATCACAACCCTCTCCATCCCAACTCCAACCCCAGAGTTCTCTGTCTGCCTCTACCTTCCAGCCCCCTCAGGCTTTTGCTCTGCCTCACCCTTATCAGTCAAACAACGCCAACAAAGTTCGTCCAGTGCAAAGAATTGCTCCTGCTAACACACTTTCTTCTCACCTCATCTTCACAGGTCTGTGATTTCTCATTTATATATTGTGATTTTTTTTTTTTTTAAATATTTGATCTGGATTTAAAATGGTGTTGCTTTACTTTAGTTACCATAAGAGACCACCCAAGCCTTTTCAATTGAGTCATTATTGATTTACTATTATGATGTAATCCACAAATACTTTATCAAGTTGTGACAGCAGCCAAGAGCAACCATGCTCAACGATTTCTATTTTTCTTTTTTCCATTGTCATCCTCCCACAATATAAAGACATGCATGTTTGGCTGATTTACATTTCTAAATTCTCACTAGGAATGAGTGCAAGTATAATTAAAGTCTCTTTTTGTTGGTTCTGTAGTAGATTAGCGAGCAGCTCCACAACCCTACATTTAAATCTGTTACCTCAAGAAAAAAAGCTCTGTTTTCTTGAGATAACATGATAAATTATCAAGTTACCAAGAAAAAATTGTGTTTAAAAAAAGAAACGTGAGCAGCCAGCTTAACAAAATTCCCTTTCTAGACATAATTAAAGTGCAATATATGGCTTGCAAACCTTTTTGAAATTTGCATTTTTAACTGAACTTATTCTTTTATGTAGAAAAGTAAAAACTTTCAATGCACATGTATCCTCCCAGGCCCCTTTCCCGGACACGCTAATGCTGTGATTGTTACACCCACACCCCTGAAAGCAGATGTGGTCTCCACTAACGCCAGTGTGGTCATCTCTCCCTCACATCTTGGAGCAGTATGGTTTTCTTTTGTTTATTTCAAATCTGCCACAATAATATTATGGAATATAATTAAATATTAATAATAAAATAATAATAATAATAATATGTCTAAATGTAACTAACTACAACTGTAAGTATAAATGTAAGACTGGAACACTTTTATTAATACAGTAAGAAGGATAGAGTGGTTTTGGTGGATTCAGTTCACCGCTCTATCAAAGCACCTATATGCCCAAAATCCGTTGTTTTTTTTTTGTTTGTTTGTTTTTTTTGTGGAAATAATGTCAAATTCAGATTTTTTTTTTTTTTATGTGTACTAAATTTGTTATACATGGGTTATTACGTTAACTTAAAGTGCTAATTTCATAGACTGATCTTTTTATTTATTATTTAATTTAGCCAGCCCTGGGGAAAAAAATCCCACATTTTTCTAAAAATAAATGTTAGCTATATATTTTTTTACAATGATCTTGGGACCCCCTGACATGATCTCACAACCCCCATGGGGGTCCTGCTTGAGAACCACTGGCCTAAATGGCAACCATTCCACTTTATATATCACATTTAGTTGCAGTCAGCCTTGATTTACATGTTACATCTTTACTTGTTTCTCAGGCATCTGGATTTCACATTTTACCTCAAACACAAAAGTCTCCCCAGGCGGTTGTCTCAAAAGAGAAGTCATATTCTTCCAGTCCCAAAAGTCAGAACGCCTCCTCTGGTGTCGGTGAGAATTCTGTTTCCACATTAAAAGTTCCTTGAGACTCCAAACCAGCTATTTCTGAAAAAGTATTCATGTTTGTTTTCCCATTTAGTTCACAGTCTGACAGGATCCAGCCAAGGGTCACCGTGTGGTTTAGATCAAGTTCCCAGCCCCCAGTCAATAATTATCAGCAGCAGTACAGCTTTGGTAAAGAATGAGTACAATCAGGTTTGTATTTCTGTGTTTGGGATCTTTTGAGGCTTTCACTGGGTGAAGCTATGTTGTGCATGTAAAAAAAAAAAAAAAAAAAAAAAGACTCTTTTTGTCTTCACATTGGAGCTGCATGGTGGCGTAGTGGTTAGCACTGCAGCCTCACTGCAAGAAGGTCGCTGGGGCGGAGGTTCAAATGGTGGCCATTTTGTGTGGAGTTTGCATGTTTTCCTCCTTCCTCCCACTGTCCAAAAACATGCATGTTAGGTTACTCTAAAATGTCCTTAGTTGTGAGAGTAAGTGTGAGTGTTTGTCATTTTGTGTTGGTCCTGTCATGGACTGGCAACCTGTCTGGGGTGTACCCTGCCTCTCGCCCAGTGATCGCTAGGATAGGCTCCAGCTCCTCCCGGCCTTTAATTGGACTAAGTGGTTCAGAAAATAACTGACTGTCTTCACATCAAAATTAGTACCATTTTCCCTTTTTCTTTGTAATATGCAACAGAGCCGAAGGACAATACACATATCTGCAGAACAAAAGAGACGAACAAACATAAACATTGGCTTTAAGACGCTCTCCAACCTGGTTCCGACTCTTAAGTCACAAGCAAATGTAAGTCTGCAAGTCAAAACTATTAAATAATTAATTTGTGAAAGATTCATGGACAGTATTCATTTCTAATATTGTGTTAACATGTATTTATTAACTTTGTGTCTTTAGATCACAAATGCAGTCACTCTGCAGAAAACGGTGGATCACATCGGGAAGCTCCAGCAGGAGAGGCAGCAGATGCTGGATGAGGTCAAAAGACTACGAGAGGAGATAGAGGAGCTCAATACTTCCATTAGGTATAAAAAAAACAAAAAACAAACGTTGTGTTCTTATCATCCATTTGACCACCATGGAAATGTTGCACTGACTTTGAAAAATTTATTTGTCAACTCTTTCTGTCTCCTTTCAATCCTTATCACAGCTTAAGTCAGGAGCAGCTCCCTGCAACAGGTGTTCCATTGAAGCGAAATCGTTTAGACCACATGCAAGAGAAGTTTAATGAATATGTAAAGAGTCGCACTCTTCAGGACTGGAAGTTCTGGGTTGTATCCTTGAATCAAAGTTAACTTTATTTTGCTTAATATTATAACAACCAAGGCAACTAATAGATTGGAGAGATGTAGGTTTCTTATGTGTCATCAATAATGAAGAAAACTGCGATACAGTTAGTGTTGTCCAAGGATACTTTGGTAGACAAATGACTAATTCACTTGTACAATCTCACCAGCTATGTTTTAGATTGCAAAGGAAATGGTTACACTGTGTTGCCAAATAAAGTTGACCCACACTAGTAAAGGGTTTTCTAAGATTTATCTGAAGACTGCTGCCTTCTCTTTAAAATTAAAGAAGCACACACAGTTTAACTATATATGGCCATGAAAATGTTTTTTAGATAAGGAGAAATAATTCAAACAACTGAATTATTGGTTCTGAAGGCTGTTTTCGATTAATTGTTCAGCCCTACTTCTTTCCAAGTTTGGAGGGGATCATCTCCATACAAAACCACTTGATGAGCAAATCTGGTAATTGTTTAGTTGTGATCAACTTCCTCATATTGTATCTTTTTATTTCCAATTTTATGACTAAAATGAAACCTGTGTGCATGTCAGGATATAGTTTAAAATTCCCTTCCTCAGGCAAAGTGTGAGCTGTTGTTCATTCTCAGGGGTGTCATCTCCTCTGAAACAAGAGTTACTTTCTTCTCTCAAAGCCTAGTTTATGGCTTTGGGGATCTCAGAGTCCTGTTCTTTTTCTGATTTGATTTGATGGTGGAATAGTCTCTGCTTGTTCCAAAGCAAGCTGCGCCTTCCATACTCTGCTGGCCTTTAACACTTTCTGAGCCTAGGGTTGTCTGGCAGCTATATTACAGCTCATCTCTTAAACACAGAACCTTGACCTCACCTTTAATGGCCTTGTAAGGAAGCCTCTCTGTGGTTTCTATGAAGAGCATTCTTGGCTCTCTGTCCCAATGTGTACTAAAGAAGAAAAATGCTTTCTGATTGCAGCTTGTATTTATTTATTTTTTTTAACTTCCTAACTAAATAATTTATTAATTTAACAAACAAACAGTGGTTTTATAAGTCTATTAAATTATTCTTGGAAGTGTAAATACATATATAACCTCACTCTGCAGCGTTTATCCTTGACTGTAATGCATCTCAGTTCAGCATCATTATCAAGCCTCTCTTTGAGTCATTCAGTGGAATGGTGTCAACTTCGAGCAGAACAGAGCTGTGCCAGACCACGCTGCAGTGGCTCGATCGTCATTGCTCCCTTCCTGTCCTTAGACCCAGTAAGTAAGAAGAGCCATTTCTTTTCAGCACGGACACGGTCACACAGACATGAGTGAAAACATCATCACCGCATCCATTCGATGATTAAAAACAAGTATATCAGCAGTTGTGGAGCCTTTGCGCCCATGATAGGACATCCTTCCAGCTGTGGTTTGTGCATTGAATCACTGCAGTTGTAATTATCATGCTTTACAAAAAACATGTTTTTTTTTTTACCATCTTCCCCTGATCTATATTTTTGATGGTGTTTAAGTCTGACTTCAGTTACTTCATTGATAATAAAAATATTATGTCAATATATATCTATCACCCAGTCCCAGCTACTTGAAGACCAGGTTTTACTCCAGTAGGTGACACAGAATCAGGTTCATCTCTCATTCCTCGTCTAATGTGTCACACAAGCAGATCATTAGTTGTACTGAACTACTCCTCAGTCAGGACATGCAGGTCTCTGAAGCACTTTGGAGAATCTCAGAGCTTTATAATAAATCAGCCAAAGAAAAATAACATTTTATTAATTTTGTTATAAACACTGATCTTAAAATTAGGCTAAAAGTTTTATAACAGCCTTTCTGGTCCCATTTAATTAGCTTTTTAATGTTTTGCTTCTGGAAGCTGGAATAAATGTTTAGTTCAATTAAGTTACACTTAAAATAGGGCAACATATTTGGTTTGATTATAGTTCAGTTTCTTCCACTGAATTTTTTTGTAGTACAGAATATTTTTTTATTTCAGTCGAACCTCTGGAAACTGAGCTTTTTTTTTCTATTTATTTGTTTTTACATTTAATCGGCCAGTTGGATTTTCCTGCATCATTTAGCATCAGTCAGTTTCATTCAGTGCCATGTTTAGAAAACACTTTTTCTCAATGCTGCATCCATGATTGAACGTTTTCTGACACAAGTCACTAATTACAGTTGTACTCACTTTTGCTTTGAGGTATTTCCACTTTCACATTTTTCCCACATAGATTTATCAAATGTATTTTAGTTATCAGAAAAAATGCAGAGCTTTTCAACTCAGAAATGCACAGATGAAATAATTCAGTGTGCTTTACCTCTGTTTTTCAACACTTCAAAAAGTGCAAGATGAAACTTACAGTAAGGGGTTTTCCTAACTTGTCCCTTGTGTCTACACTTGAGTTTAGAGTTGCGTAAGTTGCTTTGCATTCACGGTTTACAGCTTCAGTCTTATCTGACTGTTTTCATCAACCCTACGTTCAGTCAGAGGAGGAAGCTATCTTTTGAGGAAAAAGATAATGGCATGAAAATGTTGTAACAAGTTATTCCTCCTGTTGTACAGCAGATGCCATACTTTGCTGGATGTAAGTGGCAACAATAAATAAATAAAACAATGAAAGGATATAAAAATGGAATCACTTTTAGGATCTACTTAACTGCAAGTCATGTAATGCACTGATATGTAGTAAGACAGTTGTTTAATATTTTCTCAAGTCATGGTCTCTGTGTGTTTTAATGTTTTCCAGTGGTGCTGAGTACACTCCGTCAGTTGAGCACAACCACATCAATACTGAGTGACCCCTCCATGCTCCCTGAAGAAGCCTTTCAGGCTGTCACATCCTCAGGTGTATAGCCATGCTCTCAGGACGAGTTGAAGTCATCCAAAAGTCACCTTAAATAGTGTTTTTCCACTAGTACAGCATTCAGCAAGGTCTTCCTCAGATCTTTGATTACCAAACGTATCAATGAAACAACAAATGTTGCCTTGAGCTGAATTACGTTTATACTAAACGTAGTACATAGATGGGAATGATGCAGTAAGTTCACCTACCTTCACCTACTTTAGGTGACAATCTTCTAAGTACCTTGTTGGTACTTGTGGTTTATTTCTTGAACAACAGTATAGATTTAAAAAATGTGTTTCTCATCTAAAAACACAACATTGTGTTTTAAAAAAGGGAAAATCTAGGAGAATTTTGATAGCATGTTGTCAATTAGAAGCATAAAAGTAAGAATATCACTTTGTAACTAGGAGGTGAGATTAATGTCGAAGTTTTTCTTTTGAGGTTCTCCTAGACCTCACAGCAGAATGTCCATCACCTGAGATATGGTTGCTTGTGTGCTGGTCTGCTGGGCCAGTAAGCACAACATGAATGAGTTTTGTTTAATTTTTCCATCCTTCATTAACTCAGGTGATTGTTTCATTGCCAGTTAACGCTTGCGGTTTCCTGGTGGTTCTCCGTCCACGCCAAACTTCTGCCTTAAGCGCATTCTGTTTATTTCTAATGAGTTTCACTGCAATAGAAATAAAATAGCAGTCTTCAATATGCTACAAACATGGCTGTTTACAGGGGCATGTAATGTGATGGAGTGATTATTACTTACTGCCCTTATAGGGAGCATAACTGACAGTACAAAGCAGTACAAAATATACACATATATATTATTTTTTACATGTACAATGTTGCATGATCAAGTCTGCAAAAAGGGGTCCTTTTGTATTCTTTGTTGGTCACTCAGGGCCACATTTGTGTGTGAGATTATTTCCGTCTGAACACATCAAGTCAGGATCCTTCTCAGCAAGAAGATATTGATGTTAGTAAGGGTGCGAGTTAATTTATTTATTTTTTTCTTTCTGGTTCTTGGTTACACTAATTTGTTTTGACAAGAGACGGAGAACAAAAACTACTCTTTCATCTGGAAAAACAATACGAAGACGCTCACTAATCGGTACACCAGAAAGCTTATCCATCCATACTGTGCAGTATGACGAAGCACTCTGTTGACAGGCTGTAGGTGAAGCACCATGGAGATGTAACTGGCATGTTATACATACATCATCCTTTGGGTCAAAGTGTCCTTACCTATAATCAATGCAGACAATGTGCCCTTTTTATTTTGTTTTTAATTTGTAGTTCAACACTCCTCAGGCAGACATGGATATTGTGAAATATATTTTTATTTATTTTTTTATTAATGTGCAGCTTTTACCACCAAGCTTTTATTGTGAGGTTTTGTTTGTTTTTTTCATTTGATAATTTTCTTGTCAAATGCAAAAACAGACAAAGCCAGTTGTAATCAAACTTTAGCACTGTTGCACTGTATACTGGTGTGAATCATATTTTAGTATTTTGCTAGTCAAATAAATATCCCATAAAATGGTGAGCAGTGTGCTGCTACTTTATGCCGAATGACATATTTCCTGTTTAAGCAACAGCCCACATCTTCTGTTTGATCAGTTCCAGTCAGCTGATCAGGTACCTCCCACAACTCCACATCAGTTCAGCTAAAATTTAGAAGTGGAAACAATGTTTAATTGCACACATCACTTGTGCGCAAGCTGAATCATCAATATTTTTGTTTCATTTATAAAAATGACATTCATAAATATCATTGCAACCACAAGTAAATCGTTGTAGTGAGATTGTTCAAGTAAGATAATTTAAGAACACTTTCTCACTTCAAAGTTGGATTTAAAGGGAACTTTAAAACCTCCTTTTTGCCCAAAAATATTTATTGTGTAAGTAACAGAATGCTCCTCTGTATGCAGCTATTGTACATGAGAATGATTTTACTGTAATCATGTCTTCTCCTACTGAAATGGTAGCATTAATATGCACCAATTTTACCCTTGTTTGTGTCAGGACTTTATTGGGTCTTAACCTCCCACATCTTATATTTTTTCGGAAATGTTTCTGTAACAAACCAGTTTGGGGTTCCTATTTTTGCTTGCCATTTCTGTGAGGTAGTGTTTGCTTAATGATGTACAGTAAATCATTGCAGATTGAATCTGCATTTGCTTGTTCTCTCCATATTTCTACATGGTGTTTTGTTTGTCTAAAGAAAAAAAAAAACCTTGATATTTTCTTATGTTGTGTATGACCGTTATCCAAGGTTTCAGATGCAACAGCTTTTAAAATGCCTTAAATGATTCTGTATCATAATAAACAGAAGACAAGTACACCTGTGACTTGATTGTTGCATTTTTTTAAATAAATATTTGGTTTAAAAAAAACAATTTAGTGTATAATGTATTCAATATATTTATTCTATCTTTAAATAAATATTGAGTTGAAAATAAATATACATTGAATAGTGCACAAGAAAATCTGCCTGGAGCTTAAATGTTTCCTCCTTCGACTTAAAAAAAAAAAAAAAAAAAAGAAGAAAGAAAAATCCTGACTAAACTATTCATGGCTACTTAAAGGGGAATTGTCCCATTTTTTGAACGTCTAAGTCTGTCATCCACAAGCTGCAACAGACACTTGGCATACATATAACTCTGGTGGTCCTGCTCGAAGGTGGGAAGGCTGCAGGTCACGTGCGCCACCTGGCCGCTGTGTATCTGCTCCATGTCCTGGAGATACTGGCTGCATGTCATAAGTGTATCTCTGAGTCGGAGCCGCTCCGACTCCGGGATACACTTGGAGAGTTTTTGGATGTGGCAACGATAGGAAGAAACATTGTTGATCTGCTGCTCCGTCACATTCAGGGAGGCGCAGGAGATGTTGGGAAGAAGTCCTTGGACATTCTGAAGGAGCGAAAACTTCAGTCATTTGATATTGTTTCATCACCCCTGCGGCGTATGATTGCTCAACTATAGTCAACATGATGCTGCGTTTTAACTGCATGCTGTGTTTGACCTCCGTCTTTAAAACTGATGAAAAAAAACCATGTTAACTTCTGTGCTCCTGGGATGATCATAAAACTAATGTATAACATTTATAATACCAATGAAGAAACAACACTTGTAATGTAATCACTTCCCTTAAAGGTGGAGTATGTAAGATTTTCAATATTTTCAAAATAAATTAACTAATAAAATAACTACAATCATAATTAGAAAGTTTTTTGTTTTTTTTTTAACATGCAGGTTCCAGTCTGTTCATATTTGATGCATTATTAAATTACAAGTTTAATTAATGACAAATGACAAAAAGCACATTTCTTTTTACTAGTAGGCAAGCATTTAAGAAGGGTCTTTGTCATTAATTAAACTTGTAATTTAATAACACATCAAATATGGATAGACTGGAACCTACATGTTTAAAAAAAAAAAAACTATATAATTATGATTGTAGTTATTTTTTAGTTAATTTTTTTTAAATATTGAAAATCTTACATACTCCACCTTTAAGTAAAAACTAACTTTTACAAAAATAAAAAGGTTTTGCTTGCATAGCTCAATGTCATAACTTACACAGGATAATCTTACCTAATTTAAGTTTAAGGTTATGCTTAAATCAAGCCTACTAAGTGTGAATGGCACATGATAAAACTGCAAAGCACTTGGCAAACGAATGAAGGAGTTTCTACAACACCCCTTGTGTTCATATATCCTCACGAGATCTCATGAGTAGTATAATTATATTTAATAAAGCAAGTACTTACCAGATTGTCCAGAGCTTCCCGTATCACCCCCAGTGTCATGTCAATGGTCATGTTCAAGGCTCCTTGTTTTACTTCGTCCTCAACAGGCCGGCAGCCTGCTTTCGTCATGTACAGGCACAGGAGGATAAGAACTACAACAGAGACCACACATCACAGATTAGTTTGAAGAAGACTAACACATGCATTGAGGGAGTGCTGTGTTGCAGCCGCAATCGGAGAGTTTCAGTGTTGCGCAATTTTGCACGCATGTAGATAAGTTTTCTTGAAGCTGTCTGGTAAAGACAAGACGATGGAGGTGAGAGGGGGGAAAAAAACACCCTTCAAGATGCTTACCAGCGCGGAAAACCATGACAGCTTGAGGCTTCAATCAACAGCAAGCTCTGATGTGACTTTCTTCCATCCATCTTTGGATGATCACTTTTATTAGGACTTCTTAGATAAAAATCAACATGTTAACACTTTCCTCTGCGTAGCGTGATACAGGGAAAACCACAATTGCAGGATTAATCTTTACATTCTGGGGTTTCCCTGTTTGGAGTATGGTGACTAAATGCTACATCTTCTGTGAATATAGACTTACTCAAATTTAGATTTAATCGATATAAACTTGGGGATCATCATGTCTATTAAATGGTGTGCTGCATCTTTGCGCCTGATGTTAAGCAAATTGTAAGAAAAAATAAACATAGGATATAAAACCTAAAATCCTTTGTCTGAAAATTAAGATAATAAATTAAAGGTTGTATATAACCATATACTTCCACTCTTAAACACAGTTGACCATCTTAGAAAGGGCCCTTTAACTAAGACCATGATCTCACTGTATGAGCTTGTCATCAGCTTTGTGGGGATTAAACACTGTGGCAGGATTGATGGGGATAAATCAAGCTTGCACCTCAGTTTAAGGTTAAAAATTCCGTTGTGATGGTTAAGATTAGAGTAGAGCATTCAGGAATGGACAATCAATTCAATTCAATTCAATTATATGTATAGTGCCACTTCACAACAATGTTGTCACAGGGCACTTTACATACACGCCATTTCAAGCCAATTCATACATATCCTAAAATAGAAACCAACTGATTGCATCGAATCGTGACTTCAATCCAATCCCCCATCCTGAGCATGCATTAGACGGCAGTGGGAAGGAAAAAACTCCCTTTTAACTGGAAGAAAACCTCCGGCAGAACCCGGCTCAGGGAGGGCAGCCGTCTTCCTCAACTGGTTGGGGTGGAGAGGACAGGAAAAACAGATCAACATGTACAACTGCACTTAATCAGGAAGACCTGTGGAAAAAAGGAGAAATAAGTTAGAGATGGTAATAATGTCATATATTTATACATTAATACAGGAGAGAAATGGAGCAAGGTACTTCTCAGTGTATCAGGTGACGTCCCCAGTGCTACATTAGTAATGGATGGCTAGACTACCCACAACTATAGGAGCAAAGAGCATAACCCGGACAGTTGGGTCCCGTATATGCAGACTCCAAATCAGGAGATGCTTATATCCTAACTATAAGAATCACGAAAATGGAAGGTTTTCAGCTTGATCTTAAAGGTGTGGAGTCATGGAAAGATTTCATAAAAACACCCTTTATCAACCATATCAGTAAATTAGATTAAGTGAAATTATATTAATTAGTAATTACTGAAAGAAAATAAGAAAGAAAGAAAAGGAAGGATGAAAGGAAGGAAGGAGATGTTACTTTGTACACATAATATATCCTGACAATATTCCCTCGTCGCTGTAGATAATGGATCCTGCCTCCCTACTAAACCTGGTTGAATGGTAAAGATGTGACATGGAAAAATTGTGATCAGCATTGAAGGCATCTCCCAAAATAACAGTTGCTTGAAACCACTAAGCATCCCCAGAGATTCTGTAGTGTCAATGCTTTGATGAAGCAGACCTGTTTTGGTGACACATGATGTTCTGGCCAATTGCTGTACATTAATATTACTGAAAAATATTGAGGATATGACGGCAAATTCTTCAATAAAAATTCCCATTTTTTATGCATGGATTTGTGTCTTTATCTGTGAGAGGGTACAAAACTTTAAATCAATGTTAAAGTTTTCTTTAAAGGTAAGTTAATGATCAGGCTTTGATTATTAGAGTCAGGATATGATGTTCACTTATTATGGTTTAAGGGTTGGAGTGAACTGTAGAAATACAAAGTGAAAAAACTTCACATGAAATCCTTGTTGTGGAATTAAAATTTTAAAAATAAAAATTTTTATTTACAAATAAAAGTTTGTAAAATGTAACTGTGAAACAAAAAGTATTTGGTTTGAAAAAGTTGTTTTATTCTTGCCATTAACACCACTCAAGTTGTATTATCCAATGAGAAGAGCGTATACTGCACAAAGCTCACAGACAATAATCGGTACATAATTTAGTATAAATAAAGTGAAAAAGGGTTTTAAACATTCATAAATATATAAAAATGGCTTTGTAGGCCAATAAACTAACAAATAAATAAATATGTTGTGTTTTTAAATATCAGATAGTATTATGGATTAAAAAGTGTTTATGAAATCTTGAGTCCATCTTCTGGCAAAGTTAATGATGCAGTAGCCAAGTTTTTTCATTTCATGAGCATCTGAAGCTGTTACTGGCCTCTGACATTGGGTCACATTAATCTGAGGCAAAAAGGCTAAACTCCTTTTAAAATTCTGGAGAAATATGTTAGTATTTCTGAGGATGTCAGTGTCCTGCTGACCATGACGCTTGATGATTGCCGGCAGGTGGTTTTTGAGGTAATCACTGATGGCACAGATTGAATCTTGAATGTCCTTCGTGTTGTTTCTAAAAGGAAAAGTTATTCCTTCAGGTGGGTTTGAAAGTCCTGACTTGTTCGTGTTGATCAGCCCTTCCATCTTTAGGCGTTTGACCTGTGAAGGAAATGACAACATTTTTCACAAAGGTAATGTGTTGGATATCTTTTAATCACTAATAAAAGATTAAAAGGTCCCTGCAAGCTAATTACAATGAACATAATGTCATATTGTGATATGCCACCTAAAGTTCCATTATAATATGTATTATATTTATAATGAATAAAGTGTTTTTCATGTTCATCTAACTAATTTTTTTTGTTGTTGTTGTTTTATGACAGCCAACACACATGAACTTACAGTTTGCTTACTTACATAAGATTCTTCTGCCTTTGCCAGGTTACACAAAGATAACTTGATCACCATGTTCACATTTCCTGAACATGGTTTGGAGGCCACAAAGATGTATAACATCATTTGGAAGAAAAACAGGAACACTGCAAATAGAACAAAAAAAAAGTCTCATGAAGAATACATGATACTGTCTGCATGGAGTCAACATGAGCAAATTATAATCAAAGAATGTGTTTCTTAAAGAAAGTCAAAAGTTAATAAAGTTCTGAAGCAACAACATTTTAACAATTTTTACACATTTCTCATTACTCTTGTCCTCACTAAACAGTGATCGATAGAAACCATTACTCCCCAGCCATCATCTATAATTCTGAAACAGCTTACCTTTCCTCGGATACATGCTGAGACTTGTTGAAGAGTCTTTTTTCGTACATGCTCCTGAGCGGGTAAAAGCTGCTTAAATAGGCTATTGCAGTCTGGACTTTTTGACTGTGTGCCATCCGTCAGTTGTTTGATGACGTTTTTGTGGCATTGTTATCTGACAAATGACTATCTGACAGTTTTCTTTTCATCTGAGTTTGGGCACAGTGAACCACATAGGAGTTATCTAAGCTACCGATTTCACTGAAAGTATCTGGTAAAGGTTTTAAACATCCTGATAGTTTATAAAACATTTCCAAGTATTTTTTATGATTCTTTCTAAAACCTAAGAATTAGTCATGCGGCTAAATGTCTCCGTGATCATTGTTCTGAATAAAATGGCTCTATTTCCCTTATTGTTCACAGAACATATGAAAAAGGAAGTGCAAATGCTTAATGCAGCTTAATAAGGAGTAAAGGGAAACATTCATGCTTGTAGTCAGGTAAAACCCATCTTAAATCTCATTCAGTTTAAATATCTGTTTCATGTAAAAAATAAATCCTGTCCATGGAACTATAAAAACATTAAAGATATTAAAGTTTTTGAGTCATTAAAAATGCAAATCATTTCATCGTGAATTTCCCCTATAACAAAAATATTCAAATAAAAGATGAAAATGTATCCTTATCTCAACATTTAGATATGTTACCGGATGTTATGGCCTTTGACCCACTTTTGAAAGTCATAAATGTTAACTGAATGTCTCATTCTAATTGTTTATTCAGTATTCCATGACTCCCCTCTTTCCACACATCAAGTAAATGAGCAAACTTATAACGTGGTATTGTTATATTTAACTTTTTCCTATTCTGAATAAAGGGACATGGTTTGGTTTGTAACTATTTGAATAAGAGGAAAAATGCAGTTCCAGCTGAGGAGGAGTTTTTATCTCTTATACAAAATAATAATAATAATTTTTAAAAAAACAGGGAAATGATATAAATGTTTTTGTGAAAGTGTATGTGCACAATATGCAAGAGTTAAGCTATACCATTCAAGTTAAAGAAACAAAGTCAAAGAAATGACTATAAAAAATATCTAAATTGATTTGTAGGCTGACTTTGCATGACATGGAAACACTACAGAAGTTTAACTGAGTGCATTGCAATGACAAGTGCAAAGTTGGTCAGTAAGTTCAGGGTAAACTTGTTTAAAAAAATAAACAGGAAATATTATAAAGTAATGACATGTAACCAAAGACTTTCAAATTTAGCAAAAAGACAGAATATGACTGGAAGCCGGGAGATAAAATCCTAGGTATTTCCCAGGGTCTCCTCCCACAGGAACGTACCCCGAACACCACCATGAAGGTGTCCAGGAGGCATCCTTACCAGATGTCCGAGCCACCTCACCTGGCTCTTCTCGATGCAGTAGAACAGCGGCTCTAGCAGTAGCAGCTCAGGCAGGCCATAAAAATTAGCTCCGAGGTTAAAATGATCTTTTGTACTTCTGGGAATTAAAAGAGTGGATACGGATGTTTGGAAATTTGCAATCTAGACATCAAATGAATTTAAATCAAAAGTACTTTATTTATACCAAAATTAAATTGAAATACTGTCAGAGGATTTTTTTTTTTAATTTGTGTTTTTCCTTCTTTTTTAAATTAAAACAACAATGATAATAATTCATTGGAAGAATTTTGTGATTTATTGTGGAGGGTGATGGCTGCTGGCAGGAATGATCTCCAGTACCTTTTTGTCTTTCATCAGATTGAATTCTCACACTGAACACACTGTTGTTTGTTCTCTGTGTTGTGTTGAGGAAATGAGGAACCTTCTATTACTTTCAGCCGTTGAAGCATTTGTTTCTGCTCCATCGACTCCAGAGTTGCACAGCATTTAAGCAGCATTTTTGATCAGTTTGTTCAGTCTTTTTAGGCCTTCAGGCTCTGATGTCGTCCCAACAGGTGGCTGCAAAGTTGACTGCACTTTCCAGAACAGACTTATAGAAGATGTATGCAACACTGAATGATTTTAGCTTCCTTAAGAAGTAGTCTACTTTTTACTTTCTAGACCCAAGGCCACAGACTCTCTGCAAGAATTTCTGCAACAAAAAGTTTTATTAAAAAAAAAAACAACAACAACTGAGTTATATGGTTGGAAGACATTTCAAACGGATCACTGTGAAGTTGAAACTGTCTTAGTCAAAGTCAATTTTACATTTCAAAGCACATGTATTTCAAGAGGTTGTATGCACCAAAGGGCTGCACAGTTAAATATTAGTGACCTAAATAAAACAATATACACTCACACACATACACACACACACACACACACACACACACACACACACACATTATTGTATATGTGTGTAAGATTAATGAAATTATAAAAAAGACTAGAAGCAGGAAATCCTAACTTGTTGCAGGTTCCTGCTCAGAGTCATAACTGTTGCCAGGCAACAGGCTGACTTTTGTAAACAAACACTAGACCATAGTCAGGATGGCTATGCACTCATTTGCTTATATACTGAAGTAACTGTGTATCTTTACTGTAATACATAGTCATACACTGTATGCTGTTTATAATAATGAACTCAAAGACACTTTCTACTGTGATAGAGAAGCTGATTCATCGCCTTGGTCTGAATAACTTTCCTTGTGGAAAAGGTTCATGGGTAAGGGCTTAGTTCTTTTTTCTAGACTGACTTTAAAAAACAAAACAACAAAAACACATAATAGTGTGTGCAGTACTCACGCTAGTGCTTGAACACTAACAAACATTTTCTGTTTTTTTCAGAGAGAGACCAAAGACAGACCGGGAGGACTAGCTACATTGTCAACAGATGAACTCCTGGATCTGCTGAACTGCCCTCGCTCTCCTTGGTGGCAAAATAATGAGTGGAGCCATCAAGCTTTTCCCCTGAGACAGTTGGCTGTGCTCACACCAGAGTGCCTGAACCTAGACCTCATTTACAACTACTTCACTACACTTCGTATTGCGGACCAGGGCGTGAGTTTATAGATTTTCTGTCCCTGAAATAAGATTTAAACTTCTAGCTTGATTACAGAAAAAAAGATGAAAGTGAAAGGAACAAAAAAACGACTTTTTTCTTTGATAGTAGTTTTGGAGTCTCTTGGTATTTTTTTATTTTGCTTTAATAAGAGATTTCCTAAAATGTTTTTCAGTAAACAACTGTGAGCAAGTTTTAGATGCTTTTTTTATGTGAGAGACACGAGTAGTGTTAATATGCCTGTTCCACAGCAGAAGTGATCGAGACATTAAAAGAATCAAGTCAAGAAAAAGACATTGTAATTAATGTCATAAAAGGTCAGCCCATTCTGAACCTTGCAATAACTTTTAATGTGTTTTCATTTGCAAAACCCATTGAACATGATAATGGAACTGGGGGGGGGGGGGGGGGGGGGGGGGTTACCTTTAAACACCAAACCTTTTCTGGCAAATATTTGGCCAGCTGCTGTAATCACATATACATCACAGTGGGAATATTTTCTGCAAGAGATTATGAGGCCATCATCTGCCAAGAACAAGGATCTCAAAATCCAATCCAATGTTGGAGTAGGGAAGAAAAATTGAAAACCTGCTGGACAGTGAGCCTCAAGGATCAGAGTTTGAAATCCCTGGTCTAGCCCACAAAGAATGGTAAAATGATTAATTTTAGCCATGAAGAGCACATTTTATCATGTCACAACATTTCTTAAATCCTAAAATGGTCAAATTTCCAAGCAACTTCAAAACGCAAAGAATGAAATCAATCATTGCATAATGACTGAGCACTTGATATTGTGTCTGTGTTGCATCAGGTATCAGTCATTGATAATGGCCTGCTGAAATTCTCAAAGCTGGAGGAATTAGTGCTGAGTGCCAATCTGATTTCGGAAATCAATGGAGAGAACCTTCCCAGTAACTTGAAGGCAAGTCATGGCCCATTAACAGTGTGTTGCTATTCTGCAGCTTATTAAAATACATTGTTGCTTGGTGTGTATCCACTAGGCTGGGAGTAGACAAGCTTTGTCCCTGAGAGCTGCAGTCCTGCAGGCTTTGGATGTGTCAACAAAGCTGATTAAAATGAATGAGCCACTGAGTAAAACTTCATTGGCTGATTTTTTCTATTCAACCAATTTGGATCAGGTTTTAGAGCAGGGAAACATCTTACACCTGCAGTACTACGGCTCTGTAAGACCGAACTTGCTTGCTTGAAAGTTTTAGCCCTTAATTCAAAGTGTGAAACTGATGTTGAAATGCAGCAATAATTAACTGATTTTGAAACTGTTTTTCAAAGACTTTGGAGCTACGTGCAAACCGACTGTCTTCTTTGAAAGGCCTCATCAGCTGTCCACCTCGTCAGCTACAGTATCTCAGCCTCGCCTCAAACAGTCTGGGTTCTCATGAAGATGTGTTTCATCTCACAGGAAATTACTGGTAAATTACAATTACCCACCTACACAAGTAATATACACAAGTAAACGCATACACAAGTAAACACCTTTCAGGACCCATTACAGTTTGCATATTGTAATGGACTTGGGGTTGAAGATGCCATCATATACCTGCTCCAGAGAGCACACTCTCATCTGGACCATTCAGGCAGCACTCTGAGGGTCACGTTCTTTCATTTCTCAAGTGCTTTTAATACCATTCAGCTGCTTTGTTATGTGAGAAGCTTCATAAATTCCAGGTGGATACCTCCACAACCACCTGGATCTTTGACTACCTCACAAACAGACCACAGTTTGTGAGACTGAAAGGTTGTGTGTCTGAGATGGAGGCCAGCAGCACTGGTGCACCACAAGGAACTTTACTCTTGCCATTCCTATTCACACTGTACACCTCAGACCTCTAATACAAATCTGAGTCCTGTCATCTGCAGAAATACTCTGATGACTCTGCAGTTGTGGGGTGTATCAGTGATGGACAAGAAGCAGAGTACAGAGAACTGGTCATTCAGTTTATTAAATGGTGCGGTGACAATCATATCATATTAAATAGCAGCAAAACAAAAGAGATGATTGTTGACTTTATGAGGAACAAGCATAAACAAAGCACTGTTTGTGGAGGTGGTGGAGGAATACAAGTATCTTGGAGTGGACAACAAACTGGACTGGAAATGCAACACTGGCTACATCTACAAGAAAGGTCAGAGCAGACTGTACTTCTTAAGGAAGCTGAGATCTTTTAACGTCTGCACAAAGATGTTGCACATCTTCTATAAGTCTGTTGTGGAGAGTGTAGTCAGCTTTGCAGCCATCTGCTGGGGTAGTAGCATCAGAACCAGAGACTTGAAGAGGATCAACAAACTGATCCAGAAAGCTGCTTCTGTGCTTGGAGTAACTCTGGAGCTGCTGGAGCTGATTGTCCAAAGAAGAATGCTGCACAAACTGATGAAGATGATGGAGGATTCTTCACACCCTCTCCACAACACAGTGATGAAACAACAAAGTGTGTTTAGTGGGAGGGTTCTTCAGGTCTGAAAGACACAGAAGATCATTCCTGCCAGCAGCCATCAGCCTCCGGAACAAGACCTCCTCAAGTTAACTATATACTACAATATTGAATTTACATTTGTGGATTAATAAAGTATTTTTCATTTTCATTTTCATTTTCATACACATAGTAAGCTTTCCGGGTTTTAATCAGGCA